>NC_134477.1:49688976-49726476 GCF_964194025.1 Convolutriloba macropyga
TAGTATTATTATTATTATTATTACTATTTTTATTATTATTATTATTATTATTATTATTATTATTATTATTATTACTTTTATTATTATTATTATTATTATTATTATTATTATTATTATTATTATTATTATTATTATTATTATTATTGTTATTATTATTATTATTATTATTATTATTATTATTATTAATATTAAAATTATAATTATTATTATTATTAGTATTATTATTATTATTATTACTATTTTTATTATTATTATTATTATTATTATTATTATTATTATTACTTTTATTATTATTATTATTATTATTATTATTGTTATTATTCTTATTATTATTATTATTATTATTATTATTATTATTATTATTATTATTATTATTATTATTATTATTATTATTATTATTATTATTAGTATTATTTTTATTATTAATTAGTATAGCAAGACATTTCTGTGGTGAGCAACCAAAAAAGAGGTTTCCTTTCAATTTGGCGTAAACAGCATATTGTTAACTATTGAAGTCAATAACCGTGGACATCAGTAATGATGTCAACAAGTGTGACGGGGCGCGGACATCAGTGCCCAGGTTAAGGTGCAGACCCAAATTGCTTTATGATCAGATCAATTCGAGCGCTCACCTGTGTGTTCCCAGACCGAAATTATAGGGCTTTAACGGAAGTTCCAGCGCACTACAGTCTGGATTTTGGTCTGGAGTTGGTCTGGTGAGAGGTCAATTTGGTCTGAGAAGTCTGATTTTTGGCGTATTTGAGCGCACTTGAGTCTGATCATAAACGGTTCGAGCGCAATTGGGTCTGATCGGAAATGGAATCGAGTGCAATTGACTCTGGTCATAAACGGTTCGAGCGCAAATCGGTCTGATCAGAAATGTTTTTGAACGTAATTGGGTCTGATCAGGGACTATTTCGAGCGCCTTATTTTTTCATTTTTGTTTTTTACTGAGGGATGTTGGCTCTACAAAGAGACAACAATAAAGCAGGGTTCTGATCTGAGACTAATCTAAAATTCGATGGCTCTGATCAGAAAAAAGGAGTCCAGCTAATAGCAAAAGTTGGTCGCCTTTGGAGCAAATTTTGATTAACGGAGGCCACGACGTTTTTTATGAAAAGCTGTCTAAACTCATCCATTGAGTCAGAAATATACACTATACGGTATACTAAATAAAATTTGTTCTCAACAATTGGGTTTCGTTTTCTTTAGCAATACTTTTATTATTGGTGAATTAAATACTGCAAAAATCAGGTTTTACGAAATGAATATATTATATCAAAATTAAGAGATTTGCTCATAAATAAAATCTTTCTATGATCAGACTATTTCGAGCGTACTTGAGTCTGATCAGAACCGGTTTCGAGCGCAATTGAGTCTGATCATAGTCTGATTAAGGTCTGAGCAATGGTCTGAATTTGAGTCTGAACCATGGTCTGAAGATGGTCTTATCAGAACGCCTTCGGTCTGAAAAGTTTGATTAGAGACCATCTGTGTCTGGATAGCCTCTTCAGAGGTAACTTGGGTCTGGAAAGTGTTATCCGGGTTAAGTTCTGTCAGGAAAGTCTGATCAAAGTTTTTTTCGGTCTGGAAAATCTAATCAGACGAAAATTTAGATCTGGACCTCAACCTGGGTGACAACAAAATCTTGTCACTGTTGCCATTTGCTCAAAAGCGAGTATCATGAACAGTTGTGATGGATATTGGCAAACCTCAAGCAAATTTGAGTTAAATTTGCATACTGTAACTCAAAGTCCCTAAGCAAGGAGAAAGTTGATCACGATTAACTGTGACATTTTTGAGTAAGTTTACTCAATCTAATCTATTTTTCCAACGTAATGTAGGAAAAATATTTCTCCATTTTTGTCAAAAAAAGATTTTTAATGTTGACTTGTAGGTAAACATTAGTGATTTCATCAAGAAACCGACATACGTAAAAATTGATACTCAGAGAATCATCTGGCATGGTAATATCAATTTCATTTCATGGAAATAAAATTGAAAAGATTTTATTTTCTTGAAAACCTGTTTGGAGTAACCAATTATGACAGAACAAAGCATTGTTTAAGCACTTATATATAACACATACAGAGTGTTTAAGAACAATTATTGTTCCCCCCCCCCCTCCTCTCCCTAATGTCAATTTGCCACGTCAGTTTTTGTTGATAACATAATTATGCTATCATATGTTGGTTAATATAAAGACATCCCAGGCAAATTAAACCATCATTTTAGACAAGAAACATCAATTAATTTTACAATTATTTAATTCTCAATCCAACTGAAATTTTGCTATTATTTAAAAAAAACTATACAGTTGCTGGCAAACAATGAGCAAGTTAAATGTTGTTGCAACGGTATTTCTAGCAGCGTTTTTCATAACTCAAATGTATGCCGGCAAAATACAAGTTGAGAGTTTAGCGGACAGAATAGCCGGTTTGAAAGAGAAATACCCACATATTGTCAAGAATCTGGATCTTATCCACAACTATCATAAAAACAATCCTGCTGCAGCCCACGCGATACTGGATAAGCACTTTGGAGCAAGAGACGAATTGTAATGTTCGAAATTAGACTGCTAACAAATATTTTTGTCGTTCTAAGAATATTTCCCAGGTTGAGGTGGCCAGACCGAAGCGACCTCTGATCAGACCATCCACATGTTCTCGGTGCGCTCGAATTACATGGTCTGGAAAAGGCTTCGAGCGCACTTTTTGTCTGGACAATGGTCTAGAACTTGTCTGACAGAGGTCACTTCGGTCTGGGACGGTCTGACAAGAGGCAGTTTCGAGCGCATACTAGACTGATCAGAGGCCGATTTGAGCGCACACTAGTCTGATCAGAGGCCGATTCGAGAGAACTTTTTTTCGAGAGTTTTTTTGTTTTTCTACTGAAAGATGTTGTCGCTGTCAAGAGTCAACAAAACAGAAGAATTCTGATTAGAGCCTCATCGGGATTCTGATGGGTTGACCAGAAACAAGGGAACCAGCTGATAGCAACTGCCGGTCCTCTTTGAAAACGCTTTGGAATAACTTTAGTTCAAGACGTTATTATGCAAAGCTGTCTACGTTCATCTATTCAGTCAAAAATATAAATTACTGACATACTCAATAATATTCTTTTACTGCACTTGGGATTTCTTTTCTTTAGCTATACTTTTCGAATTGGTTTTTCCTTAATTGAATATATTACAGAAAAAAATCAATTTTCATGAAGTGAATATATTATAACTGTATTGAGAGATTTGTTAATGTTCAATTCTATTCTATGATCAGACTTTTTTGAATGCACTTTAGTTTGATCAGAGGCAGCTTCGAGCGCACTTTAGTCTGATCGTAGACAAATTTGAGTGCGCTTCAGTCTGATCAGAGGTGACATTCGAGTGCACAATAGGCTGATCAATGAAAGTTTTTGAGAGCACTTTAATCGCACACGGAGCTTCGAGCGCACTTTAGTCTGATCAGAGGACAAATCAGTCTGGCTTGGTCTGATCAGAGGTCAATTTTGTCTGGGATGGTCTGATCAGAGGCCATTTCAGTCTAGACTTCAACCTGGGTTATGGTTATGCTTTAATATAAAAATTTGTATAACTTTGTAATGTGAGTGACGATGTTTATATCTTAATTATTCAATCAACTGATAAAATTTTAGTAATAAATATGATTTTCCGTGACTCTGAAATTAGCTATGCTTTCTTAGTATATTTTTTCATTTTTTGAATCCCAGATTATTTTTCCTTCAACTTCTCCTTTTGAATCCTTTGACGGCGAACAACCATCACAAAGAGAAAAAATACTGAATCAGAACAATATTAGAATACAATGATATAAAACATTTTGGAATTGTGAAAAATTTTTAGATGTTTTCCTTCTCTGTCCTCACCCCCACCGCAGCTTAGGGGGTCATGTTGTTAACCACAATCGAACGTGCTTTGATCTCTAATGGTTTATACGCAATGGCATGAGTTCAATAACTGGAGGGTGCATAAAATGAACGGCCGCTGTCAAACTTTTACCCCAAAAAAGAGGTAAGATTGGGGGGGGGGGGTAATCGGCATAATCTTTAGCCAATTCCCCTCAAAACTCTTACATCATTTTGGGGGCGATGGGGGTTAATCCGACGCAAAAGTGGGGGTAATGGGGGGTAATTTTGGGGGATAAAATAGTGTAATAGTAGGGGGATAATTTTGGTGTGTAAAATGACGCAAGAGTAGGGAATTATGATAATGATAAAGAATTCTGATAACAGATATTAAATCACTGAACAGAATCTAAGCCGAGTGTTATCATGTGCTATATATGAGCACTGTAGGGGGACAATATTTTTATGCCACGCAAAACGCAAAATCAACTTTTTTGCGTCATTAAGGGGGAATTTCAATTCCCCCTTACTCCCCATTGCCCCCGAATCTTACATGGTTTTACCCCTTAAAATTATACCGTGATCTTACATCTTTTTGTTGGGGAAATTTTCGGGGGTAAAATCTAACAGCTTCCCCATTACTCTTCATTACCACCCTTATTTTACATCGTTTTACCCCCTAAAATTACTCCCTGATCTTACATATTTTTGGGAGGTAAAATCTAAAAATTTCCCCGATTACCCCCATTACCCTGGTTACCCCCCTAATCTTACATCTATTACATCGTTTTACCCCCTAAACTTACCCCCTTTATCTTACATTTCTTGGAGGGTTTTGTGGGTAATGTATTATAATTCCCGCAATTACCCCCATTAATCCCAATTACCAGCAGTTACCCCTAATCTGACTTCGTTTTTAACCCTCATAAACAGTTACCTTATTCTTTCATCAGTTTCGGGGTAATCAGGGGGTAGTTTCGGCACGGGGGGCAATAACGGCTGAAAGTATCCATACTGTTTTAATGAAACAACTGTCTGCAGTAGTAGATGCACTTTTTCACAAATTTTCATTAACTTGTTTACATATTTTATTAACAGATTGTCTATAAATTTTACTTCAAGGTAGAATCAAGCACACCAAAAACGGTATACAAAGAATTGCATGCATTGATAAGAATATGAGAGCAAAAATTTAGCTGTGTTTCTAGTGATTGATTTGATTTAACTTCAATTCTCGCAATTTTGAATTTGAAGACCCTAAGGAATTGGGTCCCGAAATTTACTGAGTAACAGAAACTGCTTCGCGCTAATTTGAGCCAATAGTTGAAGGAAGCTAATTCTTACATTTATCTTAGAATTAATTTTGAACAATTCTTCTTCAAAGAGTAACTGTTTTGTCCTGAGGAGAAAACAGACTCAAGAACAGCTTAAGTTCTTACCAAGGCTGAGGTCCCAGACCGAAGTCGATATGTCTACTAGACCAAAAACAAGGGGGGTGGGGCATCGTGTGGTCAAAGTCTGGACTTACTCAGTGTGGAAAGCACGAAGAAAGCAAAAAACTTAGAACGCACGAAAGTCTAGACATAGAGGTTTTTTGTCTGGGACGGTCTATCTATATCAGCATGTTCCGTCTGGGACGGTCTGGAATTGTCTACTTCCAGTCTAGCACCTCAGCTTGGGTAAAATTGTTTGGTATTTTTCCGTTTTCGTTAACTTATTCACAAATAATTTTCCATTTTTTATCAATAATTAAAAAATGCCTATAAATGTTTTCTGATATCATCAAATTTTGGCCTGAATTTTGTAACTACTGGTTTTTTAGGACATGTAATATTAATTTTATTTACAGACAGACGATGAGTGAAACTTTATTGTTGTGTCACTTAAAGCTCTCAAATATTAAAATTTGATGTTAAAAATATTAATATTAAATTTTCCTTAATTGAAAAACAGCAAAATTATGTTTCAATCGTCTTTGTATAACAGATTACAAGGAGTTAGTTCTCAATTAAAGATCATCAAACGCGTGTTTGGGTCACTCTTGTTGCAAAAATAATTAAAATATCTTTAATGTCATATGGTTGATAATATAAATATTTCATTATAATCACATATTTCATCCATCACTCATTAGTAATAAATTGTATCAAAGAGTTGTGCAAAATTTTTCAGTCTGGTTTCATAATTTCTAAGAAAAAAATTTGAGCAAACTTAATGAATTAAAATAAATAAAATTGAGTATATTGACCGATTGCTGTCACTATTATATTTTTACAGCGATTTTGTGTAGCAGAAGCTCTTGTTGGTCAATAAACAGATTTTTTTTGCTCGAAAATAACGCGAATATTGGAGGAAAGAGTAGAAACAATTATCGAAACATGTAAATTTTTTTGAAACCAAAAGTTTAAAGCTGCTTGAAATTAAAAAATATCATGTTATATATTAAAGGTTATTTACAAATTTGTAATTTTGAGACTCAAATGGACGAGAATTATTGCTCTTATCTATCAAAATGAAGTACTAAGTTAGTCAGTTTACTCATACCTTCATTAACTCATTTTGTTAGTTAAATTTTTGGTCCAGGTTCTTATTTTTAAATGGTTGCATAATATTTAATGTCCTGGCTGAAACTTTATCATAGATGCTATGAGTGATATCTTTGAGCTAGCTGAATAATGTGACCGTTGTCCACAATGAGTTGGCTTTCGGGGCAAAATGAATAACTATTCCTGGCGACATTAACTGTTTTGTTTTTTAAAACATTCCAGCGGTTTTTAGTCGCTTTCTATTACCTGTGTCCAACTTTTTGTAGTAGAACTTTTTGGATGAATATGGCGTTTCAGGTAAGCGAGTGACAATATCAGGTCAACTATTTTCGTTTTAATAACTATTATTCTCTATGAACATTTCTAAATTCGTGGACATGTGACTACATAAGATCATAAATTTCGGTACAATTAATCAAGGAAAAACATAACCCATCTCCTTTTTTTACTAATTTTCAAGAACTAATGAAAACGTGGAAATGAACGAAGAAGACGCGTGGAAGTGAGTTGCAATTATATTTCGTTACTTATAGTTACTTAATATTTTGTCCTTTTTCTACTGTAACCCAATAACAGCATTCGTCAAAAATTTTGACGGGAAAAACTAAACTTGAAGCAAATTTGATCTAAAATTGCTTACTGTCGTAATTTTGTACACATGTTTCTAATCTTTACCAAAAAAGATGGTTAAGAAGAACAGTGAAAAATTAGGTAGTTTTACTCAAGTAATCATCCCATATTTGCCAAGTAATGATTACAGGACTCAAGGCAAGAGGGTTAACTGAATGGAACTTAAATAATGTACACTTTTTGATGGAATTCTAGCGTCCCTCTAACGAGAAGTAGTGCAGGAAAAAATTATGACTGTTTTTTGAGAGGATACAACAGTGATGGAAGATTCTAACTGTCTTTTGATTTATTCAAAAAGATTTAAATCCTTTTTGTATGAATCTCTACCATTTTTTGAATGAAAACAAAAAGTGCAATCTATGATGAGGTACTACTTTGGATTTGGGGTCTTTGAATTGACACTTTGTCCATTATTCTAATAGACACAATGGGGAAAATTAGGCCATACATATTTCAGACGAGCGGATTTCGCTTTCTAAAATTTTTTTCTCTAAAATTTTTTTCTAAAATTTTTTTCTCATTTTGTGGTCATTAGATACCGATTGATTGATTCAATCGATGTCATATTTGATTTATTTTACGCAACAGAAAAAAAATTTATTACCTAAATTACGTTTTTCTCTGCTGACTATTCCGTTTTGTTTTGTAACGTCTGATTCTACACGAAAGACTCTGAATTAAAAATGTGTTTTTCTCAATGAAAAATATTCAGATATTGAAATTCAAACGTATCAATTGTAGCTCGGTGATCAGAAATCGTTCAATAGGTTTATTTTGTTTTATAGAAAAAACAAAATTTTCATCTGAATCTGTTTTTATTATTGATATCATTTGAATTTGCAGAAAGGTAACATGAGAAAACGAAAAGCACCGATCTTGCTTTTTAAATTTTGATTCTTTTTATACAATTGAATTTATTTTCAATGGACTCAAAGTTTAGCATGTTATCTGGGATACTCAATGAATACCATTGTTTAGCTTTGCTTCAATGCCTCATTAAATCAGCTGAATCAAAGCAGGTACAGATTTGCCAAATATGATTGCAAGCAGCTTTAATCATCTTTGGTTGCTATCTAGGCTGTTTGCCAATTATTTGAACCACTCCTCCTACCGACCAAAGTTTAAACTTTCGTGGAATTTTTTCCTTCTCCTTTATGGTTACATAACGCTTAGTGTCCTGATTGCTAAATTTTCAAAGTTGCTATGTTTGACTTGGACAAAGTTGCTACGGACCATAAATGTTTTTCAGAACGGTTTCGAGCGAAATGAAAAACATTTTTTTTGCAATGGTTGTCATTTCAACCCCGTTTTGTTACCTAAGTGTGATACCGAAGTCAATGAGCTAGCGTACGAAAAATTACCTTTTGAACAATACCAAACACCTATTTAACAATAGTTACTTGGATTTGAATCGTTATTTGACAAAATTTTAGAGAACTATGCTGCATTAAAGCATGAAAAAAATTGTTTTGTTGCTCGAAAAAACATTACACTGATTGAAGATTTTACAGTAATTAAGTATACCTTAAAGCAATTTTGTTTATTTTGATCTCGTGGATATGGTTCTCCTTAATTTTTCAAACGCAGGCTATTTGTTTGGTAAATAACCTTCCCTAGTACCAAGATAGGAAAGAAAGTTTTCAGTGAAAAAAAAGTTACCGCTCGAACTAGAATCGTTTGCAAATGTAATCGACTAATGTCTTCTAAGTGCATTCCATTAACACTGCAGTACATATTTAAGTAACATGGATCAAACTTAAATATGATTAAATAGTTATACCTCAGCACTGTTGTTCTGAAATCGCTGCTGAATATACTAAATTTTTCACAACAATTTTCAAAATTTGGTCGATTTCAATACAAGAAAATCTATTTCCCTTTCCTCTTCAAAAGGTAAGAAGAAAATATTGATGTCAAAAATTTTGTTTGGACTGAACTCAGGTGGTGGAGGTGATTCCTAAAACTTGTTTTTAAAGAAACTACAACCAACGTTTTGTAATTTTTGTTATCATTCAATAAATGAAAACGAGAAAAGTCAATCTATGACTTACTATAACGTTGCGATTAGGGTTTTTTGTTCCGACCCCTCTTGAGGATGAAGGAAGTATATACTCAACTGGGTTTTTTTGTTCAGACAATCAATATATTCATCGTAGAGAGTTGTGAGTGGTATCATTGAAAACCCCGTCCAGCGTAGAATATGGAGTTCAATTTTTTTTGGATTTCGTTTTCTAGAGCAAGTTATCGTGGTTTAAATTTTTTGCGAATATTAGTCCGGTTTGGGTTCATTTTGTTCATATTTGTTTAAAATTTCGTCAATTTGGCTAAGATATGTAAAACTTGTTAACAATAGCACTGTTGATCTTTTGCACTGAAGACAAAAAAGTATTGTTGACTATTTTGATATAATTTTTTGGCTAAAATTTTGGCTAAATGTTTCAAAATTCAGCCTTTTCATCAAAAATTGCCCAAAATAAACTTCCTTAGTCAACTTTGACTGAATTCCCCGGAATTGCAAAATCAAAAACTACTACAAAAGCTTTGTAAACTATTAAGGGAGCTAGTTGTATTTCCACTTCCTTTGACGGTCGTCTGGAATTAAATGTTTGCAATTTTTTGGTACATTTTCTCTGTAAATGTCAAAAATTCAAAATTTATTTTTGACCTTTTGACTAAAAAGTTATCTAGATATTTAACATTCGAAACAATTGAAAATTATCACTGGACAAACAGCAGTAGCAGGGCTGGTTATGGTCCAATCTTAGAGTGTTACAATACAAAAAAAAGTTTGGATCGTAATCGTCATTCTTTTCTTTTAAAATGTTTTATCTTTTTGATGTTAATTAAAGAACAGAACAATCAAAGCCCACTGTCAATAAGTCCAGTTGGCTTCCTAAGGATGCTCAAATTAAGGTTTCTAGTGTCCTTATTCGAAAGATTAAGGTCGTTTTGATTTAAGAATGTTTTATTTTTAAATGAACAAAGTCTTATAAAATTTTGCCACTATTTTTCTTTTAATTTGGTCAAGTTATAGTTCAGTGTCAGCAAAGAAAGAATGCCTTTTCTTCCTGCTCTCTCCCTCTCTCTCTCTCTACTGAATTAAAATTTAACTCTTTTTGCGGCTTTACGCAATAGGTTATGATTTTTTGGCTTTGAGAGTACTAGATCTGACAATTTCTTTTATTTTTGGGCATTGACCCATTTTTCACTTTTTTCTCGTAAATCACTTTATCACATTATTGACATTTCATATATTTCAAATTGGCGTTCAAATGAGGCCCAATTGAACACATTAAAGTCTTTGAAAGCGTAAAGTATGGTTTTAACGGCCTCGACTCCTCTTTCGCGAAGAATTTAAATGCAATTTTTACATTTGTGTTTGACTCTCGTTTCAACCTTTTCTTTTTACTTGCATGAAGTTTCCTGCATAATGACAGGTCTCATTGGTTTTTTGTGGAGAAACAAGTGAGCCTATATTATGATTTGAGTAGATAGCTGACGGCCTTCTTGACTTTGAAAACAACTGTTTTCAAAAAAAATACTCGCCACATATGACATTGTTGATGTCAAGGAATGGTTCAAGTGTACAAAATCTATTGTTTTTAAAGAACTCGTTATGAAATTACTGGCTTTGACACGGGTTTTTCACAAAAAGATGTAAACTAATTTTTGATTTTTGTCTATATATAATTTTATCGTAGCTGTAAGGCGTTCTCTGAATAAGTACAAGTCTCAAATGCTTAATCTGAACAAAAAACAAGACTATTTAGTTATTTCTTTTTGAAGCTAATTGCTTTCATGTCTTTGAAATAATTTGTTTTAGAAAAGTACGAAATACTACTAAATTTTGCACTTTTTTCTCTAAATTGGTCTACTTGTTACCTATTCTCATGAAGGAGAAGGTCTTTTTGGGCGTTCGAGGAAGCCTGAATTGACCATATTTTGAGGGGCAAAATATGGCTTCACAGTTTCGACAACGTTTTCTCGCAAGTTTTAATTGAATTGTTTGTTGTCTCTAATTGTTCTTCTGGTAACCACAATCAAAAGTTTATGATGACAATTCTTAATGTCATCTTGTAGAAGCATTTGTGATCATAAACAATTTGTATTTTTTCAGTTGTTATTTAATCGTTTTCATTACTTTGAAATTAATTGTTTTTAAAATTATAAGACAGTTTTTAACTTTGCTCTTTTTTGTTCTGTTTTGTCTGATTGTCACCGAGCTTTTTTATGGAGTCGTCCCATATCTTTTCTAGTGTATTACAAGTTATTTTGTTTAGTTTTATTTTTGTCTGACGCTATTTTGACTTTGTTTATAAGTTTTCTCTTTTTAAAAGAAATGGACAAAAATTTTGGATGTTTGTTGATTTTGTTGGTTGATTTTGTTGTTCGTCTTGACTTGCTTTTTTTAATAATGACTGATCTCTACAGTCTGTTGCGGCATTTTTTACTGCAATGAGTTATTTGCGTTGGAGGCGATTTTTTTTACATATTTTGTTTTCAAAAATACTCTTTAGGGCTTTTCTATCTGTTCCTCATTTGGTAGACGTTTATACCAAAAACATGGAGGAGCGGATTCGGAACTTTATGTGAAAGCGCACATTAGCGAGCATCCTTGTTCTGACTTGAAAATAAATTTTCAAACATTTGAATGAACGTTTCTTCTTTGCAGTTTTCAAACCCTATCCATAATTTTTGATAAGATAATGCGGTGGAAAAAAACTTGAGAAATATTGGATGGGCAAATAAGGCTCTGCATGTCTGAGACGAACAGAGTTAGTTGCTTGAAGACATTTTTTTCTCTTTTGTTAACAAATATTCATTGATTGATTGATTTCTTAAAGAGGAAGAATATAATTCGTAAATAATTACATAAAAGTTTCTCGATGAGCTAAAAAACAACTGAAATCCATTGTCAGATATAAACAACCGTGGCACGGGGAATGTAGGTTTTAAATTAACAACAAAGAGATGAGAAATTTAATGGGGAAAAACGACTTTCAAGTGAATTTACAGTCTCATCGTAAGCCATTGCGTAAATCCAGGTAAACAAATTCAAGATCTTCGAAAAATCCACAACAGTACTTCGGAGTCCGTACGAACTTCGAAACGTTTTGCTTGGATTTCGAATGTCATGAGAGGCTTGATGTGGGAATCAAAATTTGTGATTAGAACCATTAGAAGACTCATTTGGAGAAACAATAGAATACCCGTAAAAATTTGGAGAAACAATAGAGTACAATAGAATACACGTATTTACACGTTTGGAGCATAGAAAAATACACAAAAAAATCAAAACGTTTTGCCAAACCACGAAAAAAGTGTTCCTGCTTATCTAACTGATTGTATTGATATTGACCAGTACGGTAGCCACTATAGCTGGGAAAAACACGCCAGATCATGCCAAGATCTTGTCATGATCCGACAAACCTTGTTGTGGGTCTGAAACAAAAGCACTGAAAAACAGCCGATCAAAATTTTGCTCAATTTTGGCTGAAATTAGTTTTTAGTTTTCACTTTCTGAAAAAAACTCGGATGACTTGGAAAACCGCGCAAGATATTTCCGAGATCTTGGAAACGCTAGTATGGTTTTTGGTGAACCAAGATCGCACTTGGAATATACCTCATTTACATTATCTTTCATTTTTGTTTTTGCTGATATCCAAAAATTTTCAAAAAGAGAAGTAAAGTTTTTTTCTTTAAAAACTTTTAACTTTTCACAGAGAAAATATTATTGCAACTTATAAACTCGAAAGCATCAGTAAAAAATAACAATTTTTCTTTTAGTTGGATTGAAATTTGGTTCTAAATTGCTTATTGCTTTGCGTGTTTGTATTGGTTGTAAGAAAAACTACGAATCTTCAGTTTTTAAGGCAGTAATTTATATTCAAAAGCATTCCAAATATATATGTCAATTCCTTTGTTTTCAAGCTATTTGGTAGTTTTGGAAATTTCGATTTCAAGCCGTATGATGAATCAAATTTCTTCCGAATTAAATATTATTTCAATGCCCACTTTAGTTGTTTTCAATGAAATTAGTTTAAAAAAACGTTTATAGCGGTACGTAGCAGCAAGACTGTATAGTTAACGTAACTGAGCTCAAATGATGAAAATTAATTTCTGTCGGACAAAGTAACTTTACTTGATTATCACAATGAATGAAATCCATTGCAACGTGTCTTTCAAGTTTCTTGCAACAATCTTGCAAGATCAATACTTGACAGAAGCTAAAAATTGCTCACAATGACAAATGGTTACGTTGATAAGGGACCTAAGTGATGGAAAAAAGCACGTTTCGTCATATCTATTATGGCGGATAACGTAACCGGTCTCTATAAATCTAGGAAATCAAAGAGCCTAAAAGTTTTGGCTTTCTTTCGTTTCGATCTAAATGAAAAGTTAACTATATCACAGTTAGTAATTGAAGGCAACAATGACTTCGTGGACAATTGTGACAAAAGGAGCATGGGTCTTGAAACATCGCGGAAATTAGTTGACAAACTCGAGTAATTTTACTCGAGAAGGAATACTTTTTCCACGCAATGGATTTTGAATCTTTTCAAATTAAGGACCGAAACATTGCTGCAAAGCGGACTTTTTCACGTTCACAGAGCACAAAAATGAGTAAACAGAAAAAATTCTTTAAATTAATGAATTTTTGGCAGTATATGTGGTAAAATGAGAACGTGGAGAAAAGAATTTCAATTATCTTCAAGATGTTTTACAAAAAGAAACAAATTATTCCTGACAGTCATAATGACGTGTATAATTAAAATTGATCAATTTAACTGATAAAATTTGTCACAACTGTTTATCGTTTCCTCGCCAATTAACTTTTAATTCAGAAATTTCACTCAATTTTGAAGTTCTCATTATTGTTGTAAAAGACAGTTGAAAAAAATAGTTATTTTTTTCATTTTGAATAACGCGATATACGCACTACTTTTTGCGAAATGAAGAAATTAATTGGAGCAAATTTATCACTCTCGCTTATTTTGGTTCTCATTTCTTTGGACATCTGTATCGGAGATGGCAGCAAAGTCTCTCTTCAAATCCAGAAGACGAAATTTTTCAACAGATTGTCAGAATTGGAGAATGCTCACATGGAATTTGCTAACGATCTGGCAATAATTAGAATAAAATATGCCGACAATCCTACCGAGGGACAAAAAATTCTGGACCAAATATTTGGTAAAAAGGAAGAATTGTAACTAGCTGTTTTAATTTACAGATTTTCCGAATATTTTTACTCGAGTTTATAAATTGAAAAAGCGAAAAAAATGTGTTCGCAAAACTTGTAGTTTAGCTCTGAAATTTTGCAGGAGCTGAACAAAATTAAAGCAATTCAGAGAGAGCAAGACAGAATTTGACATCATCTGTAAGCTCAGTCGAAGTTACATTTCAAAGAAAAGTTCCGGTCAAAGTTAGTGCAATAAATTTTGAGCTAAACAAGAATATAGTAATGAAGTCATTTTTAATCTGTAAACTATTAAGTTTCCTGTGGTAAGAAATATTTAATCTGTCACCTTCGCAAACTGAAATTTTTTAAACTCTTCTGCATTTATTTAACTTTTTTCCGTTTACGTTTCTTACGATTGGAGTTGTAAAGATGAAAAAAATTATAATTACAGTCCGGTCATTTGCCTCAAAATTTAATGAATCCAACACTATAATCCGCGGAGAGAGGCGTGATTGATTTCCCTGGACTGTTTTCAGCACGAGAAATCTCAATTAGCATAAATGTTGAGTTCAAGACTTTCACTGCTAATGGTTTAAGACCTAAATCAGATACCTAAGATTCTATGAGTCATGATATATTTAAATGCTAATCAGCAGCCCTTTTTAATAAATTTGCAATTAGAGTAGGGACTTGAATCTATTAAAATATTAAAACTTTCTCCCAATACTGCACAAATTAGAGACCGCTGTAGTAGTATTTTATAAAAATTTACCTGCACAAAAGTGAATTGTATTCTTATAATGTAGACCAAAAACTTTTAAAAAAATATTTTTATAAAATAGTCATTTTTCTTTGTTTTAAATTAGATCAATCCCAAGCAAACCAATGTCTCTGCAACGTTTTGATTTTTTTATGCGATATATAATTGTCGACCGGTATCCCAGTAGCCAAAAATAACGTTAAAGGCGAATTGTCTCACTTTTAATTGCAACATAGCAGTCTTTTTTAACAATTGACACACACACACACACACACACACACACACACACAGAGAGAGAGCGAGAGAGAGAGAGAGAGAGAGAGAGAGAGACAATGTATTATCATAAGAAATGTGAAATCTGGTAATAAAAACGAGTAAATTTACTCGAAAATTTGGTACCAGTAGATTGCTCGTAATGGCATTATCAACTATGAAAAGAAATATTTAATAGGAGAAAAAAGTTAGATTTATGGATCTTAGCAACCAATAAATGATCAAATTTTTTTCCTACTAAACATTGCAAGATCATACTAAGAAGTTATGTTTGTTCTATAGGAAACCAAATATGTTCTTTGTATGTGTCATACGGTATGGAAAAACCATTATATATCCATAACCGTATTCAGTTCAGTTTTAACCATTTGAAGGGCAAGTGCTAGTGTTATTTAGTTTAATTTCAGTGAATCCAAATCTTCATCAATTCTTGTCTGTTCATGCTGTCTGTGCAGGAAACTGTCTGTTCAGCTTATAAACAAATCTTGCAGTTCCTTCCTGTCTTGTGATTTTGTTATGAACAAAATATCATTTCCTAAATTGTACCTTAATTTAATCATTCTCTAATTTGCACTGCTGAAAATCAGTTCCAATTAAAATCTTGTAATTCGCTCTTCAATCGGACTCAGTCAAATAGAATAACACCAATCGCACCGCGATTAGCCAAGTTGACAATTAGAAAAACTAATTGTAATTATTGAAGTGCCATTTGTGGTGCAACTGCCGAAATTGATTTGAACTATAAGCATTCGCGACTCAATTGGACTAATCTATCACAATCGAGTATAACATGTCGCAGTCAGCAGCTGAATCAAAGAAGACGCCTCTTCATGTAGATGCATTTTGGGAGAAGCCTACTGCCACCCCTCCATTGACGTGGGATAAGTGGACTCAACAGTGGAAGCTAGCATTGCTAGCAAAAGAGGGAAATCAACTCGACAACATTCTAAACGATCCACCAACAGCGGTATCATACCCACCCGAGCCAACTGGAAAGGGATAGAAAAATCCGTAACCAACAACTCAAGGTAAATTGGAAAAATCGTTGCAAAAAGATTCAGGAAATCGGTATCTTGTGCGGAGAAAAACCTTGGGGATCTGTGAGCAAAAATCGATACCTTTGTTGTATTTGAGCATTGGAACGGATGGACGACGTATCTTTAAAAGCAAACATTCTCATTTTCAAATAAAAAAACAGCCATTTGAAGAACTATGGCGAGCATTGGAGGACACCTCTACAAAAGTGAGAAATATAACTTACGACCGCTTTGTCTTCTACTCTTGTAAACAACAGAAGGTGGATCCGTTGAAATTTTCGACGGTCGTTTAATAGAACCAGCCGAAAATTGTAGTCTAGGAAGTGAGGAAACTACTCTAAATCGAGATGCTTTCATACTAAACATGATAGATCATGAAACCCAAAAGGAGTTGTTAAAGGAAACAGTTGATCCATCCAAAGCGCTTGTAATAGCTATCCAGATGGAGATGGGGGCACAAAATCAGCAAAAGATTAATCAGAATTTGATGTCATTTACAAACTCAGTAAATGTAGTCAACAATTACCAGACACGCAATCGCAACACGAATACCCAACAATCCAAACGAGATTTCACGCGATACCCAACTATGCCTTAAAACTACCAATACAGCAGCATCTGTATGAATTGCGGACTACGATGCAGTCACAATCATCGACAGATTGTCCCCGCAAATGGAAAAAAAGTGTAACAATTGTGGAATAACTGGTTATGTCGAAAGCCAAAACGATCACAGGGACAAACACATAAAGCCCCGCAAACAAATGTCAATCAAATTGATAAATTTTCCAAAAAAGTGAAACGAGGAATCCGTTAACTACATAACTAGTTATCAACAACTATACGAGCAAGTATACGATTCGAATTATGACAGTGACTCTGACGACTATGTGGCGGCAATCTCGTATGATTCGGCAAATCAGTTCGAACCACTAAACGTGAAAGTACAATCCGGAGAAAAAAAAGCAAACGCTATGATTGACTCTGGAAGTGCGGTTAGTCTCATAACGAAAACATTAGCAAATCAAATAATTCGAACTACACAATCTGCGAAATGGATCACTAAGAATGAAAAGAAGGACCTAAAAGCATTCTCCAATGATCCCATAAAAGTCTTCGGACATCTTGAGACATCGGTTGCATACAAAAATTGGATAGACAGAGTAGCCAACGTGACAGTGGTGGAAGACGGTCACAAAATTATCATTGGCAGAGACCTCTTCAAAAGCCTCGGTCTTGCAGTCGTACAGTAACAACGAAAAAATTGTAAATGTGTCAAAAACATTATTAATTCTACATGTAACATTAAAGAGACAATCGCGGCGCAATTTCCACATTTAGTTTCAAGAGTTGGTCTTTCAAAGACACATGTAGCGAAATCAAAATTTTATCCAAAGTTCACAGCAAAGCATCAAAAAGGACGGCGCGTTCCAATAAATCTCCAACCTAGAGTCACGGCGGAATTAGAACGCTTACAGAAGGAAGGTCATATCGAAAAATTATCTAGTTGTTCCGATGAACAATTCATATCTCCGATCGTAATTACAGTAAAAAAAGACCAATCTATAAAACTAGCAATAGATTCTAAAGTACTAAATAAAGCAATACACAAAAACAAATATCAAATGCCGAAAATTGACATGTTAATTGATAAAATATCACAACATCTTACTAACACCCAAAATGGCCAACAGGCATATTTCACCAAGTTAGACCTAAAATATGCATATAGTCAATTAAAACTCCACCATGACACCGCAAAACACTGTAATTTCAACATTATCTGTGGAGAATCCACCGCCATCTATAGGTTAAAAACTGGATTCTACGGTCTTACTGATATGCCGGCAGAATTTCAGAAATCAATGGACCACAATTTAATAGATTTACAAAGCACCTATTGCTTCTTAGGCGACATCATAATCGTCAGTACCGGCACTGAAACCGATCATTTGGCATATGTTACAAAATGCTTAAAAATTTAGTCGAAGATAATTTAAGAGTAAATCTTCAACAATGCCATTTTGCCAAAACGGAAATTGAATGGTTAGGATATAAGTTTACACAAACTGTAATATCACCATTAGAAAGCAAAACTGCAGCAATATTAACAATACCACCACCAAAACACTAAAACGTCTCCGATTCTTTCTCGGGTCAGTACATTATACTGGTAAATTCAAATCACAATCAGCACAATTATGCCATTTTAACGTAGACCGCTTCTCATAAAATCTTTGAAGTTTGTTTGGACGGAAGAACACACCAAACACTTAAATTTAATAAAAAAATAATTGCCAACAGCACAGAAAATAGTCATTACAATCCGAAATTCGATGTTCAGGTTAAGTGTGAAGCCTCACGTTCTGGATTGGGTGCATCACTTGAGCAAAATACACCCGAAGGTTGGAAGCCGATAGCATTCGCGTCACGATTTCTCAACTCAACAGAAGAACGCTACAGTTTAAACGAACTAGAACTATTGAGAATAGTCTGGTCAATTGACTATTTCAAATACTACTTATATGGAAAAAATTTTACTGTAGTAACGGACCATCAAGCACTGTTGTCCATTCTAAAAGAGCACAGATCAAACAAATCGTACAAAAGTGGACTTTCTAGATGGATCGATAGATTACTTCCGTACAACTTCACAATTGAACATATACCGGGAGCAAAAATGGGTTTATCAGACTACATATCTAGAAACCCATTGGCAAGAGGTAAAAAAATATCTACATATGATGAACACTTTGTAGTAGCAACAATATGTAAAATTCGCAATTCAATGAAACATCTATTTAAAAATAAACAGAACACATTACAAAAATTAAAAAGCATATTAAAGCTACATTCGCCTTCGTTTCATTCAAAACAGTCATTTGCACTGCAAATGCATACACCATTAAATACTAATTCACAAATTAGTACTAAACCACTTGCACCACAAATACTGCTTTCTCAAAAGAAAGTACAATTCGCGTCGCAATTAACACTATCAATTTCAATAGTTAATCTGCATTTAAATCCTCCATTCGCATCGCAAATACCGCTAAAAATAAAAAATCACAATTTGTACCAAATAAATGTAAAGTGAATAATTCACATTCCATTATCGAATTTGCTGCAAAAGAAGTGCAAATCTCAGACAGTAAAGAATGTGAACACTCTGAACAATTATACCCAATAAAGCCCATTAATGTTATTCAGTCAAATAATCCACCTAAAATCACTAAATTAAGCGCGAAAACACAAATTCCAAAGTATAAATACCACTCGCACAGAAATCGCTCGCTTTTTGCCCAAAATAGATCCACAACTCATTTAAACTTGAATAATTCTATCAAACCGCTTCACACAAATAATTCAGTCAACAGTATCAACAAAATGCCAAAAATTAAAGCTACTCGATCAAAATCTACCCCAACAATGGCAAGAGTAACATTCTCTGATACAACTCCTTCCACACCCGGCACACATACCTCCTTTAACACCGAGACCCCATCACGCAGTCTGATTGAGGAAGCAGATGACATCTACTTCACCGAAACGCTAAATAAAATATTTAGCAGAAAGCTTTTGGCCATACTAACTGGGAAAGATGCGTTTCTCAAGGAGGTGAGAGACTGTGGAATTCGAGATGACCCCGGAAGACACCGAGAAATAAGTCCCTACCTTTTCTCCTATTGGCAGGATCTTAGTGTGAAACATGGCTGTGTCTGCCTTGACGAGAGAATAGCAATCCCGAAAGCCATAAAAGACGCCGTACTTGAGGACATACATTCAACGAACTCGGGAGTTTTGCCATGCTTTCACTTGCGCAGAACATTTGGTGGCCGTATATCCATCGGGATATACTGGCAAAAGCCAGTGAGTGCAAAGCTTGCACGGAAATTGGTAAGAATATTAAATCAGTGGATTCGCACCGCAAATGGGCACCTTAACCAAAAAGCGTCGAACCTATTGACGAAATACAAAAGACTTTGGTGGACCAATACTTAATGAAAAGGGTATAGAACAATATTTCGTTACAAGTGTAGATAGATATTCAAAATATCCAACAGCAGAAAGAATTAATAACGCCTCCGGTACAAATGTAATCAAATTCCTGGTTAAATATATGTTTAATCACGGGGTACCTAGAACAGTTAGATTAGATCAAGCTAGATGTTTTACAGGGAAAAAGTTTGAAACACTCTGTTTAGAAAATAAAATTACACCTATATTTGCACCAGCAAACGATCGTAGAGCAATTGGTCTGGTAGAACGCCTTATTCAAACAATTAAACGACAATTATCTTGCATGAAAACACAACTGAAAAAAAAAATTTGCATAAAAAACTCACTATATGCAATTATACAACGACTGAGAATTTCAAAACGAAAAACAATAGACATCACACCATTCGAAGCCCAGTTTGATAGAAAATGTAATACATCTATTTCCAACATCACCACTAAACCGAATACCAAAAATTTAAATTATAATAAAATAATTAAACATTATTTAGTTGAAGACACGATACCAGGCCGTTCGTATTTAACGGAGGAACAATGGGCAGATACAGCTCTTTGTTCGGACACTGAGATTGAGAAAGTCATCTGTGCCGCAAATGCCCGTGCAAGAAAAAAAGAAGAGAAAATAAAGACGAAGAGCAATGATTGATCCAATCAGAAGGAGTGTCCAGGCCAATTCCGTGATCAGAAAGAAGCATCCAAGTAAAACTAGCCAGAAAATTACACGAAAAATAGCGACAAAGAAGAATCTCGATGGACTTTACGAAGTGCTTGCTCCCGGAAGTACAGTGTGCAAAGTCAGCCCGACCACGAGCGTCATTAAAGAGCCGAATTGACAAGAGGTTCGAGTACGAAATTTGGATATCGCGAAGTTTGCCACAAGAGCGGAACGAGATACGAAGCTTACACAGTGCATAGATAGAAGACCAAAGAAGATATATGAAAAATCGATTGAGCAGAAAATCAACAAACATAGACGAGACTTAATAAGAAAAAACAACGGGGACAAAAAGATCAAGAGAAATAGAAAACAGGCTGCTGATATTGGTGTGGTATCTTCAGGAAGATCTTGTATCTCTTCAGCTAGTAATGTGGCGCAATCTCTGATAATGAGAATCCCGAAAGGCAATCCAAAACATGACGAATTTTTCATCAAAAGACCTGATGTTTTTCAAATACTCAGCCCACCTGCTCCAATTGCACCGCTACCGGTTAATCCAAATGAAACTGGGCCATCGGCGGTAAAAATGGCTTCTCCGCAAATAACCACTCCAATTTTACGAAAAACAAGCAAATGACGATCAACTATAAGCGATACCTCTGATTCCGATACGTCTTCCGTGAGAAAGAGCAAAAGGACTCTTAACCAAAAGAAGTCATCACAGTCGTTGGTGGAGAAAATTCAAAATATAGAAGAGTACTCAACGGAAATCCCTGAGTCTAATAGTGACTTTATTGGACAAATTTTGCCACGAAACCCTAACGAAAGGTGGACAGCAGACCCGAACCCAAATCTCCCAAGAGAAATGACAATCTTGCAGGCAGAAAATGAAGAGAACTCAGAATCCGATTAAAAACTCATTGAAACTTTCTGAACTCTTTCATTTTTTGCAAATTATTTAATAATTTAATGCTTATGTAACCGGTAATTATTTATTAATTTTCTGATTTTATATACTAATTTTTTTCCCAACAGGGGGAAATGTCATACGGTATGGATAAACCATCATATATTCATAACCGTATTCAGTTCAGTTTTACCCATTTGAAGGGCAAGTGCTAGTGTTATCTAGTTTAATTTCAGTTCATCCAAATCTTCATCACTTCTTGTCTGTTCATGCTGTCTGTGCAGGAAACGGTTGTTCAACTTAAATGGTGCACTACTGAAATATTTTTTTTTGCAGCACACAAAGTTGTTTGTGTCAGTGAAACTTCTTTTTTATTGATGTAAGAGTAGTTTATAAACTAAGTCTCACACTGTAAATATTTTATTTTTGCCTCATTCTTTTCATCCACATGGAAACAAAAAGTCTGACTTTGACCTGTTTATAAAACTATAAACAACATTGTCACGTTATCATTGACAATAATTTTGACACCCTTAAATTATGTCACGAACTGTCATTGAAATCTGTTCTTTCTTTTTTTGTGAACAAATATTATTAGAAGTAATTATTTTCAAATATAAATATATCAACTCTGAAATGTTGACTAAAACTTTTGTCGTGTTTATCGTTTTTCAGTATTTTTGTGAATGTCAACATACTATTCCCCCCATTGACAAAAACGGGGATGTGATTGACGCGCAAGACACGATTGCAGGTCGTGTGGAGCATCACAAGCCTAATCACCACGTTCTTTGTTCTTTTACAGCTCTGACAAGATACTATGGAGTAGCACCAACAAGCTGCTTGAACTTAAACGGTGAGTTTGTATAACATCATTGTCCATTTTGCATTTTGTTCTAATTATTATTACTTTTGTCTATTTTTTTTACTTGTCCCGAGGAGCTTATCTCGATTTAACATATTGATCATGAGCTGATTTGCAATTGTTTGTGAATTATACTAATTCCCCCATGTTTGATGCATTCATTTCTCTTCAATCGCCTGGCATTCCTACTAATACTTTCTCGTCTATAAATGGATATTTCTGTGGATCTTTTCCGTTTGTGCCCCCCCAGCTTAGTGGGTGCATATTATTTGCAACCCCCAGACGCACGTGCCGTAGTATATAGGGACACGTGTCTGTAACTGGGGGTGCATAACGTACTTGGGAGGGGAGACAAACAGACAAGATCCATTTTTGTTATGCATTTTTAGCCCAAGTTATCCAAAGTATTGCCAGCCTGAACAACCCGTGTTGAGGAATTTCGTTTTTCACTTGTAAGAAATCGTCGTTTTTTGATCGTTTTGAACTAATGAAAACGAAGAAAACGACGAAAAAACGACGAAAACGACGACAAAACGACGAAAACGACGATTTCTTACAAAGAGATCGTCGTTTTTTCGTCGTTATCCTCAACACGGGAAGTACTATTATTAAAGTACTAAAGTAGCGATAATATAGCAAGCTAGCCTCATAGTAAATGACATGGGGCAGTCATTAATTTTAATCTCACAGCAAGGAACACTAAATGTCCAACAAATGAGGACGAGATAAAAAAAAAATTTCAAAAAATCATTCATTGCTCCAAAATAATTGGTGCATTTGTTTAAAAAATTGCTCTAAGCTCAAACCACTCTACCAACTAAAAAAGAACCTCACTAGAAGAGCCCTCATAAATGCCATTAAGGGTAGCAAGAGACAAGAAGAACAACAAAATAAAAACAACAAAAATCATTATTCACGACCAAAACTCTATATCTATCAAAAAAAAAACTTAATGAAAAAGTCAAACCAGCGTCAAATAAAAGCAAACGCCTTTATTTCACGAATAAAGATATGAAACCTGTTTTTATTGAATAACTAACAGTTAAACAGAAAACAAAAAGCCGAATTAAAAAACAAGTTCATCGAAGTGATGACAGAACAAGACAGCAAAATAGAACCTCAAAGATTTTTAAAAAGTTGTGAGATCCTGTAGTAGCATCGACAAAACTCATTATTTAAAAATAAAACAGCGTGAACTACATTATAACTCGCCCCAAAATCAATTCAATCTCTCTTTTTGCTGACACTACGAAAAAATGTGGCCGAAATAAGATTGAAAATCGTAAATCACAAAAAATCCTTATTTTTATTTGAAAACGATTTTTTAAAAACGCAAGACATAACAACCGTAAGCTTTCAAAAAAAGAAGGAAATACAGATGAACTTTTTAATACATAGCAAGGCCATTAATGAGACTGTTCATAAGACAACAAATTAACAACGTTTACAAGCAGAATTCAAAATTTTCAGAAACAACGGCGTTGAAGCCAAAAAAACCGCAAATGGCTGTAATTATAATGCAACTTCATTGGCCTTAAGTTGTGTTATATTCAATTGCGATGGGTGAATCCAATTGAGTTGCGAATGCTTTATTACAAATCGAAGTGGGCAATTGCGCCGCAAGTGGCAAGCCAATTTCTTATATCTGAGTTATTAATATCTAGAATGGTCAATCGCGGTGCGATTGGCACTTGTCGAAATTTTTGAGCGCTTAGTTGAGAAGCGTTTTGCAAGATTTAAATTAAACTGAGTTCTAGCGCTGCAAATGGGAGACTGAAATTTAAAATTATTACAAATTAAGAAATAAGGTTTGTTCAACTCGATCACGAACAAGGAAGTAACTTTAAGATTTGTTTATAGTATGAACAAATGAATTTCCTGCATAGACAGTATGAACAGACAATACTTTACTAAAAATGGGAGGAAGTAAGTTACTTGAAATAAGAACAGCACTTGCTCTTCAAATGGAACTAAATAAAGCAATAGAACTAAATACGGACATGGATATTTGAAGACTATCCATTGCCGTATGACATTTCCCTCTCTTTGAGAGAAAATAAAATTACTAATTGAAATCAGAAAATTAATAAATATTCACCGGTTACTAAATAATAAAATATTAAATAATAAATAAAATATAAGAGTTTATGAAGTTTGACGGTGTTTATTCTGTATCAGAATTTTCCTCACTTTCTGCTTGGAGTACAGTCATCTCCCTTGGCAAATTTTGAGGCTCCTCTGTCCATTCCGTTGAACGTCTTGTAGAAGTTTCTCCAATATCCTGATACACATTTTCAGAGTAACCTTCGCTATTCCTGACTTTTTCTACGATTGTTTGAGACGTCTTCTTTTTCAGAGTTCGTTTACTTTTTCGTACCGAAGAGGTGTCCGAATCGGAAGTATCGCTAATCGTGAGCTGTCTCTTTTTTGACTTTCTCAGAATAGGCGTTGGTGATTTTGTTGAAGCCATTCGCGTCGCAGATGGTTCAGGTGCATCAATGTTGTTCGATTGTGGCGCGATTGGAGCAATTGGGCTTAATTGAAGAATTTGTGTTAAATCTGGCCGGTTAATAAAAGCTTCATCATGTTTTGGGATTTTCATCGGGATTCTCATTTTGAGGGATCTGGCTACATTACTCGCGGAGGATATACACGATCTGCCTGAAGAGACTATTCTAACATCGTCAGCCTGCTTTCGGTTTCGCTTAATTTTCTTATCTCCCGTATTTTTTTTCTAATCAGGACCCGCTTTTCTTTATGAATCTTCTGTTCAATAGTCTTCTCGCTTATCTTTTTTGGTCGTCTTTCGATATACTGTGTTAGATCAGTGTCCCTTTCTGCACGCGTACCGAATTTTGCAATGTCAGAATTTCCGACTCGCACCTCCTGTCTGTTCGGCTCCTTGATTACACTTGTTGTAGGACTCACTTTGCAAACTGTGCTCCCAGGTGCCAGTACTTCGTATAAACCATCAAGGTTTTTTCTTTTGCCTTTGGTTCTCATGGAGCTTTCTAGCCAGTTTCACTTGGATACTGCGTTCTGAGCAGGGAATTGGTCGGAACATTCCCTCCGATTTAATTAGGCGTTGTTCGCCGTCGTTCCTCTTGTCTTGCTCAGCCCTGGCTCGAGAATTCGCGGCACAAATGACGCGTTCAATTTCTGTATCCGGACAGAGGGCCGTGTCTGCCCATTGTTCCTCTGGCAGATATGATCGACCCGGAATCGTATCTTCGTCTAAAAAATATTTAATTATTGCATTATAATTAAGATTTTTACAATTACATTTAGTGGTGATATTTGATATAGGCGTGTTACATTTCCTACCAAAGTGTGCCTCAAATGGTGTCGTGTTTATTGTTTTTTGTTTTGATATTCTTAGTCGTTGTATTATTGCTTTAAGTGAATTTTCTAAGTTAAATTCTTTATTTAATTGTGATTTCAAGCAAGATAATTGTCGTTTAATTGTTTGAATAATACGTTCTACTAATCCAATTGCTCTGTGATCATTTGCTGGTGCATAAATAGGTGTAATATTGTTTTCTGTACAGAAGGTTTCACACTTTTTTCCTGTAAAAAGTCTAGCTTGATCTAATCTAATAGCTCTAGGTACTCCTTGGTGATATATATATTTATTTAAGAATTTGATTACATTTGGGCCTGAAGCGTTATTTACTATTTCTGCTGTGGGGTATTTTAAATATCTATCTACACTTGTAATAAAATATTGTTATATGCCTTTTTTGTTCAAAATTGGTCCGCCAAAGTCTATTTGTATTTCGTCATTTGGTTCAATATGTTTTGGTAGAGGTGCCCATTTGTGGTGCGAAATCACTGATTTAAGGTTCTTACCAATCTCCGTGCAGGCTTTGCACTCACTGGCTTTTGCCAGTATATCTCTGTGTATGTATGACCACCAAATGTTCTGTGCGAGAGATAGCATGGCGAAACTCACGGGATGTGTAGATTGGATATCCTCCAATACCGCATCTTTAATCGACTTTGGAATGGCTATCCGCTCATCCAAACACACACAGCGAAGCTTGACACTCAAGTCCCCCCAATAGGAAAAGAGATAAGGACTTATCTCTTGCTATCTGTCTGGGTCATTCCGAATGACACAATCCCTCACCTCCTTGAGGATTGCATCTTTACCTGTCAAGATGGCCAGGAACTTCTTGCTAAAGACTTTGTTGAGAGTCTCGGTGAACAATATAACATCTGTCTCCTCAACCATGCTGCCCGTAGGTGTTTCAGTGTTTGAGGTAGTGTTGGTTCCGGGCGTAGATGGGATGGTGTCCGAAAACGTCACCCTTGCTTTTGTTGGTGTTGATTTGGATCGGGTAGCTTTGGCCTTCGACATTTCGCTAATATAGTTGACTGAATTATTCGAGATGATTAATTTATTTTGTTTATTTACTGTGGAGTTGTTTGTAGGCTGAATTTGGGCAAAAAGCGAGTGATTCTTGTGCAAGTGGTATTTATACTTTGGAATTTTTGCTTTCGCGCTAAAATTAGAGTTATTAGCTGGATTATTTGACTTAATACCATTAATGGGCTTTATTGGGGATAATTGTTCAGAGTGTTCACATTCTTTACTGTCTGACATTTGCATCTCTTTTGCAGCAAATTTGTTAATGGAATGTGAATTATTAACTTTACAGTTATTTGGTGCAAATTGTAATTTTGTAACTTTAAGTGGCATTTGCGATGCAAATGGATGTTTAAAATGCTGATTAATTTTAGAGTTAGTAAGTGTTAATTGCGTCGCAAACGGTGTTTTCGGTGGTAAAGGGAGTGATTGTGATGCAAATGCTTTATTGCGGATATGTGAATTAGTGTTCAGTAATGTAGGAGGTTGCGGCGCGAATGGCCGTTTTAACTTGTGTGAAGGCAAATTTGACTTTAATATGCTATTAAATTTTTTAGTTGCGTTTTGTTTGTTTGTAATCAGGTGTTTCATAGAATCACGGATTTTTGATATTGTTGCTACAACAGAGTGTTCGTCATATGTAGATATCTTTTTAGCTCTCGCATATGGATTCCTTGAGATATAGTCAACGAGACCCATTTTTGCACCTGGCATATGTTCTTTTGTGAAATTGTACGGAAGTTGTGTGTCTATCCATCGTGATAGTCGGCTGTTATACGATTTGTTTGATCAATGCTCCTTGAGTATGGACAGTAGAGCTCTATGTTCTGTTAATACTGTAAAATTTTTCCCGTACAAATAGTATTTAAAATAGTCAATTGACCAAACTATTCCCAATAATTCTAATTCGTTGACATTGTAGCGTTCCTCTGTTGAATTGAGAAATCGTGACGCGAATGCTATTGATTTTCAACCGTCTGGTGTATTTTGTTCCAATGCTGCTCCCAATCCGGAACAGGAGGCATCACATTTGACTCGAACATCAAGTTTTGGATTATAGTAGCTATTTTCTGTGCTATTGGCAATTTTTTCTTTGATCAAATTAAAATGTTTTGTGTGTTCGTCTGTCCAGATAAACTTTACTGATTTTTTGAGAAGTGGTCGGAGTGGGTTACCTAATTGTGCAAGATGTGGTATGAATTTACCATTATAGTGTACTGACCCTAAGAATGATCTAAGGCGTTTGAGTGTTGTTGGTGGTGGTATTGTTAAAATTGCTGCAATTTTACTTTCTAGAAGTGATATTTCAGTTTGTGTAAACTTATAGCCTAGCCATTCAATTTCGGTTTTTGCGAATTGACATTTCTAAAGATTAATTCGTAGATTATCTTCATTTAGCTTTTTTAAACATTTGAAAAAATATGCCAAATGGTCTGCTTCAAAGCCGTGTTTTGTAGACCTATAAGTGTATAGTCCATAGCTTTCTGAAATTCTGTCGACATATCTGTAAGACTATAAAAACCAGTTTTGAATCTATATGTACCAGTAGATTCTCCACAGATGATGTTAAAATTACAGTGTTTTGCTGTGTCGTGGTGTAATTTTAATTGGCTCTATGGATACTTTTAAGTCTAATGTGGTGAAATATGCTTGTTGACCGTTTTGTGTGTTGGTAAGGTGCTTTGATATTGTATCAATTAGCATATCAATATTGGGCATTTGATATTTATTTTTATGTATTACTTTATTTTGTACTTTGGAATCTAATGCGAGTTTTACTGATTGATCTTTCTTTACTGTGATAACGATCGGAGAGATGAAATGTTCGTCAGAGCAACTAAATAATTTTTCGATATGACCTTCAGTTTGTAATCTCTCTAATTCCTCTGACACTCTAGATTGTAGATTTATCGGAACACGTCGACCTTTTGATGCTTTGCTGTAAAGTTTTGATGAAACTTTGATTTCGCTACATGTGTTTTGGACAAACCAATTCTTGATACTAAATGAGGAAATTGCGTCGCAATTGTCTCTTTAATTTTACATGTAGAAGTATTAATGTTATTAACGCATATACTATTTTCTGGTTGTTGTTGTACCACCGCAAGTCCCAGGGTTGTGAAAAGATCCCTCCCGATTATGTTTCTGTGCCCATCTTCTACCACAGTCAACATTGCTGCTCTATTTTGCCACTGATTGTAGGTTACTGTGGTTTCCAAATGCCCAAGAACTTTTATGGGTTCGTTTGAAAAAGTTTTTAAGTTCCTTCTTTCTTTCGTGTCCGTCCACTCCGCAGATTTTGTGGTTCGGATGATTTGGTCTGCTAAAGTTTCTGTTATGATGCTAACTGCACTTCCAGAGTCGATCATTGCGAGTGCTCTAATTTCTCCCGGTTGTACCTCGACATTTAGTGGTTCCAGTTGATGTATCGAGTCAGACGAAATCACCGCCACGTAATCATCCGAATCGCTGTCGTAGTTTGAGTCATACACCTGTTCAAACAGTTGTTGGTAGCTTGTTATGTAATTAACAGATTCTTCATCATCACTCTTTTTGGGAGATTGGTCAATTTGATTGACGTTCGTTTGTTGGGCTTTCTGTATGTGTCCCTGTGACTTTTTCGGTTCGCGACATTTTCTTGCGAATTGGTCAATAATGCCACAATTATTGCATTTCTTACCATTCGCGGGGCAAATCTGCTTATGTTTATGACTCCAATGAAGGCCACAATTCATACAAGTGCTTGTGTATTGGTAATTCTGAGGTACAGTTGCGTATCGCGTGAAATCTCGCTTGGTTTGTTGAGCATTCGCGTTGCGATTGCGTATTTGGTGACTGTTGATTGAATTCACAGAGTTTGTGACTGACATCAAATTCTGGTTTATCTTTTGTTGATTCTGCGCTCCCATCTCCATTTGTATAGCTATCTCCAAAGCTTTGGATGGCTCGACTGTTTCTTTCAACAGTTCTTTTTGAGTCTCATGATCAATCATATTCAATGTGAATGCATCGCGAATCAAGGTAATTTCTCCACTACCAAGGGTACAATTTTCCGCTAGTTCTATGACACGACCATAGAAACTTTCAACAGACTCTTCTTTTTGTTGCTTACAGGAATAGAAAACAAAACGATCTTAAGTTATGTTACGAACTTTCGTGAAAGAATCCTCCATTGCCTGCCACAATTCTTTGAAAGGTTGTTTCTCTATTTGGAAGTGGGGGTGTTTACTCCTGAAAATTCGTCGTCCCTCCGTTCTAATACTCAAATACAACAACGATATCGTTTTTTGCTCGCAAATTCCCCACAGCTTATCTCCACACAAAATACCAATCTCCTCAACCTTTTTACAACGATTTTGCCAGTTTACCTTTAATTGTTGATTACGGACTTTTCGATCTCTTTCCGTCGCTTGTGTATGGTTTTCTACTGGTTCTTCATAAGTTGGTTAGGCGGGTAAGTTACTGTTGATGGAGGATCGTTTAACAGATTGTCTAATTGGATTCCCTCTTTAGCTAGCAGAGCCAGTTTCCACTGTTGTGTCCATTTGCCCCACGTTAGAGGAGGTGTTGCTGTCGGTTTTTTCCAAAATGCCTCTATGTGAAGTGGTGTCTTCTTAGAGTGCGCTGCTGACTGCGCCATGTTATACTCAATTGCGATGGATGGATCCAATTGAGTTGCGAATGCTTTATTACAAATCGAAGTGGGCAATTGCGTCGCAAGTGGCAAGCCAATTTCTTATATCTGTGTTATTAATATCTAGAATGGTCAATCGCGGTGTGATTGGCACTTGTCAAAGTAACTGAGCTTAAATGAGAAGCGTTTTGCAAGATTTAAATTAAACTGAGTTCTAGCGCTGCAAATGAAAAACTGAAATTTAAAATGATTGATTAAAATGCTGCAAATAGTACCGAAATAACTAATTTGAACTAAAAGTCAATATATCAAAAATAATGTTGAAAATTAGACACTTACCAAAAAACCAATATAAATCAATTGAAAGCATTGGATTGATTCAACCAAATTTTTCCAGAACCCAATGAGCAATGAGACATTTGATGAGACATGAGACGCAGTGGTAAGACTTAAAAGTAATATCAAATGCTGGCCAAACTCCAGAATTCATTAAAACTTTAAAAAAACATCTATCGGAGCTAAAAAACAATAGTCATCAAAAAAACACAATTTCTATTTATTTGAAGTCAATCAAATAATTAAGGGAGTTCATATTTATTCAATTTTTAAACGAAAACACTTTTGCTTGTAATTGAATTGAAAAAAAAAACGCAAAAAAATGGACAGACACACAAAAACAAAACGAGTCCCCTTTTATTGCAAAAATTAACAATCAAAACTGGCCTTGCTATAGCTGCGCGGCGATTAAAAACGTTATTTATACTGAAAAAGTGTGCAATAAATTTTTAGAAAATGAAAATCTTAAAATATCAAAAAAAAGGTATGCTTTTTTTATCAATATTGGTTTAAATTAGCGAAAAACCGCAAACGCAAAATTGTTTTTCAGAGAAAACTTTCAAAGAAAATGTTTGCCAATTGGCTCAGTTCTGAGTAAAAGAAATTTCTATCAGCAGTTTTTATTCTTCACTACAGATAAAAATGGAAAAAAGGGCCAAGTTTGCAAATTTGTTGCAACCATTATGAGAAAAATCATGAATTTTTAAAAATTTTGCCAAAATTTTAGCCAAAAATTTTATTCAAACAATTCACTAGCTCTCTTATATCTTTAAACGTAAAAACAATAAGACTTTCGCTGAAACTTTTATGTTCTTTTAGCAAAATGTGATTAAAATTTAAGAAAAAAATATGAAAATTGAACAAAACGGCTGAAGTTAGTCTAACGTTTGCAAATCTTTAAATCTCCGTAATTCTCGGCGAAAGCGAAAACCAGAACAATCTCTTTCATTTAAAAATCTACGCTTGACAAGTTTTCTAATGATACCACTCAAAATACTGTACAATGAATATATAGATCGGTGAAAATTGAACAAAAACAAAACCCAGTTGAGTAATATTACCTCCCTCATTAAAGTGGGTTGGAACAAAATCACTCTGAACAAAATACAGCTGAAAATATTAAAATTCTTCTGTTTGGGAAAATTTTCAGATATATCTAAACTACATGTTCACTGCAATCTATACTAATAATAAGTTTTGAGTTTTTATCATAATCCTTTTTTAATATTCGTTTTTCACACGTTTCCTTAGGCCTGCAATTCGATAAAGATTGAAGAACAATTATTGATTTCCCTAACCCTACTCAACAAACTGTTCGCTGTAAATCAAGGATATAATCGGATCAAATAGTACAGAATTGCTGGTATGTTTTACTCTAAATGAAAAAAAAATTCTGCGTGTTCAAAGTTCACTCGCAAAAATCCTGCTGAAAAATTGTTTAAAATTTTGTGTTCATAGGATTATGTCAAAACTCTGTGAGGCTAGTTTATTGAATTAACTCTATCAATGTGCAATTTGTCTGCCAAAAACTGTAAAATATTACCTAATAGCTTCAATTTTGTCAAATAGGTTTGTCAACAAGCTAAAGAAAAGGTTTTAATATGATTCCGAAACCTTATGCAACAAAATTTCTATTAACAAATTGCTTTGGTTGACTATAGCGCTATCATAGCATTGGAACTATTCTGGTAATTTTGCTTTTTGTATCTTTTTCGGTTCTCTAGACTAGGGACAGGTTAATTTAAACGAAACTTTCAGTCCATCAAAAACCTCTAAAATCCATCAAATGCATTAAAAATACAAAATAAGATTACACAATAACATCTTTATTCTGAAACAATATGTAATAATGTTTTCATCAAACGAAAATCTTAAAATAGCAAAGAAATCATCCCTTTTTTTAACCAGAATTGGCTTAAATTAGCGAAAAACCGCTAACTCGAAAATGTTTTTAAAGAGAAAACCTTTAAAGTATTTTAGGAGAGAACGTTCAAAAAGGCTTGGACAAAACTTTCTTAGGAATTGGATGACAATTAGCCCATATCTGAGTAAAGAAATGTTGTGTCAGCAGTTTCTATGTCTTCACTACAGATCAAACAGAACAAATTGGGTCAAATTTCCACACTTGGTGCAATTTTTTAAGACAAAAGAGAGAAACAGGATGAATTTTCAAAGACTTAGCTTTAAAAAATTAGTCAAAATATTCGATTCAAATAATTCACCAATTCCCCTTCATCTTTATAACTAAGACCAATGAGGCTCTAGCTAGAAAAAAACTTGAACCTCAGTAACTCCTCGGAAAGAGCAAAATATAAATAAATCTTTTTAATTTGAGTTTCTAAACTTAACAAGCTATCTAATGATACTACTCACAACTCTGTACGATGAATGAATATTTGATCGGCGAAACCTGACTGAACAAGAAAAACAGTTGGGCATATAGCTCCTCCCCCACAAAAGTGGGTCGGTGCAATTTTGCTTCAATGTTTGCATTTTTGAGGCGGTGACTTGTGAAGCAAATCATGCAAGAATTAGAAAAAAACTTTGACCGAAATACGTATTAAAAAATTTCTAGTCCATTCGAAACCAAACTGCGGAAATGAATTGAGCAGTTTCTTCTCTCCAACAATTGGAAAAAATACGAAGCTAATGTTGTGTTAGTGCATAATCATTTGCTTGTTTTGAGACCTGTGTTTTTGACTGGATATTTCAATCAACAAAAAATTGGTCAGCAAAAATTTTTTTGTTAAAATTTCTTTCATTGTTCTCTAAAAAGTAAAATGGACAACCGGACAAGATGACAAACATAATTTTAGTAAATTTTAGGGGACTTCGTGAATTAAGACTTCAACCTCCAGCATTGCTTCGAGAAAAACACTGAATCAGAAAAATTTTATACTGCCAGCTGTTCTGCAACTTTTATTGTGTGAGAGAAAGATGTTTGCGCAGAGTTTTATTGTGCAAGATATTGTAAGATCTTACACGATACAATTTCTTGGTAAGCATCTTATCAGATATTACACGTTAGAAATTCTTAGTACGCATCTTATCAGATCATAAACAATAAAAATGCCTTGTTATGATATCTAACACGATAAAAAATTCTTAGTAGACATCTTATAAGATCTTACATGATGAAAACTCATTCTTACAAGATCAAGCAAATAAAAAAGTTTTTGTTATATCTTACTGGACAAAAATTCTACTTGTGAGTAACTGTACAATAAACTCAAGTAGCAAAACTTAATTAAATTTAAGCTTCAACAAAAAATCTGCCTAAGAAATTTACAATTTTCGGACTACTTTTGTTTTACATTATTTAATTTCTTTTTTGCGCATTAAAAATAAATGGCATAATTTCTTGAAGCATTACTAATCACAATATATGTAAAAAAAATTATGATTTCAAAATTTTGTGAAAAATGCGTGAAAGCAAGAAAATCGGTGCCCATCCGAACAACACCTACTTTTTGTTTTATTTGAAAACAAACGGTCTTGTTAAAGAATAATTGACAACTGGAAAGATTTTCTCTCATGCAATTCACCGCAATTCAGCACGCCAGCTGCAAGGACTTCGGATGCGTCCAAAACAGAGAAGTCCCCGACAAATCCGACATGTGAGCCAGTTTCAACGATGCTCTTTCAAAGTAAAAAATCCTCGTGTTAAAAAATGTATACACACCGGGCTCGCGTAACAAACAATAAAGAACGGTGCTTCGAAGGGGTTACTAGTTTGCATCAGAACTGAGGCGAAAATTTCTGCAAACAGATCTCAACATAGTTTCCTATGGATAAGAGATGCACGCTTCTGAGCATATTGAATCCAGTTTTTAAGTCCAAAAGGTAATACTTGTTCACCAAATTTTTGACCTCTGGTGTGCCAGTTAAAAATTACAGTTACCCTAGTCTAGACCTGGACTTATTAAGCAGTCCTCGACCCATATAAAGCCATGAATGGACTCTCCTGGATTGATTTTTGGCTGACCTCGACTTTGGCTGGAACTAAAACAACGGTCCTCTTCAAACTAAAGGACAATAGCGGCACTGGTTAAACTTTGGGTAAGATTGGAGAAGTATTCGAGATCGAACCCCGATGTTGGCGGAACTTTTTATTTTTAATCAATTTTTATATGAAAAGAATTTTGCTGAACTTATGAAAAAAATAGCCTCAAGTTTAACTTGGGTCCTCGACAGTGTAATTTCATTCAATATTTACCACAAGCCCCACCTGGAATTGGTAGATCTTCAATTGGCGTTCTCAAGTCCTTAGGTAGATTTTCCCTCGGCAGTAATCAACGAACGCAGACTGAGCTCCCAGTCCGAAAATCGATATCTCCAGACTGAAACGAACGCACCAGGGGACGTTGTGCGTTCAGAACTACACGGTCTGGAAAAAAAATGAACGCACGAAAGTCTGGTCATAAGTATCTTCGAAAGCAAGGGGAGACTTTGAACAGCCTGGGATACATTGTCCTTGATTAGCTAAGCAAATTTAAATTGAAATCTTGACTTTTCTCATCTGAGCGTGAAACAGTTTCTAAACAGGTTTCTAAAGAGACGCAGCAAGATTCCGATCGTGGAGCGAAAACTATTGATTTAGCCGTAAATGATTTTCAACGAGTTTAGATTTCAACAAGGCGACTCGGTAATGTGCAATTGCACATAAGGTTCCGACCCCGCTCATCCACAATTTTGGCATGATTGTCTACCAAATGAGGAGCATAGAAAAACCAAAAACTTCAAGTATTTTTTTTTAAAAATTGGTGTATGAACGAAAAGATAGCCTTCAAAGCAAATAACTCAGTGGTGGAGTGAAAAATGGTGCATTAGATTGATGAGATGTGCAAATATTAAGAAAGCGAGTCAAGACGCACAGCAAAATCAAACAACAACAACAAAAATTAAATATATCAAGAAGTTCATGTCTAATTTACAAAACAATTTTAATGACACACTCAAAACGGTAGCAATTAGACAATAAAGAACAAAAACAGTAAAGTTGAAAAGTTCGCTAGTTTTCTTTTACAATTAACTTCAAATTAATGAAAACCATCAGAAATCAACTAAAATATCCCATTTGTGTGCCATTACAAATGTTTTTATAGAAAGAATTAAGTATTCAATTTTTTATGCGGTTACAAAAAGAACAACAAATAGACAACAAACAATAAACCAATTAAAACTTGTGTAACGGCTGCTCTTCTATCAAAGTCAAGGAAAACTTTACACCGCCCATTTCACTTCAGCGGTTTCAAATCTGTCCGGATATTGTATTTTTGCAGTTAACTTTTGTGAATTGAATTATCCACTATACTCTAGAAGGCCGTCGCATTACTTGATATTCAATAATTTCAAATAACTACTTTTTCAGCTTTGCTGAATAACAAACAACTTCTCTTCAATTAAGTGAAAATCCAAAATTTCAAATAACCAATTATTCTCAAATTAGATGTTTTTCAATGATATCTCCTCAACCACAAATGCTAGTGAGATAAAATTTCGCAGGGTTATGGACGTTAGATAGGTCTACTATCTGATGTAAAAATAAACAACGCTGGGTAAACTGCGTTGGTAGGGCTACCTTTTATATTTTATACCCAATCTTAATACATGTGCAAAAATTTCAATGTTGAATAACTCTGTAAGTAATGATTCAAATTTCAGCAAACTAGGCAGTGCACTACACTGTCATACCAGTAATCAAACGAGAAATAAATGAACTGAATTGGTTAAATGATCTTCGAGAAATAACACAACAAATTTCGGCTCAGATTTGAATATTCTGAGTTAATTTAACGAACACTTTTGTTTCTCAATTGGCCTCAATAACACCAATTTCTAACTAGGCTAGGCTTCGTTAAAGCCAGTAAGAGCAACTGACTATGTGCTTTGCACAAAGTTTCTATTACTTAGGAACTTCGTTCCTCAGAAAAGGAAGATTGAGAATATCAAAGTTAATTCTCTTTTCAACAAGTCAAAGTAAAGTTAAAACTGTACAATCACCAAGATGATCTACAGAAACAAGACACAGTAACAAATAGACTACCGCTCAAGAAAGTGTGTTTTAATACGCGGGCGGTATGTCAATTTAATAAGACAAAATTCGCAAGTTTCAACTGATTTTTGGTAGCTTTTCAAGCTCTATTTATACTGCTGTACATGCCAAATTAGCATCTCTGATTGGTTGTAGATTAATATGTTGTACAATTCTCTGAATACACTGAAGTTGGGGTTCGTGATACTGTATACGGTGCCCCGCACTCTCTGAATTGGTATAAAAATTGCAATATTCATCCAATCTGGCTTGCCAATTTGGGTATCTGTTGCTCCATTTGAGCTCAATTCGTGTGACTGTGAACTGTTTAAAACGTGGCAATAATTGCGTAGTTCAATTTTTGCGTATCAGTTTAACTTCATGTATGAT
>NC_134477.1:49738976-50097435 GCF_964194025.1 Convolutriloba macropyga
GTCTCGGGATTCGTTAAATATAAACTGTACAGTTGATTCTGATGTTTGGAAATTGAGTAAACCCTAAAATTGGCTCTATTGAACAAAAGAACTTTTTTTTCTACCAATACAAACCAGAGACATACCTAATTTTTTAATTGGCATTTTTTTATTGGTCATTGCCCGTATATTCCAGCTACCTTAAGTAGTAGAAAACAGAGTGACCATGTTTTGTAATTAACTTTTTATATTTGATGGGTAAAAAAACACGTTGAGAAATCTCTCGTTGCAATAAAACAGCCAAAATTATTTTCCAGTTGTTAATCTGTTAATCTTAAGACAACTTTCGCCTTAACTTAATATGCACTTCCGTGCCACTTGAGTATAGTGTACTTAATTTCAAAACCACAGCTTGGCACGCAATTCATTTAGTTCTTGCGTGTTGCAAGAGCTAATTGAGAATTTGTTCCGTTGGCGCTGTTCCTTCTCCCGAAAACAGATAATAACGTTCTGCTTTGGATTCAGACAGTTCAGCCTTTTCTCAACCAGTTTTATAAATATTCTTTTCAGTTTAGTTCTGTATTAATTTTTTTTGTTAACTCTAAAGAAAAGAAAAAAATCTAAAGATTCTAAAGAAAAGAAAAAGAAAAAAGAACCAAGAAATAAGGTTAGATCAATTAATTTTTGAAATTGTTAATAAATTTTGAGGTCATTGAAAAATCTGGCGTTAATCTAGGAATGGGTAGCAGAGCCACGTAACCGTTCCCAAAAAAAGCAATTTTAAAGTTTCAAATTGCCAACAGTTTACCAGAAGAGTTTTAGAAACTGGCACGGCAAAGATCTGGCATTGTAAAATCTGCACGTGCGTGTTTCACGAAAAAAGAGTCTATTCACTGTTCAAAGAGAATTGTTTTATCAGATGTTGTTGCCTTTTTTCATTATCATTGATCGGAAACAATTCGATTAGCAACGATCGACAAAAGTTGAAAAAAAATCGGCGAGAATCATTTTTGAACATTATGAAACCAATTATCTTTTTTGTGCTCGATATAGTCTATGAGCAGACATTTGACAAGATTTTAATGACCAAAATCAGTTCTGATTATATTTCGGTGTCACCATTACGCAGATTTTTGTCTTTAAGGCAGCCTAGGCCCTGTAATTTTAGATCTGAAAGCCCCGGCATCCACTCTCAATTTTAGTCTCGGTTTGTGTGCTTATAATTAGTATGATTTTAATCTGGACTCCCGATTTGGGATGAAGTCAAAGAATCAGTACCTCGGGTTTTCAGCTCTGATTAAATGTAGCAATAAGACCGCTAATAATTGAGCAAAAAATTGCAGGTTTTTCGATTGTTACTAGTTTGATTTTAAAATGATCCTTAAAAGGGGGTCTTTGAAGTCTACGATTACCCCGCGCGGTCTCTCGCAACTCGCAGTGACGCATCAGCAATTCATTTTCCCAAATACGAGTTGGGATTGCATCCTCCTTGTCAGTTCAAGCAACCAACTTTGCTCTGTTTCAAAAACAACCCCAAGACACAAGTGAAATATGATTACTACGCAGGAGCTCCTGTTGCCAAAATTATGGAAGACAGTAATGGAAAACTAACTAGATGCTTACAAGGTAAACTGGGAAACGCTATTTATTTTGGTTATTACTCCTCAAAGCGTACGCGTTTTCACACTTTGCTCAACTCTTATTTTACATTACCAAATATTTTTGCTTTTAGGATTTATATATTGGGTGGTTTCCCAGGCTGAGGTCCCAAAATGAAATTCGATATCTCCAGACATAGAAGAAAAAAAACATAAGGAATTCTTCAGCCATTCAATTAATAATCAATTGAGATTCATCTCTGAATCGTTCATTGAAAAGAAACTTGAATCGTTCATTGAAAAGAAACTTGAATCGTTCATTGAAAAGAAACGTTCATTGAAAAGAAACTTTTTTGTCAGGCACAATTGTGTCTTGATAACTCTTGCAAATGATATATATTCAGAATGGCCGCAAAAATGTGTTGAAGAAATTAAATATTTTGAATTCTCCATGGCTTGAGTACCGCGGATGTCTTGTCATCACTTGGCCAATATCAATAAATTTTGCGTTTTGTGGAAAAAATCATTTTGAGCATGCAATAAGCCTATCATTTATTTCTCGAATTCGAATTGTTAATCAACTAATGTTATTGAGAGGGATATTTTTGAAAATAATAGTTAACAAGGCGGCTCGTTCATGTGCGTTTGCACATGATGTTCCGATCGAGCTCATCTACATTTTTGACTTAATTGTCAACCAAAAGAAGAAATAACAAAAAAGAAGTTTGAGCTAAAACAATCGTTACACTTATTACAGCGCGAATTAGATCTGACATTAAAGAGACTACGAGACAAAAAAAAACAACCAAAAAAATTAGCAAAAACAAAAATCTCACGGCAAAAACTGAATATCTAAATTTAGAAGCACATAGTAACAACGTCAAAATGCAGTCAGATAAAACCTTAACCACTAAAATTTACTTTCCTCTTACTATACAGCTGATGGAAAGTTTTCTTAATGAGACTATGTTACAATTCAATAAAGAGAATGATCAATAAGGCGGAATTCAAAAATTAAACAACATTTTTTAAACCAAGGAATTTTAAAAGTCTTAAAAATCATTAGCTTTTAACTAAATAATCCTTGATAAATTACTAAAAAACTCTTACAAAACCAAAAAGTTTTGTCTTACAAACTAAGCTTTGGGGTACACTAAGCCATAGAAACGAACTAAAGAAAAACTTTAAAAATAACAAACGGTTAGCGAAAACACAAACCATTGCTACCATTAAAATCATTAGCTATTATCTGAGTATTATGTATTTTTCGTTCAATTCTTATTTTGTACTAATTCAACTGTAGGAAACATACTGAGAGATTAAATAAGTTTATTTGGACCACATTTGTAAACCATTGGGATCTGTTACTACGCGAAGAAGAGAAAAGAAACGCAAAAAATTACCGCTCAAAAAACGTTTATAAAAACGCACCTTGTCCAACAAACAAAGCGTCAGTGGCAAATAATATCAGTAGAAAATTTTTTTTTCAATGTAGGAAATTGGATGTGACCTCTCATTGATGAAAATAAGTTACAATTTGACGAAAAGAACAACAAATACTGAAAAGTTTGAAAAATAATTGAAAATGTATATCATAAACTTTAAGACTAAAGGCTACAAACTGACTGACTGATTCGGTTAACATCCTTAACTCAATCCTTAGTTACAAGATTAAGAGATTTTTCAGCAATTTACGGCTACCTAAAGAACAAAAACAGGCAAAAACAGCAAGCAATTTCGAGAAAAAAATTGTGCGAGAAAAGTGTCAAAGTCATTAAAAAACAAACCAAACTTTTCATTAAAAACGTTTTTATGTTCAATTAATTTTTTAATTGCAATGCGATTCTTTTTTTAACAATATAGTTCAAAAAATCTAATATGAACAAATTCCTTAGAACCACGAAATGGTTGAGAGAACTCTTAGTATCAACGCCATGAATTTCATTAGCTTTCAACGGAATCCACTAAATACGCTAAAGTATGCCTCTTTGGGACAACAAGTTTGTTTGCTGTTCATATTTTGTCAATAAAACCTACCAACAAGTTATTGACAATCAAAACAACAACAAAGACAGGCAAAAACCAAAATTCAGTAGAAAAGTAACAGAAGAAAGTGTTGAAGCAGCTTAAATCATAAGTTCTTCTCTGAAAACTTTATCTTTGAGTCTTTGAACGTCTCCCTAAAACCAATAAAAACAATAGGTAATAGGATAATGTGATAAGATTTTAAAACGATCCGAAAATAAAAAAAAGTACCCAAAAGTTTTTAAAAAATTTATGGAAACTAGTGGCATTAAAATTTTAAAACTAATAGGTAGAAGTAAAAACAGCTGACCAGATTTTTTTTTGGCTGCACTAGAAATAGGAAAAGATCTTGAAAGTACTATGATTGACCTACAGTTCACGAAAAAAGAGTTTAGGATTGGTTTATGTTCAAAAAAATTTTCGAAAAAAATTATTTTCAAAGGCTTAACAGCCATTAAACTCAAAAACTTTCAACGGAGATCAAAAACTACGCTCAAAAAATACACCGTGACAGAAAAAAAATTTTCTCATGCATAAAAAATCAATCAGACATCACACTAAGTCTTGCGACTATGAAAACAACAACAAAAACAGGCGAAAAGCAAAATTCAGTAGAAAAGTGCGAGAAGAGAATGTCGAAGCCATTTAAACCATTAGCTTTTCTCTGAAGACTTTATCTCTCATCCACCGAATGTCGTCTTTAAGTCAATGGGATTAGAATAAAACTTAGATAATTTGTATAACATTTGGATAATAAGATAAGAGTTCAAATGGAACCAATAATACAAATATATCCAAAAGTTTTTTTTAAAAATGTTGAATTCTTTTGTCATTGTACTCATATAATCAATAGTTAGAAGATAAAACCGCTAACGAAATTTATATTAGTTGCAGTAGAAAGCAACCGGGTGCTGTCAATACTGAGACTGACTAACAGTTCACAAAAAACTTAAGATTTGTTTCGAAAAATTATTTTTAAACTCTTAACAGCCATTAAATTTAAAAGATTTCAACGGGAGTAAAAAAAAACGCTCATATATGCTTCAATAGGAGTGTTGGGTTGTTTGTCATTCATAGGCGATCAATAAGACATCACAACAAGTCCTATGACTATGAAAACAACAACAAAATCAGGCAAAAAAAATCAGTAGAAAGGTGCGAGAAGAAAAGGTTGAAGCCAATTGAAACCATAAGTTTTTCTCTGAAAACTTCATCTGTGATCCAATGAACGTTTTTATTAAGCCACTATGAGTTGTCAATATTAGGATATAGTGAGAAGATTTCAAAAGTAACCAATAATACGAAAATATCTGAAAAATTTTATAAAACTTTTTGAAATCTTGTGTCATTGAAGTCATATTACAAAAAGATAAGGATAAAAACCCCAACTAGACCAAATTTGGTTACAGTGGGAATGAAGAGGGTGCTTTAATCACAGAGATTGACTTACAGTTCACGATAATAAGTTTATGATTGGTTAATGATAAAAAAAAAATTCGAAAAACTATCTTTGAAGTCTTAACAGCCATTAGCTGTCCGCTCAAGGCACTAGAAATTTTCACTTAAAACTTATTACGGAACATATTGCACAGTTATTCAATGAGTCCATGCCATAAGACTCCAAAAAATTAGAAAACCTCCAAAAAGAAATTCAAAATGTTAATTAAAATAACGAAAACTCAGAGTCGAAGCAAAAAAACATGAGCAATTCCTTGAAAGCGATTTTTCTTCAGTTGGCTTCATTTGACTGTAAAAGATGTTTGTCATTAACGGAATCTCGATATGAAAAGTGACTTGTCTCTAGGTGACCTAAAAAGCAAAAAAAGTAGAAATTTTTTATTAAAAAAAAGAGCTCTCAAATAGATTTCGAATTTTTTTGATATTGAAGCTCCCTATTAGACCAAAACTAGCCTTTTTTATCGCCTTTAGTCTATCAGGAACACAAAATTTGTTCAATTTTTTTCAAGAAATTTATGTTTGAAATGCTGTTTTTATAGAAAATATCTTAATTTGAAGAAAAATTAAACTAAAAGTGAACAAATATCCCGTGTTCACACAAAACTTCAATCCTCGAAAAAAAACAAAAATCAAAAAAATCCTTTTAATTTTTAATTCTACGCTGGACCAATTTTTAAAGATAAAATTTGTGATGAATATATCGATCGATGAATATATCGATCGGCCAAAATTGACTGAACAAAAAAAAAAACCATTTGAGTATATAGTTTCTCCCCCCCCCACAAGTGGGGTCGGAACAATTAGGGTTTCTTGTATTTTGGTAACTAGATACTGTATCTGCGGGATAGGGATATAATTTTAAGCCACATGATACTAAGTTAGCCTAGTGCCACTCGTTGTTCATGCACAAGCTTCAATCTTAAAACATAGTTTGTAAGAAAAGCCCGACAAAATCGAATATGTATACTCAATTTATCGGATATCGGCAATGTAGTGGTTTCACAAGAAGTTTACTGCAACTCGTTTATTGTCAATACTGATGCAATGCAAAACAAAAAGTCTCTTTATTACACAGTATCGTGTGTTTGTTGAACTCACTGAATAGAATGACAATCAAATTTTCAAAAAAAAGTGGAGAGGTAGATTTAAAGCATACGTCTGGCTTATATTAGCATGATTATTTTCTGGTTTTATAATGAATATTACCACACGGTTGTTATCGCCACCGAGAAAATATCAAAATCCGAGGCAAAGCCGAGGTGTTATGATAACTTCGAGGGCGATAACAATCGTGTGGTAATTTTTTTAATCAACACCTGTTGCGGTCATTTCAAAGTGAACACAGGTTTATCGGTTTTGCATTTTTATTTTTTGGGGACAATTACATTTTACGTGAGTGATAAGGTAAGTAATACTTCTTCGGATCTGTTCTTCGTTTTCTCCTTCCCCCCCCCCCCCCACACACACACACACACACACACAGACACACACACACACACACGCACACACACACGCACACACATACACGCACACACACACACACGCACGCACACACACACGCACACGCACACACACACACACACCACAAACACACCACACACATATACACACACATAGACACGCACACAAACTTAGACAAGCACTTGCACCACACACACCACACACACACACTCAGACACACACACACAAACACTTAGACACACAAACACAGACACACACAAACACACATACACTCACACACACTCGCACGCACCCGCACTACACATACACACACCACACACACACACGCCGCACAGACACCACACACAACACACACACACACACACCACACACGCACCACACAAATAGACACACACATACACACATATACACACACGCAAATACACAGACACACACACAAACACCCATGCGCACGCGCTTGCAACAAACACACACACACAGAGAGACAGGCACGCACACACGCGCGCACACACATACACGCACACACACACGCACGCACGCACACACAAACGCACGCACACACACACACAGACACACATATACACACGCACACAAAAATACACAAGCACTTGCACCACACACACCACACACACACACACTCAGACACACATTCAAACACTTAGACACACAAATACAGACACACACACAAACACACACACACTCACACACACTCGCACGCACCTGCACCACACATACACACACCACACACACACGCCGCACAGACACCACACACACATCACACACACACACACACCACACACGCACCACACAAATAGACACACACATACACACGCACACACACTTACACACGCACTTGCGCCACACACACCACACACACACACACACACTCACACCGGCACACACACAGGGCAAACCACACACTCACCACACACAAACACACCAGACACATAGACACACACATACACACGCACACACACAAAAACAGACACGCACACACATACACGCACACACACGCACGCACGCACGCACACACACACGCACGCACACACACACACAGACACATCACACACACACACACACACCACACACGCACCACACAAATAGACACACATATTCACACACACGTACACACACATACAAAAACACAGACACACACACAAACACCCATAAGCACGCACTTGCACCACACACACACACACACAACACACACATACACCACACACAGAGAGAGAGACACGCATGCACACACGCGCGCACACACATACACGCACACACACGCACGCACGCACGCACGCACACACAAACACACGCACTCGCACGCACGCGCACGCACACACACACATACAGCACACCACACGCACACACCACAAACACACCACACACATAGATACACACATAGAAAGGCACACACACTTACACACGAACTTGCACCACACACATCACTCACACACACACACTCACACACTCGCACACACACACACACACACAGAGCAAACCACACACTCACCACACACAAACACACCACACACATAGACACACACATACACACGCGCACACACTTACACACGCACTTGCACCACGCACACCACACACAAACACACACTCACACATGCATACTCACACTTACACACACAAACACAGACACACACCGAAACACACACACCCACACACGCTCGCACGCACTTGCACCACAAAAACACACACTACACAAACACGCCGCACAGACACCACACACATAGACACACACATACACACGCGCACACACTTACACACGCACTTGCACCACACACACCACACACGCACCACCCACATAGACACAGACACACACACAAACCTCCACACGCACGCACTTGCACCACACACACAAACCACAAGCATACGCCACACGCACATACCACACAGACTGCACAAACGCACCACACACATATACCACACACACACCGCACAGACACCACACACACGTACACCACACAATTGTTTTTTAGACTACAAGTTCATCAAACTGTTTCCATGATTAGACTACGAGTTTATCACCACTCATTTATTGCCCGCCACTGTTTGCTTAGCAACAGTGGCGATAAAAGTGTGTGATGAACTCGTAGTCTAATGCTGAAGTGTTTTCCAATGTCGATTGGCCATTAAAATTTTTTGCAATGGCATTTTATTCATCTGCTATTACCGCAACAGTTGTTGATTAATGAATATTACCACACGGTTGTTATCGTCACCGCGAATTTATCAAACTCCGAGGCAAAGCCGAGGTGTTATGATAACTTCGAGGGCGATAACAACCGTGTGGTAATTTTTTTAATCAACACTTGTTGCGATCATTTCAAAATTGAACACAGTTTTATTGGTTTTTTGCATTTTTATTTTTTGGATAATTACATTTTCTAAAGTAAGTGATATTTCTTGAGATCTGTTCTTCGTTTTGTCATCAGGCGCCCCCCTCCCCCGCTCCCACACACATATACACACACAGGCACACATACACATACAGACACACAAACACGCACATACCCACACTCACTCACGCACACGCATACACACACATACACACGCACACGCACGTACACACACACACACGCACGCGCAAACACACACACGCACACACACACACAACACAAAACACACACCACAAAAAACACACCACACGCTCATCACACACACCACACATACACACACCACGCACACACACAACATACACACCACACACATGCACGCACACGCACGTGCGCGCGCACACACAGAGATACACACACATACGCACGCGCACGCACGCACGCACACACACACCACTCACACAACACAAGTTTTTTTAGACTACAATTTATCAAACTGTTTCCATCATTAGACTACGAGTTTATCGCCACTCTTTTATCGCCACTGTTTTTTTAGTAACAGTGGCGATAAAACACTGAGCTAAACTCGTAGTCTAATGCTGAAGTGTTTTTAATCAACACCTGTTGCGATAACAGCAATTAATTAAACTGCCAGTGTAATTAATTTTAATGCCCGATCGACACTGGAAAAACACTTCAGCATTAGACTACGAGTTTCTCACACTTTTTTCTCGCCACTGTTACTGAGTAAACAGTGGCGAGAAAAGAGTGAGAGAAACTCGTAGTCTAATGCTGAATTGTTTTTAATCAACACCTCTTGCGATAACAGCAGTTAACTGCCAGTGTAATTAATTTTAATGCCCGATCGACACTGGAAAAAACTTCAGCATTAGACTAAGAGTTTCTCAGATTTTTTTCTCGCCACTGTTACTGAGTAAACAGTGGCGAGAAAAGAGTGTGAGAAACTCGTAGTCTAATGCTGAAGTGTTTTTAATCAACACCTCTTGCGATAACAGCAGTTAACTGCCAGTGTAATCAATTTTAATGCCCGATCGACACTGGAAAAACACTTCAGCATTAGACTAAGGGTTTCTCAATTTTTTTCTCGCCACTGTTACTGAGTAAACAGTGGCTAGAAAAGAGTGTGAGAAACTCGAAGTCTAATGCTGAAGTGTTTTTAATCAACACCTCTTGCAATAACAGCAGTTAACTGCCAGTGTAATCAATTTTAATGCCCGATCGACACTGGAAAAACACTTCAGCATTAGACTAAGAGTTTCTCACATTTTTTTCTCGCCACTGTTACTGAGTAAACAGTGGCGAGAAAAGAGTGTGAGAAACTCGTAGTCTAAAGCTGAAGTGTTTTTAATCAACACCTCTTGCGATAACAGCAGTTAACTGCCAGTGTAATTAATTTTAATGCCCGATCGACACTGGAAAAAAACTTCAGCATTAGACTAAGAGTTTCTCAGATTTTTTTTCTCGCCACTGTTACTGAGTAAACAGTGGCGAGAAAAGAGTGTGAGAAACTCGTAGTCTAATGCTGAAGTGTTTTTAATCAACACCTCTTGCGATAACAGCAGTTAACTGCCAGTGTAATTAACTTTAATGCCCGATCGACACTGGAAAAACACTTCAGCATTAGACTAAGAGTTTCTCAATTTTTTTCTCGCCACTGTTACTGAGTAAACAGTGTCTAGAAAAGAGTGTGAGAAACTTGTAGTCTAATGCTGAAGTGTTTTTAATCAACACCTCTTGCGATAACAGCAGTTAACTGCCAGTGTAATTAATTTTAATGCCCGATCGACACTGGAAAAACACTTCAGCATTAGACTAAGAGTTTCTCAATTTTTTTCTAGCCACTGTTACTGAGTAAACAGTGGCTAGAAAAGAGTGTGAGAAACTCGTAGTCTAATGCTGAAGTGTTTTTAATCAACACCTCTTGCGATAACAGCAGTTAACTGCCAGTGTAATCAATTTTAATGCCCGATCGACACTGGAAAAACACTTCAGCATTAGACTAAGAGTTTCTCACATTTTTTTCTCGCCACTGTTACTGAGTAAACAGTGGCGAGAAAAGAGTGTGAGAAACTCGTAGTCTAATGCTGAAGTGTTTTTAATCAACACTTCTTGCAATAACAGCAGTTAACTGCCAGTGTAATTAATTTTAATGCCCGATCGACACTGGAAAAACACTTCAGCATTAGACAAAGAGTTTCTCAATTTTTTTCTCGCCACTGTTACTGAGTAAACAGTGGCTTGAAAAGAGTGTGAGAAACTCGTAGTCTAATGCTGAAGTGTTTTTAATCAACACCTCTTGCGATAACAGCAGTTAACTGCCAGTGTAATTAATTTTAATGCCCGATCGACACTGGAAAAAAACTTCAGCATTAGACTAAGAGTTTCTCAGATTTTTTTTCTCGCCACTGTTACTGAGTAAACAGTGGCGAGAAAAGAGTGTGAGAAACTCGTAGTCTAATGCTGAAGTGTTTTTAATCAACACCTCTTGCGATAACAGCAGTTAACTGCCAGTGTAATTAATTTTAATGCCCGATCGACACTGGAAAAACACTTCAGCATTAGACTAAGAGTTTCTCGATTTTTTTCTCGCCACTGTTACTGAGTAAACAGTGGCTAGAAAAGAGTGTGAGAAACTCGTAGTCTAATGCTGAAGTGTTTTTAATCAACACCTCTTGCGATAACAGCAGTTAACTGCCAGTGTAATCAATTTTAATGCCCGATCGACACTGGAAAAACACTTCAGCATTAGACTAAGAGTTTCTCACATTTTTTTCTCGCCACTGTTACTGAGTAAACAGTGGCGAGAAAAGAGTGTGAGAAACTCGAAGTCTAATGCTGAAGTGTTTTTAATCAACACCTCTTGCAATAACAGCAGTTAACTGCCAGTGTAATTAATTTTAATGCCCGATCGACACTGGAAAAACACTTCAGCATTAGACAAAGAGTTTCTCAATTTTTTTCTCGCCACTGTTACTGAGTAAACAGTGGCTTGAAAAGAGTGTGAGAAACTCGTAGTCTAATGCTGAAGTGTTTTTAATCAACACCTCTTGCGATAACAGCAGTTAACTGCCAGTGTAATCAATTTTAATGCCCGATCGACACTGGAAAAACACTTCAGCATTAGACTAAGAGTTTCTCACATTTTTTTCTCTCCACTGTTACTGAGTAAACAGTGGCGAGAAAAGAGTGTGAGAAACTCGTAGTCTAATGCTGAAGTGTTTTTAATCAACACCTCTTGCGATAACAGCAGTTAACTGCCAGTGTAATTAATTTTAATGCCCGATCGACACTGGAAAAACACTTCAGCATTAGACTAAGAGTTTCTCAATTTTTTTCTCGCCACTGTTACTGAGTAAACAGTGGCTAGAAAAGAGTGTGAGAAACTCGTAGTCTAATGCTGAAGTGTTTTTAATCAACACCTCTTGCGATAACAGCAGTTAACTGCCAGTGTAATTAATTTTAATGCCCGATCGACACTGGAAAAACACTTCAGCATTAGACTAAGAGTTTCTCAATTTTTTTCTCGCCACTGTTACTGAGTAAACAGTGGCTAGAAAAGAGTGTGAAAAACTCGTAGTCTAATGCTGAAGTGTTTTTAATCAACACCTCTTGCGATAACAGCAGTTAACTGCCAGTGTAATCAATTTTAATGCCCGATCGACACTGGAAAAACACTTCAGCATTAGACTAAGAGTTTCTCACATTTTTTTCTCGCCACTGTTACTGAGTAAACAGTGGCGAGAAAAGAGTGTGAGAAACTCGTATTCTAAAGCTGAAGTGTTTTTAATCAACACCTCTTGCGATAACAGCAGTTAACTGCCAGTGTAATTAATTTTAATGCCCGATCGACACTGGAAAAAAACTTCAGCATTAGACTAAGAGTTTCTCAGATTTTTTTTCTCGCCACTGTTACTGAGTAAACAGTGGCGAGAAAAGAGTGTGAGAAACTCGTAGTCTAATGCTGAAGTGTTTTTAATCAACACCTCTTGCGATAACAGCAGTTAACTGCCAGTGTAATTAATTTTAATGCCCGATCGACACTGGAAAAACACTTCAGCATTAGACTAAGAGTTTCTCGATTTTTTTCTCGCCACTGTTACTGAGTAAACAGTGGCTAGAAAAGAGTGTGAGAAACTCGTAGTCTAATGCTGAAGTGTTTTTAATCAACACCTCTTGCGATAACAGCAGTTAACTGCCAGTGTAATCAATTTTAATGCCCGATCGACACTGGAAAAACACTTCAGCATTAGACTAAGAGTTTCTCACACTCTTTTCTAGCCACTGTTTACTCAGTAACAGTGGCGAGAAAAAAATCGAGAAACTCGTAGTCTAATGCTGAAGTGTTTTTAATCAACACCTCTTGCGATAACAGCAGTTAACTGCCAGTGTAATTAATTTTAATGCCCGATCGACACTGGAAAAACACTTCAGCATTAGACTAAGAGTTTCTCAATTTTTTTCTCGCCACTGTTACTGAGTAAACAGTGGCTAGAAAAGAGTGTGAGAAACTCGTAGTCTAATGCTGAAGTGTTTTTAATCAACACCTCTTGCGATAACAGCAGTTAACTGCCAGTGTAATTAATTTTAATGCCCGATCGACACTGGAAAAACACTTCAGCATTAGACTAAGAGTTTCTCAATTTTTTTCTCGCCACTGTTACTGAGTAAACAGTGGCTAGAAAAGAGTGTGAGAAACTCGTAGTCTAATGCTGAAGTGTTTTTAATCAACACCTCTTGCGATAACAGCAGTTAACTGCCAGTGTAATCAATTTTAATGCCCAATCGACACTGGAAAAACACTTCAGCATTAGACTAAGAGTTTCTCACATTTTTTTCTCGCCACTGTTACTGAGTAAACAGTGGCGAGAAAAGAGTGTGAGAAACTCGTAGTCTAAAGCTGAAGTGTTTTTAATCAACACCTCTTGCGATAACAGCAGTTAACTGCCAGTGTAATTAATTTTAATGCCCGATCGACACTGGAAAAAAACTTCAGCATTAGACTAAGAGTTTCTCAGATTTTTTTTCTCGCCACTGTTACTGAGTAAACAGTGGCGAGAAAAGAGTGTGAGAAACTCGTAGTCTAATGCTGAAGTGTTTTTAATCAACACCTCTTGCGATAACAGCAGTTAACTGCCAGTGTAATTAATTTTAATGCCCGATCGACACTGGAAAAACACTTCAGCATTAGACTAAGAGTTTCTCGATTTTTTTCTCGCCACTGTTACTGAGTAAACAGTGGCTAGAAAAGAGTGTGAGAAACTCGTAGTCTAATGCTGAAGTGTTTTTAATCAACACCTCTTGCGATAACAGCAGTTAACTGCCAGTGTAATCAATTTTAATGCCCGATCGACACTGGAAAAACACTTCAGCATTAGACTAAGAGTTTCTCGATTTTTTTCTCGCCACTGTTACTGAGTAAACAGTGGCTAGAAAAGAGTGTGAGAAACTCGTAGTCTAATGCTGAAGTGTTTTTAATCAACACCTCTTGCGATAACAGCAGTTAACTGCCAGTGTAGTTAATTTTAATGCCCGATCGACACTGGAAAAACACTTCAGCATTAGACTAAGAGTTTCTCAATTTTTTTCTCGCCACTGTTACTGAGTAAACAGTGGCTAGAAAAGAGTGTGAAAAACTCGTAGTCTAATGCTGAAGTGTTTTTAATCAACACCTCTTGCGATAACAGCAGTTAACTGCCAGTGTAATCAATTTTAATGCCCGATCGACACTGGAAAAACACTTCAGCATTAGACTAAGAGTTTCTCACATTTTTTTCTCGCCACTGTTACTGAGTAAACAGTGGCGAGAAAAGAGTGTGAGAAACTCGTAGTCTAAAGCTGAAGTGTTTTTAATTAACACCTCTTGCGATAACAGCAGTTAACTGCCAGTGTAATTAATTTTAATGCCCGATCGACACTGGAAAAAAACTTCAGCATTAGACTAAGAGTTTCTCGATTTTTTTCTCGCCACTGTTACTGAGTAAACAGTGGCTAGAAAGGAGTGTGAGAAACTCGTAGTCTAATGCTGAAGTGTTTTTAATCAACACCTCTTGCGATAACAGCAGTTAACTGCCAGTGTAATCAATTTTAATGCCCGATCGACACTGGAAAAACACTTCAGCATTAGACTAAGAGTTTCTCAATTTTTTTCTAGCCACTGTTACTGAGTAAACAGTGGCTAGAAAAGAGTGTGAGAAACTCGTAGTCTAATGCTGAAGTGTTTTTAATCAACACCTCTTGCGATAACAGCAGTTAACTGCCAGTGTAATCAATTTTAATGCCCGATCGACACTGGAAAAACACTTCAGCATTAGACTAAGAGTTTCTCACATTTTTTTCTCGCCACTGTTACTGAGTAAACAGTGGCGAGAAAAGAGTGTGAGAAACTCGTAGTCTAATGCTGAAGTGTTTTTAATCAACACCTCTTGCGATAACAGCAGTTAACTGCCAGTGTAATTAATTTTAATGCCCGATCGACACTGGAAAAACACTTCAGCATTAGACTAAGAGTTTCTCAATTTTTCTCTCGCCACTGTTACTGAGTAAACAGTGGCTAGAAAAGAGTGTGAGAAACTCGTAGTCTAATGCTGAAGTGTTTTTAATCAACACCTCTTGCGATAACAGCAGTTAACTGCCAGTGTAATTAATTTTAATGCCCGATCGACACTGGAAAAACACTTCAGCATTAGACTAAGAGTTTCTCAATTTTTTTCTCGCCACTGTTACTGAGTAAACAGTGGCTAGAAAAGAGTGTGAAAAACTCGTAGTCTAATGCTGAAGTGTTTTTAATCAACACCTCTTGCGATAACAGCAGTTAACTGCCAGTGTAATCAATTTTAATGCCCGATCGACACTGGAAAAACACTTCAGCATTAGACTAAGAGTTTCTCACATTTTTTTCTCGCCACTGTTACTGAGTAAACAGTGGCGAGAAAAGAGTGTGAGAAACTCGTAGTCTAAAGCTGAAGTGTTTTTAATCAACACCTCTTGCGATAACAGCAGTTAACTGCCAGTGTAATTAATTTTAATGCCCGATCGACACTGGAAAAAAACTTCAGCATTAGACTAAGAGTTTCTCACATTTTTTTCTCGCCACTGTTACTGAGTAAACAGTGGCGAGAAAAGAGTGTGAGAAACTCGTAGTCTAAAGCTGAAGTGTTTTTAATCAACACCTCTTGCGATAACAGCAGTTAACTGCCAGTGTAATTAATTTTAATGCCCGATCGACACTGGAAAAAAACTTCAGCATTAGACTAAGAGTTTCTCAATTTTTTTCTAGCCACTGTTACTGAGTAAACAGTGGCTAGAAAAGAGTGTGAGAAACTCGTAGTCTAATGCTGAAGTGTTTTTAATCAACACCTCTTGCGATAACAGCAGTTAACTGCCAGTGTAATCAATTTTAATGCCCGATCGACACTGGAAAAACACTTCAGCATTAGACTAAGAGTTTCTCAATTTTTTTCTAGCCACTGTTACTGAGTAAACAGTGGCTAGAAAAGAGTGTGAGAAACTCGTAGTCTAATGCTGAAGTGTTTTTAATCAACACCTCTTGCGATAACAGCAGTTAACTGCCAGTGTAATCAATTTAAATGCCCGATCGACACTGGAAAAACACTTCAGCATTAGACTAAGAGTTTCTCACATTTTTTTCTCGCCACTGTTACTGAGTAAACAGTGGCGAGAAAAGAGTGTGAGAAACTCGTAGTCTAATGCTGAAGTGTTTTTAATCAACACCTCTTGCAATAACAGCAGTTAACTGCCAGTGTAATTAATTTTAATGCCCGATCGACACTGGAAAAACACTTCAGCATTAGACTAAGAGTTTCTCAATTTTTTTCTCGCCACTGTTACTGAGTAAACAGTGGCTAGAAAAGAGTGTGAGAAACTCGTAGTCTAATGCTGAAGTGTTTTTAATCAACACCTCTTGCGATAACAGCAGTTAACTGCCAGTGTAATCAATTTTAATGCCCGATCGACACTGGAAAAACACTTCAGCATTAGACTAAGAGTTTCTCACATTTTTTTCTCGCCACTGTTACTGAGTAAACAGTGGCGAGAAAAGAGTGTGAGAAACTCGTAGTCTAATGCTGAAGTGTTTTCAATCAACACCTCTTGCAATAACAGCAGTTAACTGCCAGTGTAATTAATTTTAATGCCCGATCGACACTGGAAAAACACTTCAGCATTAGACTAAGAGTTTCTCAATTTTTTTCTCGCCACTGTTACTGAGTAAACAGTGGCGAGAAAAGAGTGTGAGAAACTCGTAGTCTAATGCTGAAGTGTTTTTAATCAACACCTCTTGCAATAACAGCAGTTAACTGCCAGTGTAATTAATTTTAATGCCCGATCGACACTGGAAAAACACTTCAGCATTAGACTAAGAGTTTCTCGATTTTTTTCTCGCCACTGTTACTGAGTAAACAGTGGCTAGAAAAGAGTGTGAGAAACTCGTAGTCTAATGCTGAAGTGTTTTTAATCAACACCTCTTGCGATAACAGCAGTTAACTGCCAGTGTAATCAATTTTAATGCCCGATCGACACTGGAAAAACACTTCAGCATTAGACTAAGAGTTTCTCAATTTTTTTCTAGCCACTGTTACTGAGTAAACAGTGGCTAGAAAAGAGTGTGAGAAACTCGTAGTCTAATGCTGAAGTGTTTTTAATCAACACCTCTTGCGATAACAGCAGTTAACTGCCAGTGTAATCAATTTTAATGCCCGATCGACACTGGAAAAACACTTCAGCATTAGACTAAGAGTTTCTCACATTTTTTTCTCGCCACTGTTACTGAGTAAACAGTGGCGAGAAAAGAGTGTGAGAAACTCGTAGTCTAATGCTGAAGTGTTTTTAATCAACACCTCTTGCGATAACAGCAGTTAACTGCCAGTGTAATTAATTTTAATGCCCGATCGACACTGGAAAAACACTTCAGCTTTAGACTAAGAGTTTCTCAATTTTTTTCTCGCCACTGTTACTGAGTAAACAGTGGCTAGAAAAGAGTGTGAGAAACTCGTAGTCTAATGCTGAAGTGTTTTTAATCAACACCTCTTGCGATAACAGCAGTTAACTGCCAGTGTAATTAATTTTAATGCCCGATCGACACTGGAAAAACACTTCAGCATTAGACTAAGAGTTTCTCAATTTTTTTCTCGCCACTGTTACTGAGTAAACAGTAGCGAGAAAAGAGTGTGAGAAACTCGTAGTCTAATGCTGAAGTGTTTTTAATCAACACCTCTTGCGATAACAGCAGTTAACTGCCAGTGTAATTAATTTTAATGCCCGATCGACACTGGAAAAAAACTTCAGCATTAGACTAAGAGTTTCTCAGATTTTTTTTCTCGCCACTGTTACTGAGTAAACAGTGGCGAGAAAAGAGTGTGAGAAACTCGTAGTCTAATCCTGAAGTGTTTTTAATCAACACCTCTTGCGATAACAGCAGTTAACTGCCAGTGTAATTAATTTTAATGCCCGATCGACACTGGAAAAACACTTCAGCATTAGACTAAGAGTTTCTCGATTTTTTTCTCGCCACTGTTACTGAGTAAACAGTGGCTAGAAAAGAGTGTGAGAAACTCGTAGTCTAATGCTGAAGTGTTTTTAATCAACACCTCTTGCGATAACAGCAGTTAACTGCCAGTGTAATCAATTTTAATGCCCGATCGACACTGGAAAAACACTTCAGCATTAGACTAAGAGTTTCTCACATTTTTTTTCGCCACTGTTACTGAGTAAACAGTGGCGAGAAAAGAGTGTGAGAAACTCGTAGTCTAATGCTGAAGTGTTTTTAATCAACACCTCTTGCGATAACAGCAGTTAACTGCCAGTGTAATTAATTTTAATGCCCGATCGACACTGGAAAAACACTTCAGCTTTAGACTAAGAGTTTCTCAATTTTTTTCTCGCCACTGTTACTGAGTAAACAGTGGCTAGAAAAGAGTGTGAGAAACTCGTAGTCTAATGCTGAAGTGTTTTTAATCAACACCTCTTGCGATAACAGCAGTTAACTGCCAGTGTAATTAATTTTAATGCCCGATCGACACTGGAAAAACACTTCAGCATTAGACTAAGAGTTTCTCAATTTTTTTCTCGCCACTGTTACTGAGTAAACAGTAGCGAGAAAAGAGTGTGAGAAACTCGTAGTCTAATGCTGAAGTGTTTTTAATCAACACCTCTTGCGATAACAGCAGTTAACTGCCAGTGTAATTAATTTTAATGCCCGATCGACACTGGAAAAAAACTTCAGCATTAGACTAAGAGTTTCTCAGATTTTTTTTCTCGCCACTGTTACTGAGTAAACAGTGGCGAGAAAAGAGTGTGAGAAACTCGTAGTCTAATGCTGAAGTGTTTTTAATCAACACCTCTTGCGATAACAGCAGTTAACTGCCAGTGTAATTAATTTTTATGCCCGATCGACACTGGAAAAACACTTCAGCATTAGACTAAGAGTTTCTCGATTTTTTTCTCGCCACTGTTACTGAGTAAACAGTGGCTAGAAAAGAGTGTGAGAAACTCGTAGTCTAATGCTGAAGTGTTTTTAATCAACACCTCTTGCGATAACAGCAGTTAACTGCCAGTGTAATCAATTTTAATGCCCGATCGACCCTGGAAAAACACTTCAGCATTAGACTAAGAGTTTCTCACATTTTTTTCTCGCCACTGTTACTGATTAAACAGTGGCGAGAAAAGAGTGTGAGAAACTCTTAGTCTAATGCTGAAGTGTTTTTAATCAACACCTCTTGCGATAACAGCAGTTAACTGCCAGTGTAACTAATTTTAATGCCCGATCGACACTGGAAAAACACTTCAGCATTAGACTAAGAGTTTCTCACATTTTTTTCTTGCCACTGTTACTGAGTAAACATGGCGAGAAAAGAGTGTGAGAAACTCGTAGTCTAATGCTGAAGTGTTTTTAATCAACACCTCTTGCGATGACAGCAGTTAACTGCCAGTGTAACTAATTTTAATGCCCGATCGACACTGGAAAAACACTTCAGCATTAGACTAAGAGTTTCCCACATTTTTTTCTCGCCACTGTTACTGAGTAAACACTGGCGAGAAAAGAGTGTGAGAAACTCGTAGTCTAATGATGGAAACTGTTTGATAAACTTGTAGTCTAAAAAACGTGTGTGGTGTATGTGGTGCGTGTTGTGTGTGTGTGGTGTGCTGGTGAGTGTGTTATCTGTGGTGTGTGTGTATGCGTACGTGTGTGCGTGTAATTGTGTAAGGGGGTGTGTTTGTGTGGTGTGTGTGTGTGTGTGGTGTGTGTGGGTGGTGTGTGTGAGTATGGTGTGTGTGGTGTGCTGGTGAGTGTGTGGTGTGTTATCTGTGATGTGTAAGTGTGTGTGTGTGTGTTTGGGTGTGTGTGTGTGCGTGCTTGTGCATGTGAGTGCGTGCGCGTGTGTGTGTGTGAGTTTGTTTGTTTGTGTGTGTGTGTGTGTGTGTGTGTGTGTGGGTGCGTGCGTACGTGTGTGAGTGCGTGAGCGTGCGTGTGTGTGTCTCTGTGTGTGTGTTTGTGTGTGTGTGTGTAAGTGTGTGTGTATGTCTGTGTGTGTGCGTGTGTACGTGTGTGCGTGCGTGAACGTGCGCGTGTGTCTCTGTGTTTGTAAGTGTGTGTGTGTTTGTGTGTGTGTGTGTGCGTGTGCGTGCGTACTTGGCTGCATGTGTGCATGTGTACGTGTGTTCGTGCGTGAGCGTGCGTGTGTGTCTCTTTGTGTGTGTTTGTTCGTGTGTGCGTGTGTGTGTGTGTTTGTAGGTGTGTGCGTGTGTGCGTGTGTGTGTGTGTGTGTGTGTGTGTGTGTGTGTGTGTGTGGGTGTGTGTGTGTATGTGTGTGGGAGAGGGGAGGGGTAGGGTATATGAGAACAAAACGAATAACAGATGCAAAGAAATATGACATACCTTTGAAAGTGTAATTGTCCACAAAAATAAAAATGAGAAACCAGTGAAACTTTGTTCAATTTTGAAATGATCGCAGCAGGTGTTGATTAAAAAAGTTATCACACGGTTGTTATCGCCCTCGAAGTTATCATAACACTTCTCCTCGGAGTTTGATAACTTCTCGGTGGCGATAACAACCGTGTGGTAATGTTCATTCCAGTGTCGCTCGGGCATTAAAGGTTATTACAATGGTACTTTATTTAACTGCTATTATCGCAACAGGTGTTATTTAAATTGTGTGTTTAAGGTGTTAAGGTGATTAAATTGTTTTTGACTTGGAAACGACATTAAGTAATATTCTTGGAGATAGCGGTAGGAGCATAACAGTTTTCATAGTAACTTGGTTAAAATTTTGAGCGGAAGTTTCAAACTTGTACTTTCCGCATTTTTCACCTCGGAATAGGCGAAGACCAAATATTGAACACTATCACATCTCAAAATCAAACATCATTTTAAATGGGCCTTTAATATGTGCTGTCTGAAACAGTAATTTTATATCGGCGACTTGCTCAATTTTTTGATCCAGATAACGTGTTTCTCAAATACCTTTTTTCAACATGAAAATTTTTTTACTCCAACTGTTGGAGTTCGTGAAACCAACTTGCCATTTGAGCTGAAAATGGGTGTTTTTTCAGTTTTTATCCACTGAACTATAGAAGTGCTACACTATCATTCGGTCCTACTGGTTTTGAAGATGAACAAAATAGGAAAAGATTTTCTTAAATAAAAACGATTTTAGGTTATCATCATCGGGGCTTCAATTCATTTTTGTATCGGAATTTTCAAAAAGTTTTGATTGAACAGTAAATTTTTATATGAAAGCTATGTTTTGTTTCAAAATCTATGTTATCATTATTGATTGAAATCTGACCCCAAAAACTGCGCTTTGTTTTTGTTTTTTTTCTCGAAGGTTTGAGCATTTAGAGGGGAAGTTGCTTAAAAATTGCGAAAAGTTCATGTTAATTTATTTCTAGAGACTATTTGATCTTTAGAAGAACAGGAGTGAGCTCAGTTTGAGATAAATCATTCAAAATAGCTTGTAAAATCGAGTTGGTCTGCAAAAATCAAAATTTATGCTTCTCGGTAGCTCCAAGACATTTGTGGCGCTTGTTTTATGAATATCAAAAATAATCAATGCTTTAAAAAACCCAAACTTTGAAGAATTATTTTTTTAACAAGCATCCAACAAAATTTAAATATCTGGTCGCCGTTAAATTCCCTTTTCCTACAACTGCCATTTTTTACACCATGTTTTCCCACTTCACAGAAGTTTTGTTACAAATTTTATCGCACGGGAGCAAGAGAGGGATATAATCTATACCCGGCCCAAGAGTTTTACCTAAAAATAACGACGGGAAAAGAAGCTGAAAAAGTTTAAAATTCAATAGCTTTTTCAGCTGTTTCTTTGTTTATGCAACATCAAACACAACCTATTTTCAGACAGCTTCAAATAATCGAAATTGTACATTTTTTTAGGAATGCTAGTCGACCGAATCAACCAAGAACTCTACGCTGTAAACCTCACACATAGCAAATACAAGCAATGGCTCGTAGCCATGAGCGGCGGTAAGGTTCAGGTGGGCTATGATCCGTACACCAGGCGTTCGAACCCCACTGGGAACTATCTCTCAAATGGCAAGCAAGTGACCACGGATTCTAGTGCCACCACAGTGAAAGAAACAACTACTGATCCTAGAGCGACTACAGAAATCTTCATAAATGAAACTCGTGTGAATGTCACGATTGCTTATGAGTTGGACAAAATAGTTTCAGAAAAAAATGTCGTTTTGCTCGCAATTTTTGTGTTCATACTGCTGATATTACTCCTACTATGTTGTATATGTACAGAAATAATGCGCTGTATAGCGTCTGTATTGCGCTAAGTTGTCAAGGGTGCTATCGCAATGCAGAATTCATATGAGAATTGGTGTGATGTTATCGAAAAAGCTTCCTTCTGTAGAAAAAAAACCATTTATGGCAGCTGTTTCTTAACATCAGTTTTAAAAAAGCTGGCCAAACAAAGTAAGTGACCAGAAATAGGCACTGATTTCTGTTTAATTCTTCTTAATCACAACAACCTGTGTCAATTCCTTAGATTATGTCTTCCATAAAATCATTCAGGTCGAAGTGCACACAATGTCGTGATCAAGAGCGCGAGTAACAAGATTTTTAAAACTTTGAATTGAATATATTGAATTTAAAATTGCCTAAAAGTACAAAAATTCACAGGTATTTATGGTCTCTATCAGTATGAAAGTTTACAGAACTGTCTAGATATAGATCAATTGATAATGGTTGATTTACCACATAAGTATGAACAAGTTTTTTTCCTTTTCGTATATGGCAAGTACTAGTGCAATTTTTTGCACTTTAGACATTGCCTTCCTAACCTGAGAACATATCATTGGTATCTATAGGGAAGTTAATCGAATTGGTTTATGGTCATCGCTGATGGTTGGAAGGTCGAATTAGCCGCTCACATTCATGGTTTATGTACACTGATAAACTTGTAGTATGAACGAATTTGAAGCAACAATTTTGTCTTTTTCGAGTTCTCTCGCTGGATGGATGGACTTTTCATTCGTTTGCGTATCATGAAGGTAGCTTTAATAACTGGTGATCTGCTCGTTAGTTTGAAGAAGACTAGTTCACACAGATGAGATCCAGTGACTGATGGAAGTCTCACTTTCCGTCCTAGCAGTAGCTCCACAAGAGTTTGCCCCGCGTCTTGGAAGTTTTGGGATGTGTCATCGAAGCCCGTTGTAGGAAAACGCTAAGTGACACATTGATTAGCCCGTTTCTTTGTTTGGACCGCTCGTTCTGCAATTCCATTTCCTCTTAGATGGTAGATGAGTGACTCCATCTTTTCAATTCCCAGTAATTCACACCACTGTTCGAGGTCACCGTTTACAAACTCGAGACCATTGTCTGATATCAACAATTCTGGAATCCCAAGTGTTGAAAGATTTGACACAAGTATAGCTTCACTGTTTGTGAAGTTCTATTTTCGCAAGTAAAGCTTCTATCCAGCCTGATCCCGCGTATACTATCACTAAGATAATATCTTGGTCCTTAACGTAAACCCAGTCCATATGGAATCATTCCCAAAAGTCTGCTTCTTGCTAAATAGACATACTTTTTTCCCCAGGCTAGGCCTGCTTTTTTGGCATTCCTTACATTTATTTACATATCGAAGAACATCTTGACTGATGCTGGGCCACCAAAATATCATTCGTTCTGCTGTTTCAGTTGCATTTTTGCCTGGGTGGGTTTCATGAGCCTTGGTGGTCACCACGTGTCTTAGTTTGTGTGGAATGAAAGGCACAACACCTCGTAAGATTGAGGATAGTTAGGGCGTCGTTCTGTTGTTTGAAACCTTTCTCTGCTTCTGTGCTCTGCTTCCAGTTACCGCTTATTATTTTTGGATGAAATCTTGGAAGACTAGATTCCAGCCGAGTTCAGTTCTGATGTCTGACTGGGTCAGCAGATCGGATTGAACAAAACATATATTGTCGGTTCGCGATTTATCAGACAAAATCAAAATGAGAAAAGTTTAGTATTCTTTTTTCTGCGCACTTTCTTCTCCTTTGGAGCTCAGTCAACAATTGTTCTTTCATTCACCATTGGACCAAGAAGCTAAGTTAACATGAATGTTTTTGAAGTCATAAATATCAAATATAACTTTATTTTGTTTTCAAATTGCTTTTCTGAAAAAGCTTCCTGGCGCCGTAAATGTTTCCAACGTCTAAAAATGAGAAGGTTTTTGCAGTATCACATAATTACTTATCGGAATTTCAACAATTTTTTTCAATTTTCAACGTTTGCCTGCAAAATGCTCTAAATAATTTTGTTTTTAGCAGCAGAATCAAATTTATTTGTAGATACAATTTCGTTTGCCCTCAGATGCAGACTAATTGCTGGCTATTTGGTTTCATACTTCTTTTTTTCTCAGAAGAACTTATAGACAAATTATTATTTACGTAGAGCAGCATTTTTTTCTATTCCCCATCAGATACAGTTCAATTTCTTTGAACATCTAACACAGCATTGTTAACAAGATTTTGCATTGATTCATCACGTAAACTTCATGATGAGGCATTTTATGATGAGCCAAGAAAAATATGTTCATGTTATAAATTTAGTTTTTGGACAATGGGTTGTGTTTTTGGGCTCATGACCTTATAATTAGAAAACAATTATTTGCACTGGATTTTGGTTTTGAATTCATTCATTGCTTTTTGCACCAGCGCATTGGTTGCCACAAATCTTATTAAGTTCCCCTGTCTTTCTCGCGATGACAGGAAAAAATAAGCCTGACATGAAAACCGGGGACGAAATAAAAAAGGACGGGGTTTCGTGATTATCTCTAGCGTTCTTACCGAGAAAACTGGGACTCTAAGATCAGCTTTTTGAGAAACAATTCGCCTGGATCTTTCCGGGGCAAACGGGAACTTCACGATTCCCGTCAATGTTTTTTATGAGATAACTTCTTTGCTTCCTGTTTTGGCTTCCCTGAATGCTTAAAACTGTCATAAAGTTCTACAAAACACTAAGTTCTGAAGGAAACTCGCATAATTATCAAACAACCGCACAATATATTGCGAAACACGATACAATGGCACTAGATATCTTTGAAGGCTTATACAAAACAACCCACCAACACAAGGTAAACAAAATTATAGCTCAAATTCACACGTGTGAGTACAGGGAGCTGTTTTTCTTCATCTGTGACAACAGTATATCTTCATCCATGCCCGGCCCAACTTTGTGTCTGAGTTACAAAAAAACTGTTTCTGACTGAAAGTAACAACGGTTGAAGAATTTTTTCTTGAAGAAAACTAAAAACAAATTTTTTCCCCAAACAGAAAACCTTTGATTTTTAAGCTAGGATTATTTGACGAACAAAAATGGAGCGAAAAGTTTAATGTACTACCAGAAGAGACAGATTAATAAAAGGAGGAAAGAACGATAAAAACCACCTAAACTTGAGTTTGAAACAAATTAATCCAATTAGGGGCGAAAAGTTTATTAGCACAAAATGACGATCTCCAGCCTTTTTTTTAGATTTTAAAAATGCGGTTAATTGGGTACATATCCACAAAATCTAAATTGATATTGGCACGCATGAAAACACTGAAATCTGAATTTTGAGGAGATGCACCCCATGGACCACCACACTTAAAGTTCTAAACCTAATAAAGCAGAGTTCTCAATAAAAGCGCCAGTCAATTAAATCGTAGTTTTTTCCAGCCGGGTATTTTACCCGACTGACTTCATCGCACCTAATGATTTAAGAACTGAATGACCAAATCTAGAGGTATGGGAAATGTCATACTTTTTTCTTGTTTGCGCTTCCGTAAACTGTTCAAACTGTCAAAGTTTTAGCATACACCAAGTTCTGAAGGAAACTAGTACAATCACAAACAAGGGAAATTTGTATTGATAAAAGCAATAAAATGGCACCAGGCATTTTTGAAGGAATTTTATAAGGCTTTCAAAAATGCCTGTTAATTGCTTTATTGCTAAGTCTAATGCTTGGACTTTGTACCTTTCACTGTTACATTGAGCGTTTTTTCCAGGAAAGTTCAAAGTTTTTTACGGGCATTAATTGAGTATACAATAAGATATATTTATGTTTGCAAACCATTTCAGAAATAAATGTCTGTACCCAATTGCCGAATATATACTGTTTGCACCCAAATTCAAAAAAAAAAAATAAAGAATTAGAATCTCTTTGAGCCGGAATTTTAGACATTCCAATCAAATTGTAAGTTTTAACAGACTATCTTGACTACCATAAATTTTAACAAAAACTGCTCTATTATACAAGCAAAATCAAAACTGTTAAAGCTCAGTAAAACACCAAATCGAAAAATTACTTTGATGTTGTTTTTCCATTCTTTTGAAGTTCTGCTAGAAAAGAATGCTAGCTTTTTTCCCTTGCTTATATCTGAATATCGATATGTTTACATTTTTATTACCGGCCTAAAAACATCCATGTCGATGTCTTAGTTATCCATGTCGATGTCTTATTGTTTCATGAGATGAATTGTTTTGACTATTCAATAGACTGATCATTTTATCCACAATAACTAGTTTTTGAATTTTTCAATCAAACAATTTTTCAAATATTGTTTCACCCAATTTTAAATTACAAGATAAAATAGTTTAAATAATAAGGACTTTTTATATTTAAGGTAAAATAGATACTATAATTCCTCTTAAATTAAAAAAAAACAGGCCAAACTTATTTCTGATCAATTTCTGATTAATGAACAAATTGGGTTATGGTTCTGAAGAGATGGTCGGTATTCAAAACTTCTTGCTCCATGTTTTACGTACAAATTAAAATTAGAAAACAAAATTCTGGCACCAATGCTTTTGAACCACTAAAACTAAACGAATATGGAAAACAGGATAAATAGACGACACTATATACTTTGTAATAACCAATTGTGGAATTTCAAGTTTCAACGATTGATCAGACTTCACCCCTTCCCAGCTATCATCTCCAGAGACAGAAGAAAAAGAAAAAGAGAGGAGGTCGAGGAAGAAAGAGAAGAAGAAAAAGAAGAAAACAAGAAGAATCGAAATCAACCTTTTAGTTGAACTTAAGTAGTGGATAAAACAAGGCTTCCAGCCACCAGTAAAATTTGACCTTTTCTCCAAGCGCTAATCATGCATGTCGAATCTGGCCAAATTTAACTGATTTCTGGAAGTCTTGTTTTATCCACTACTATATGTTAGCTCTAAATTTCATAAAAATTAAAAAAAAATGGGAACCAAAAATAAAGCAAAAATCAAAAAATCAAAGCAAAATTTACATTTCACTCTTAAAGAGTGATTCACTCTTATTCGGAGTGATCCCACAGTAGAAAAGATCGCTCTTTTTCGCTCTTAAAGAGTGATTCCCTCTTTTTTGATATTTTTAAATTTTTTTATACTTTTTATTTCAAATTATCTATACTCTTCAATAAATTTATATTTTCTTTTACTTTTTCTATATTTATTCCATTTTAAATAAGAAATGATACAAAATTATAAAATTTACATGAACAACTATCAGTATAACTGCTCAACGGAGTTGCTTTGCAAATTCGAAGATCCCCAGTTTGGGTAATATCAGATCTGGGAACCAGCTCCACTGATCTTTCAGTTATATCAGGGAACCTGCTTTGCAGATTTCTACTAAATCCTCTAGTCAATTCTATATCTGGATGTTGTTTCATTACATGAGCCCGTATCCCATCATATCTCACAACAGAAGTACAATATGGACAATTAACTTTAGCTGAAGTACAATTTCTACATGTATACTTACCCTCATCAAAATTATTTAATGGTTTTATATAATTACACTTATTACAACATCTAGTTAACACTTCTGAGCTGGGGTTAAGGTTAGGGTTAGGGATAAGGTTAGGGTTAGGGTTGGGGATAAGGTTAGGGTTAGGGTTGGGTTTAGGATCTGAGTTAGAGTTATAGTCATAGATAGGACCAAAACCAGAACTAGAGCTAGAACTGGGGTTAGAACCAGAACCAGAACTAGAACTGGAACTAGAACTAGGGTTAGAACTAGAGTTAGAATTAGGGTTAGAATTAGAACTAGGGTTAGAACTAGAATTAGAACTAGAACTAGATTCATTTTTTAAAGAACAACCCCATGGGGAAAAATCATTAGCACAAATACCACTTAATATTATATTACCACATATACATTTATCAGTTTTAACTTTATGAAATGATTCATAATGATATTTTAAAACAGCAATGTTTCCACATTTATAGTTACACTCTAAACATAGTAAAAGCATTTTTAATAGATAAAATTATCAGTGAACGAGCTTTGCTCGTGGTTCTCCAACGAACTTTGTTCGTGGTTTAACAAACTGCTCAATGGAGTTGTTTTGCAAATTCACAGATAATATTAGCTATGCTGTAGAATCGGTGTATAAACTTTGTGGATCAGTGAAACTGCTTCGCAGATAATATTTAGCCATGATTTCAATTAAATCTTTAGTATTATCTTTAGATGTGATACACTCTGCTAAATATTTATTTCCTAAAGTATTGAGTGTATTAGTTTTACATCTCTTTTCTAAGATCAAATCAAGGTCTAATTCTCAACCCCATGGGGAAAAATCATTAGCACAAATACCACTTAATATTATATTACCACATATACATTTATCAGTTTTATCTTTGTGAAATGATTCATAATGATATTTTAAAACAGCAATGTTTCCACATTTATAGTTACACTCTAAACATAGTAAAAGCATTTTTAATAGATAAAATTATCAGTGAACGAGCTTTGCTCGTGGTTCTCCAACGAACTTTGTTCGTGATTTAACAAACTGCTCAATGGAGTTGTTTTGCAAATTCACAGATAATATTAGCTATGCTGTAGAATCGGTGTACAAACATTGTGGATCAGTGAAACTGCTTCGCAGATAATATTTAGCCATGATTTCAATTAAATCTTTAGTATTATCTTTAGATGTGATACACTCTGCTAAATATTTATTTCCTAAAGTATTGAGTGTATTAGTTTTACATCTCTTTTCTAAGATCAAATCAAGGTCTAATTCTTTTTTATCTTTAACAAAATTTATAATCTCTTCTCTAAATTCTTCATCATTTATATATAGTTTGTTTTAAAACTTTCCCCCCTTTCTATTCAAAATTCCCGTCTCTTCATTGACGAAGTCACAGTTACATTGATCAGTGAAACTGCTTCCCTGATCAGTATAACTGCTTCGTGTTTCACCTTCCAACTCTTCTCCATATCCAACATTACCTAATGTGTTTACTCTACTCAACATTGTGCTTGCTCCCATTGCTACAGTTCCAGCATTTCTTGATATTGAATTAGGATAAAAACAATTAAATATAAATAAACCTGTGCCTATAATTCCACCAATATTTGATAAAATTTTCATACCCTTTCCCTTAATCGTCTCTTTTGTTCAAACATCATTCTGAATTTTAATATTTTTTAAAGTAAGAAGTTTATTAAAATAAAACTGATAATTATCATGATTAATAACATTTCTATCTGTTGCATTAATCATTAGTGGTTTCATATATGCTATAAGTTTGTTTATATCTTCTCTTTCTAAATCATCTTTTAAACTAATAGCTTTTAAATCGAGGAAATCAACTCTTGAATCATATAACATTGTTCTATTACTACTAATAATAATAAAAGTATTTTGCTTTTCATTATATTTAATTATACCATAACGAAGTTCATCTGACATTCCATCTGTACAATTATAATAGTTACTATTTAATTCACTAATTATTTTATTGAAGTCATGTTCACATTTATATATCTCATTAAAGTTTTTAAATAGGTCAGGTCCATTATAAGTTGTTAAATAAATAGTATCACAACTCATTCTTGCTGTATTAATTATTTGAGCTGGTTTTTGACATATTACAATCATTTGAATATTTTAATGTCTACCTTCAGTAAAAAAAATAACCTATATCCTTATTTAACCTATCACCCATATCATCAAGTACTATTACACAATTTTGAAATTTATGCATATTATTTTTTGTGATCATATTTATATCACATTTATTAAACCCAGTATAAAACTTATTAGACTCAGGATCTATCCAGTCTCTGTCATCTTTACAAACTATAACTATATTTTTAGCTTGGTCTTGGTTTTGGTTTTGGTTTTGGTTTTGGTTTTGGTCTTGGTTTTGGTTTTGGTTTTGATCTTGAACTTGACCACGGTCTAAGTATAACTTTAAAAATTGTCTAATAAAATATGTTTTACCCGTTCCAGTTCCACCATAATCAATAGTATGCAATAGTATGTAGTGGTGACTTTTCATATTCAAATCTAACTAGACTCCTATTCATAAATCCACCAAAGCTTTCTTCTAGCTTTGTATATTTACTTGGTCTTGAATCATATGTTATATAACAAATTCCAATTATAATAATAAAAATAAAAACTGCACTACCTGTTTCCACATTTATATAATAAACATAGATTTGATTTAGATTTAGATTTAGACTTAGACTTAGACTTAGATTTAATAAATTTATTATATAAAAATGCTCATCCTAAATTTTGAGGAATTCAATAATAAATTTAATATTGATAATAATGCTATGAGTGATATCAGAATAAAAGATATAGATAAAGATATAAGTCTAACACCAGTTGAGATTGTAATGAGAGATGATAAACCAGAAATGGTAAGTGAACCTAACTCTAACATTATTGTAAATCTACATCCAACTGAGGGTACACATTGGGTTTTAGTTATAAGAAGAGAAGATGGTCCAACATATTACTTTGATAGTTTTGGTGTAGAAACTCCACCATTATTCCTAGAAGAATATGTTGATCTAGGCTCTAATGAGAGAATGTAACAATATGATGAATCTTATTGTGGGCCTTATTGTTTATATATGATCTATCTTATTGATAGAGGATTTATAATTAAAAGTGCTTTGAATATTCTAGTTAATCAATGTAAATATCCAGGAATATATAATGAGTGTTTTTGTTTAAGTTGTAGTAAAGATAATGATGAGGTTAATGATAATGATAAAGATAATGATAATGATAATGTTAATGATAATGTTATTGATAATGATAATTTTAATGATAATGTTAATGATAATGTTAATGATAATGATTATGTTAATGATAATGATAATTTTAATGTTAAGGATAATGTTAATGATAATGCTAATGATAATGATAATGTTAAGGATAATGATATCGTTAATGACATTGACAATGATGAGATTGTCTATCTGAGAAGTAGTTATAATCAGAGAAGTAGTCCTAATCTACGAATTAGTTATAATTCGAGAAGCGGTTTCAACGATCAGGGGAATATATCACCCCCAAGAAATAATATAATCCAAACAAATCCTATTGCTATTAATATAAATAATGATCTATATTCATGGTTAAATGATGATGATATAATTACTGAAACTGCATTCCCAGATAACATTAGATGTATAATATCTGGTCCTAGTGAATGTGGTAAGACATTCTTATTGAAAAAACTAATTCTAGCTAGTATATACTTTATATACTTTGATAAGCTATACATCATTGGACCTACTGGTGATCAGTACCATGGTATAGAAAGAATAAACGCAAAAGCAGATGTTGAATTTATTAAAGATATAAAAGATTTACCAACTCCCGATAAACTACCCAAAGACTTAAAGAAACTAATGATATTCGATGATGTTAGAGCCAAATAACCAGTTATTAATGAATACTTTTGTAGAGGTAGACATAATAACTGTAATATGATATATCTTAATCAAAACCTGTTCTCTCTGGATATGCAGAGTGTTAGAGAGAACTGTAATCTATTTATTTTATTTGAACAGAGAGGTAAAGTCCTCATATCTATATATCAAGATTTCTTTAATAATGTTGAACTTAGTTATAATGATTTTGCTAATATATGTAATAAGGTATGGAAAGAGCCTTATAACTATATTGCCATTGATATAACTAAAAATAAAAATATTAATGGTAAACTAAGAATTAATTGGGATCGGAGAGTTTTGTAGTTTAGTTTAAGTATCAGGGAACCTGCTTCGCAGATAAGTCTAAGTCTAAGTACAAGTATAAGTCTAAATCAAATGTAAAGTAAAACTTAATACATCACCATTGAAGTCTATAGGTCTTCCATGCTCATCTTTAATATGAAACTCAATATATTCTATTCTATCTTTAGTCACATTTTGATACAAGATATTAGTTGGTATAATATTTATCAAGTGACCTGGTGGTTCAGTTAGATTAAAAGTATATAGTATATCTGTATCTTTACCATTATCTTTAGCTCCAGATATCACATTACAATGAATGTTAATAGTACTAAAACCCATAATATCAAGAATTTTCTGAGATTTATATCTACCTTTTTATAAATTATTTTTCTAAATCCTAGTAATGAGGCTAGTGAGTTTTCTATATCAAAGCTGAGTGCTCCTTGTTTTATTTCCATTAAACATTTCATTGTATTCTTATCAGGTTCTATTATAACATTACCATCAGTTTCTTCTTTTATTAATTCTGCTAAATCAGTTAACTCATATGCTCCCGGTGTAATAGTTGAATATAGCAATGGGATTCCTTTATAATTATGATTAAGTATAGATGTAATGTTTGGCTTGAGGTAGAGATAGGGCTAAGGTTAGGGTCAGAGCTAAGAGCCCGAGGTAAAGCTTCATCATCTTCTATAACAGTACTAGCATATGAGAATTGATTGTTTCTCCTATTCACATTAAACACCGAATTATAAACAGATATCCTAATTAAACCTAATTTTGTTTTATTAAGTATAGGTTCACTAAAGTTAAACTTTTCTGTTGGTTTTATCATTCTAAATTTAAATGTATGCTCTTCTTTAGTTTTAGTTAAAGCCTCGTGTATATTTTGTAGTTCTCTTAACATTAAACTATCGGTGAAACCGCTTCGTGAATCAGTCATTTTTTATCTAATAAAAATGGATTTTAATTTGGATACAACTTATGGTTATAATAATGATATACATAAAAGTAAGTTTATAAAATATCAACCAAATAATCTGGCAACATTGAATACGGTTAATACTAACATTAATATCATACTCAATAGAGAAGAGAATCACTTAAATTTGCGTGATTCATATCTAGAGATAGAGTTTGTTGTATCAGATGATGCTGGTGGTGTATTTGCTAATGATGCTAATATTAGATTAGTTAATTATGGTATGATGGCATTGTTTAGTTCAATTAAGCTTGAAACTAGTGGTGGTAGGACTATTGAATATATAGATCATTGTCATCCTAATCTATTGATGTATAAGTTATTAACTAGTACTGATGATGAATATGAGAGTGGTTTTGTTAGAAATCAGGGCAATAGAGATATGCAACTTAAAGGTGACCATATTGCTGCACAACGAGGTCATATGTATATGATGATTAAGATGATTGATCTATTTGGTTTCGTAACTGATTTAGAAAAGATTATATATGGTTTAGGATTTAAACTATTATTAAAAAGAAATAATAATGATAGAGCTCTATATAGAGTTAATGATAACCCTGGTGCAGTTGCCAATGATGGTAATATAGAAAATAGAGATATATCATGGTGTGTACCTAGTATTGATCCTAGTAATGATAACAGATTTATTGTACAAAAGGGTTTAAGTAAAAAGAATAATGTAGACTTTAGTTATTATGAAAGAAAGACATTTTATAAGAATGTACCCAATGCTACTAACTTCTTGTTTGATCTTGGTATGGAAAGTGGTATGGAAAGACCGCAATATATAATAGTTGGTTTTGAAAATAATAATGTTAATGAACAAACTCATGATGCAAGTACATTTGATGTAATGAATGTTACTGAATGTTATTGTAAGATTGGTAGTGAGTTTTATCCCGAGGATAGAATGAGTATTAATTATGGAACCAATAATTATAATGAGGCTTTTAAAGAGATTGTTAGCTTTAATAAAGATTATAATGGGCTACCACATAATATAAAACCATATATAAATCCTAGAACATTCAAAAGTAATTATAGAATATATGTATTCGATACTAGATATCAAAGGAATCATTAGGTCCACAACCAATACAACTTAATTATAAATTTAGTGCTGCAGTTGCAGATGTTAAATGTCATGCATTAGTATTAACTAGGAAGGTTATTAGTGTGAATAGTGATGGTAATAAGACGGTTGATATAATATCATAGATATAATTTAAGTCAAAGATATAATTTAAGTCATAGATATAAATTAAGTCATAGATATAACTCTAGCGATAATTATAATTTTAGATATAACTCTAGCGATAATTATAATTTTAGATATAACTCTAGCGATAATTTATAATTATAGTATAATATAGTTATTGTTATAATTATATACATAACCATATACTTATACTTATACTTATAGCGAGTCAGCTCTAATTGTTACTCTTGTACCTAACTATTTCTTATTAGTATTAACAAAACCTTTAGCATAAATAATGTCTAATTTTTTTTTATTCTCTAGAGCCAAGCCTCTAGCTTCAGGCTTAACCTTGGGCTTGGGCTTAGGCTTAGGCTTAATAACAACAAAGGGATTATACTTTTTAACTTCCATTATATTTTATATATTTAAATGAGTCTTTTAAATAAGTTCAAAACTAATTCATATTGTGTTGGAGGTAGACATTATAGTTGTACTAATAATATAAGTGGAGCTATTACTTCAAAAGGTACTAAGAAGTTAAGAGGATCCTGCACTAAATGTAGAAGGAATAAATCAATGACAGTATCTGATGCAACAATAGAAGCAGAAGGACTTAAAGATTTCTTTAAAAGTGTTGGTAAAGCTACGGTTAATTTTGGAAAGAAAGTTGCTAATAATCCAGTAAGAGCATTAGAAATAGCAAGTAAAATAGGAAGTGCAGCTGCATCTAGCAACGCTAAAGCAGCGCTAGCGGCTACACCTGATTTAATTAAATTTGCAACTACTGGTGAAGGTATAAAAGCAGTTTAAAAGGTAGAGGGCTATACTTAGGTACAAAGAAAAGATAATTATTTGATTATGATTATGATTATGTTTATATTTATGTTTATGATTATGTTTGTGATTATGATTATGATTATATCCATGATTATATCCATGATTATATTATGTTTATGATTATGATTATAGCTATGATTATGATTATATGTTTATCGATAAATTTTAATACTAATATTATTTTTACTTAAAAAATTTTTTTTACTAAGCACTAATATCTTTAATCTAAAAAATACTCAGCTTGTTTTTCTTATTCTTCTTATAATCCTCAAATAACTTAACAAATTCATTATACTCATCATTATCTATTTCATTATCATTCATTGATTTAGTATATAGTTTATTAAACTTATCACTAAACTGTTTACTTAAAATATATATTTGTGAATACTTTATAATTTTATTTCTAATTTTAGTATTAATTGTTTTGGATAATGAACCACAAACAGTTGCTGTAGCAAAAGCTGTTGGTATAGAATAAGCTAATCCTATACCTGTTAAAGAAACTGATGTTGTTGTTGCAGTTGTTGCTATTGATGATAATACTATTTCTGTTATCTCAGCTATGTTAATATAATTTTTATATCTACTTAACTTCTTATTATAGTTATTAGTTTCAGTTTCATAATAATTTCTAATATCTTTTATAATGTTAATATTGTTGTTAAATTTATTATTAGCTTGAATCTTTTCGTTTATCAATCTTTCTGATACTGATGACAAATCTGGATATAGTAATCTCTCACTCGGTGCTGTTGGATTGGTCATTGCTTTGCTTATTTTCATTAGTAAAAATTCTTTCAATTTCTTTCTTTACATCTTCTTCATTAAAACTATAATGCATCTCAAGTCTGTCTTTCTCGTTATTATCAAGTAACTTACTTTGTAAAAGTTTAGCAATTATATATTGTACTATAACACCTCTAGCAGATTTATTGTATTCTTTCATTTCTCTCAGACCGTTAGTAAACATTTCATCTAAGTGTATTTTAATTATATTCTGATTAAACTTATTATTATCAATTTCTTGCTTTAATTGATTATATTTAGAGATAGTGTCTGCAGCAACTTTATTACAAAACTTAACAGTATTTCTGAATTCATTTGTTGATTCAATAAACTCATTAATTAGTTCTTCATTAACTTGTGTTTCATTTAGTTGTAATGTTTTAGTTGTAACTTTATCAAAGTCACCCTTTCTTAGTTCAGTTATGTTTCTACTTAAAATGTCTATTTTATTAGAAGAGGATAATAATTTATTGTCACAATACTCTTTATTAACAACATCTTTTTCATCTCTAGGAGGATGAACATTTGTAATTTTATAGGTATCCTTCATGTTAATATTATCATTATCTTCTAGGAACAACCCTCGGGCCTTACTTAGTGTTAAGTTGTTTGTTGATGTTGATGTTGGTTTATGTTTAGCTTGATTGAATCTATTTCTTGTCATTATTTATTTTAAGAAATATATTTAATGATTCTAAAACTTTATTATTAGATTCAAAATCAAACTCAGATTTTAATAATTCCTGTTCGTAATATTTACCTTCTATTATCTCACCATTAATATCTCTTTTTTTATAAGTTGGTGGTTGTGTTTTTAGAACTTCATTAATTTTAAACAATTCTCTATTCCAATTAGAATTGTAACCTTTAGAGAAGATATTACGTTTATCTTCATTTCTAACATAATCACCAACGTTAACTTTAGGTAATATTCTTAAAACTAAAAGTGTATTTATTTTATCAGGATTACTAGAAGCGTCAACTGGTGTCATTTCAATTGTCGAGTGAATGTTATTGTTATATGTTACAACAGCATCATTTAATATATTTACCCAATTACCATCGCCATTGATGAACATTGGTTTATTTATTATGCGTAATAATGTTCTATTGAATCTCTCTATGAACACAGCCTTTAAATCACTGTAAGTAGAATATAGTTTTGTTTCATATTCATTAAGTAAAGATTTAAATGTTTTATTGTAAAACTCACTACCTCTATCTACCCATAACTTTTCTGGTTTTCGTCCCTCTGATAGGATTGTTTTAAAACCATTGGTTATAGATAAACCAGATTTATTCTTTAAAGGAATAGCCCATGCATATTTTGTGAATATATCTATAACTGTTAATATAAACTTATAATTATTATTGTATTTACTTAGAGATGACTTATCAATTAAATCAGCTGACCATGTTTCATCTTTATATAGTGGCATTATTCTTTGTCTTTTCAACTTTGTTATTTGAGGACTGAATACTTCTTTAGCTAGCTGTTGTTGTTGGCTTTCTAACGTTTTATTTATGGACATAGTCATCTGCGAAGCAGGTTCCCTGATGGACGTAGTCATGGTTTCACCTATTTACCATAATTAAAAACAAAATTATCTAGTTGGTTTTGATTAAAAATATTCATAGATAATAGTTGCTTAGATATATCTAGCATCTCATCATATAACCCATCATGACCAGCTTTTGTTTCTAGTATTAATAGTTCTAGTCTTTCTACTAAATTATTTGGGTTGCCATTTAATCCCCTGCCAAATATATCATCTCTTACCTCCATTATACGTTTTATTGTTCTATATCTAGCGCTTTTCTTATCCCCTTTTCCTAAATCATATCTAATATCCTTTAAAAACCTTTTAATTTTGTTTTCATCTTCCTCAACCTTATCATCATATGTTACATTTGATTTAGTAAGAAAATCAGTAAATCCTTCTGAAAATTCATATACATTATCCCTAACTAAAAATGCACCCTGCTCTAGAGTTATACCAACACCATTCATTTTATATCTCCTACTAGGTAAATCTACGAGTTCTAATTTTAATTGAGGATTACTTTGAGCCCCCATGTCATGAAGAAGTTTGGCTGTTTTTGTATCAACATAGACTGGTGCTATATCTTGAGTTTGCTTTATGGTCCCCTTTAACGTTTCACCAATCTGCGAAGTGGTTTCACCCATCTTGGAAGCAGGTTCATTAAACGGGGAACCAGCTTGCTTGATCTGCGAAGCAGTTTCACCAATCATCTTAGTTTGTTTATCTAACTCTTGATTTTGGCATTCTATTGCTCTTAATGTTTGTTCACTTAATGCTAGATTCTGTTCATTGTTTGCGTTTATCTGCGAAGCAGTTTCACTGATATTTTTGAGTTAGAGGATCAAATAACTCTTCTATTTCACCATAATATTCTTGTTGTTTTAATTTATCTTCTAATCTACTTCTTCTGTTTTATTTTTCTAGATTGTTTAATTCTATAAGTTTATCTAGTTTATTGATTTTATATGTATTGAAAAATTATAATAAGAGTAAAAAAAATGGATAATGAAAACAGCTTCTCTCTTAATCTAAAAAGCTGTTTAGCTGGTAAAAGACGTTGTAATACTATAGATGAGTTTATTGATCATATTAAGGATCCAAATCATGATGATTTAATAATTTCAACTTATTCTAAATATGTAGATAGGGCTGGGAAGATAATAAAATTTCTAGAATATAATAAAAATATAATAGCTGGAGCTACACTACATAAGACTACAATCATGGGAGACACTATGGAAAAATATATGGCTCAGATAATGATTTATAATATACTAACTAACAACCATATCGATGTAATGAATGAATTAGGTCTAAAATTATTTGTTATAAAAATTAGCAAAGCTCGTTATATAATATAATAGCAACTTCAATTAACTTTTTATCATCATTAATGGTTAGTTCTAGAATATTATTAACCAGTAGGTCTTTGTCTCCATCTAATGATCTGCGAAGCAGTTTGGTAAACCACGAGCTTTGCTCGTTCTCTGATGCTTGGCGGATCATTTTTATTAAATCTCTTTTGAATAGATATAGATTCTCATCATGAGGATAGCTTTTAATATTATTTACATAAAAACTTTTTATCATCAAATGTGTTTAGACTAATCTCACTTGTTTTTGTTGTTGTCTTCTTAGATGAATGTAGAACTTTTTGTGTTCTACATTCATCTACTGTTTTCTGTGTATTGTTCATAAATGCATCATAATAATCTATGTGCCTAGCATTATTATGCTTCTTTGTTCCTTTTTCTTTAGTGTTTTAGAATAATTTCTGAAGCTATATGTTTTGGGGGACACTGCTATAAATTCCTCATTAATCCTACTTCCCAGCTCGTGCTTAAACTTGCCGGGGACTTTATTATTACTTTTTATAGGTATGTCTAGATTACTTAAGTCCATATGCTCATCACTAACTTTACCTTCACTATAACTTAATGCGAAACTGTCCGTATGCATATAGTGAAGTGTTAGATCTTTGAGGGATGGTTGTAGAATATCATAGAATACATCATACATGTGTAACTTACTTAATTCTAAGACAGTAACACCTACATATACTGGAGAATCATATTCTATTTTTTTCTTTATATATTCCATTTGGCTATAATCTCTATATCTAGTTATATTCTTAAATGTTGGTTTACTTACACTTTTCATTATCTTTTCTTCATCATGCAAGAACTTGCTTTGAAAGAAGTGTAGAGGATTCATGCACATTGTTCCATATAATGAGTTATTCATTAATTTCCTTACATCCTTTTCTGCTTCAGTTTTAGCTGTTGCTCTTTCATTTGTATCGTTTTGTATATAATCTCTACATATATAATCTTGATTAAATATAATTACTCTATGTAATTTTGTTACTTTTACTCCCATCTTAACATAGAACTTTAACATCCTATAATGAACCATATATTCTGTTTTGTTGTTTTGGTCTAAAATTAATTTCTCGGATCTTGCTTTACTTTTCTCTCTTTGTCGGTATCCCAATTCATTATCATTTATCTTTCTCTTATTAGGCATTAGTGCTAACTGTTCTGTTCTCTCTTTACATTCATTAGTATAATCAATATCACAAACTATATACTAACCAGGATCACTATCATCTGGAGTATTCAATATTGTATCGAGGAAACCGCTTGGCTCGCCACGGACGAAGTCCGTTCGTGGATCTAGAGTAGTAGTAGTAATAAACTCAAAATCCTTATAAGGTAACTTTTGCATCATTGCATAACCATATAGGTTGTTTGCGTCTATGTACCATATATTTCTATTAATAACTTTATCATTAGTATCTGCGAAGCAGGTTCCCTGATTAGTATTAGTATTAGTACTAGTATTAGTATTAGTATTAGTATTAGTATTAGTATTAGTATTAGTATTAGTATTAGTATTAGTATTAGTATTAGTATTAGTATTAGTATTAGTATTAGTATTAGTATTAGTATTAGTATTAGTATTAGTATTAGTATTAGTATTAGTATTAGTATTAGTATTAGTATTAGTATTAGTATTAGTATTAGTATTAGTATTAGTATTAGTATTAGTATTAGTATTAGTATTAGTATTAGTATTAGTATTAGTATTAGTATTAGTACTAGTATTAGTATTAGTATTAGTATTAGTATTAGTATTAGTATTAGTATTAGTATTAGTATTAGTATTAGTATTAGTATTAGTATTAGTATTAGTATTAGTATTAGTATTAGTATTAGTATTAGTATTAGTATTAGTATTAGTATTAGTATTAGTATTAGTACTAGTATTAGTATTAGTATTAGTATTAGTATTAGTATTAGTATTAGTATTAGTATTAGTATTAGTATTAGTATTAGTATTAGTATTAGTATTAGTATTAGTATTAGTATTAGTATTAGTATTAGTATTAGTATTAGTATTAGTATTAGTATTAGTATTAGTATTAGTATTAGTATTAGTATTAGTATTAGTATTAGTATTAGTATTAGTATTAGTATTAGTATTAGTATTAGTATTAGTATTAGTATTAGTATTAGTATTAGTATTAGTATTAGTATTAGTATTAGTATTAGTATTAGTATTAGTATTAGTATTAGTATTAGTATTAGTATTAGTATTAGTATTAGTATTAGTATTAGTACTAGTATTAGTATTAGTATTAGTATTAGTATTAGTATTAGTATTAGTATTAGTATTAGTATTAGTATTAGTATTAGTATTAGTATTAGTATTAGTATTAGTATTAGTATTAGTATTAGTATTAGTATTAGTATTAGTATTAGTATTAGTATTAGTATTAGTATTAGTATTAGTATTAGTATTAGTATTAGTATTAGTATTAGTATTAGTATTAGTATTAGTATTAGTATTAGTATTAGTATTAGTATTAGTATTAGTATTAGTATTAGTATTAGTATTAGTATTAGTATTAGTATTAGTATTAGTATTAGTATTAGTATTAGTATTAGTATTAGTATTAGTTTTATCATTAATATTAGCATTAGTATTAGTATTAATATCTGCGAAGCAGGTTCCCTGATTATTTATATATCTATCTCCCATTATTCCACATATACCACCTCTCTTTGCTCCAACAAAATCATCTAGCATTTGTTTATCTTGTAATGTATCTAATGTTACACCGCTTGACTTTAACCAACAATCAAAACTATAACCCGGGAGACTAACGTAATGTAGTGGATTGAGCTTGAATTCTTTCATACTTAGTTTAACATATTCATTCATGCAATAGTCTAATATTTCCACATCATTCTGTAAATACTCTATAGTTAGATATTTTTCAGTTTTATGACTGTTTTCATTATTAAAGTTATCTATTTCTTCTTGTGTTGGTAATTTATTATGTAGTGAGGATTTGAAGTCTTCTATTTTTAGATTACCTATAAGATTATTAAAGGTAGCTTTGCTACTATACGACTTGGTCGTGGTTCCCAATGACTCTAAACCAAAGTATTCATAAGGATATAATGCTTTAGTTTTACATCCGTATATCTTTGCCATTTAATCTAGGGGCATAGCTAAGAAGTTGTAACTATCTAAGAATTTAAGACAACCAATGCTAAACATCTTAGACTTACCAGCAGCTAGTGGTATGTTATCTACTTTTCTTTTATCATTATTCTGTTTGAAGAGTTCACTGTATAGCAGATTGAAATTATAGCCAAAGCCATTATGGAATATTACTGGAATGAAGTTTCGTTGTTTGTATCTTAGATTACATATTTTACATGCTGGTCCTCTATATTTACCAGTTTCATGACAATGATCTCTTACTTTATTATTACATGTTTTGCTGCAGATATGACAAGTGTTATTAGTTTTATGATATAATTTATCTTCTTCTGTGAATATCATCTTTTCATTATGTTTGAAATTAATCTCAGATTCTTTTTCTAACAGATCTCTAGCAAATCTTTTCATGCAGCCTAGACCGAAGTAGTGTTTGAAGTTACCTTGCCAGGTGTAACCCACAGCTATTGGAATATGTTCAGCCATTACTTATATACAGTCATTAGTTGAGACTTCAACAATGCAACATTCTATATCGGCAGTTATAATATTTTTTATATTCTGACGTTTGTGTTCATTTACAAAAGTAATATGTTTTTTCTTAGGACAAATAATCTCTGGTTTGAATGAGGTGCTGCATTCGTGTTTATCATAATTAATTTGTGAGTTAAACCAATAGGTACACCTATCACAATAATAATATATAATGTTGTTTTTATTTGGTCGTTCTAACAAGGTTTCTATGTTTTTAATTAGAGCACAGTGTTCTATTTGACCATTACTCCAAACTAGTATTCTTACATCTTTTCTATCTTTGTTAAACTCATCCACTTGTTTAAACAATTCTATTTTACCATTACCACATAGTGTGTATACCCAAATATTAATATTATACAATTTCTGTATTCTTATTATATAAGCAAAATCATCTTCATGTTGTTGTCTTGGTTCAATTAGTTTATCTACATATTTACTTTTTCGAGTTGCATGGTGTGGGGCGGGATGTAGCCAAGCAGTTATAGTTAGTTGTAAGCAATTGTATTTATAACTACGTATATTTAATATCGATTTAGAGTTTTTGAGATCTGGAGGTAAATCTATATAACTACCAATAGATGCTTTAGTTGTTTCAATGTTTAACTGAATACTTCTTATTCCTAGAAACTCAAAATCACAGCCATAACCTTCATGCATTTCCTTTTCGAAATCTAGCCACTGATTGAAGTCACCATCTTCATATATTGCATTATTATTAATATAATCAGTATTGAAAAATATTTTAGTAGTTTTAACTTCTTCTTTGCTTCTCTTCTTATAATCACATTCAGCCGTGATCTTATATTTAAAACTCTTTACTTTTCTGAACTGGTAACAGTTTTTATTTTCCTCTAATGAGTAATTAGTTGCTTCATCTATATCTTCAATGTAATTCCCACCTTTATCAGTAAATAAAATTCTCTCATGTTCTGACTTGAGTTTATATTGAAGTCTTCTGTTTTTTCTAGATACATGCGATTGTGACTATATGAATGAGTAGTTAGAGCTACTTTACTTCTAAATTCTTCATGACATTCTTTACATATAAACCTAATCTTAGAATAGATATTGTTTTCAGTTTCAGTTTCTGATTTAGTTTCTGTTTTAGTTTTAGGTTTGGTGGCTGGTTTAGTTTTAATAATATAATCATCTTCATCCAAATTATACACCCACTCCAAGATTTCCTCTTCTTCAGACTCAAACATTTTCTCCAATAGTTCCTTATGTTTGAGATCCTATGATTGATGCCTATATAAAGCCTTCTTTGATTCAAAGGATAGATTACAGACATCGCAGAAGTTTATGACACTAGTATTAGTTGATTGAGACATGATGTATTTTTTTAGGGAAATAATCAAGAACAATTTTTCGAAAAAAAAATGAAATGCGATAAGTGTATAAATAAACCTTGGAAAGAATGTTGTAATAATTGTAAAGAATTAGAATATTCTTGTTATGTATGTAAAAATATGGTTAAGTTTAAAGATTATATAGAACATTTGGGATATCATTATTCTGATCCTGATCAATATCTAACGTGTAGTATGTGTAATGTTTATAAACATATATCATTATATAGATTTAGAAATAGGAAATGTAGACTATGTATTTATCTTCATAGATATAGATATGGTCACACTAGAAATCAATTCAGAGAGCATATTTATAAGTATAATATTCAAGAAGACATAGAAAAACACAAATCACCGTGTTTCCACCGATCTCAGTGTTTTTGACTGTACTCTTTTTGTTCAAGTTATCCACGAAGTGGCTTCAGATCCACGAAGTGGTTACAACAATTTCCGCAAGTTTGGTTTTACGTGCTTGTTACACGATCTCACTAGTTTTACTGAAAAACACTAATCACTGTGTTTCCACCGATCTCAGTGTTCTTGACTGTATACCCATCACAGTGTGTCCCATATACAGTCTCACAGAAGGGATTATCCTTTTTAAGAACTGTGAATTTGGTTTTTTTTTTATCTCACTTAGTTTCATAGTAATTCATTAGAGTCAGGGGACGTTCACTGGAGTCAGTGAGGAAGGAACCCCAAACCTTCCGTTTGCTAAAGCAACTTAACTAGAGTCGATGATTTAACAACTACGCTAAGTGAGACAGAAAGTTTTAGTTTTAAATTGATTAAATATTGATTAGGGGATATATGAAAATTTTTATTATTTTAATATTTCTTTCAATTTTTGTTCAATTTTTTTTCGCAAGTTGGTTTTACGTGCTTTTTACACGGTCTCATCTGCGAAGCAGTTTCACTGATTAGTTTTATACTAGTATCTGGGGACGTCCACCGGAGTCGGTGGGGATAGAACCCGAACTATCGGTGAAACCGCTTCACGGATCCGTCTGATTACAGTTAATTACCAGCTTAACTCTGTACTAGTGGTTTGCACTAAGTGAGACAAGAAATGATAGATTTAAAATATAAAAGAAGTGAATATAGAGCTAACATATAGCAGTGGATAAAACAAGGCTTCCAGAAATCAGTAAAATTTGGCCAGATTTGACATGCGTGATTAGCGCTTGGAGAAAGGGTCAAATTTTGCTGGTGGCTGGAAGCCTTGTTTTATCCACTACTAACTTACTGTTTTCCTCTAAGCGATGTATCAGTAGCAGAATTGATGTCGTCCTTTTAAAAGAACGAGAGCAGAGGAACCAACGAGAATAGAGTCAGGCGGAAAAGCAGACACTCGGACGTCTGCATCTGAAACAAGCAACTAAATAAAAAAACAAACAAACAAATAACCATAATCCGCCGCAGTTTGTATAGTTTTGATTAAAAGCAGAGATCTTAAGCACATCAAAGCAACCTCGCCCAACGCTCGCTCCAAATCAGCTGGGTTTGCGACTAAAACTGTGTCATAAATGTTTTCACGACATCTTGCTGAGGCTCACCTCAAGTTTATCACCTCACTGCTATTCTAACAAACAATCCACTCTGCTTTGGCTTAAAACGAACGATCAGGAATAAGTCATGCTAAGAACTCAATCCCAGCAAATATCATGAAACTCGCAATTAAGTGTCTCCGGTAGAACTCTCTTGTTCATGTGATTTTTTTATTCATATTAATTTCACAACAAAATATTTTCTCCAACGGAAGCACTTCTCTAAAATCAAATTAAGTTTATCTTAAATTCAAAAACCCTGTTTGGTGCAAGCTCAGACAAAGCTAAGACAGCAGTTTGGATGAGTGGACTTTTGAGAGACAAATTACCCGGAGTCAAAGAAAAAAAGCAACAATTTTCAAAATATTGAATGCTTTCTACCTTTAAAGTGAGCCCACCTAAAATCACAAAAAACAATGGATCTTTTCCGTTCTTACCCCGGTCGCAATTTTATATCCCCGGTTTGTAAATGAGTAAAAATTTGAACGGCTGTCAATTCTAATTGCATATACAAAACAAAAATGCGCATTTACAAGAACACATTTAATAAAATGTCAGCAATGATTTTCCGGGCCGAAGTGCAAGTCAATATCGTTAAAAGGCAAGTCAAAATTCAAGATTTAATTTCGTTTTTCAGGAATGGGCATGTCCAATTAAAAGATTTACAGCTCTGACAGTTCTCTGCCAGGACTTGGATAAAACCTGCAAACCAATTCCCAAGGCGGAACCGATTTTTCAAAAACTTTCTGTCGGAAATTTCCGATTTTTGAAATTTTTTGTACCTTACCACGATATCGAGTTTAATTTTAAACTACTTCTCCAATACTGATACCAACTGATACTCAAAAATACCAACGGGTACTAGAGGACCCTGTGGGTCACAAGAGTTCTGGGTCCTTTTTGGCAGCAATTTCTCAAAAAGTGACAGATTTGGTAGCAAATTTTAGATCATGATTTTATGTCTGGCAGTTATACTAGAAAAAAGTTCCAAAGCATACCGCGGTGAAGGTTCCTGTTTTGTTTTCCCTCTGTCCAATTATACAAAATATCACTAATGTTGATCCATTGATCCATCCAAAGTCGGAATGAGTCTGCAAATGGGTCAATCAGACAAAATGAAGAAAATGACCAAAGTTCGGCTACGTCAGTGCCGTACTGTCAACTGATGAAAAACTTCCTGTTGCCGTCTGTTAGTTATGATTATAAACTTTAATGTTTACAGTGTAGAAGCAAATAAAATTAGGCAGACAGGATTTTCTCGGCATATAAAGTGAAACAAAGTACGCATTGCTGATTCAAATAAATTTTCTCGACCAACGGTTTTTTTTGTCAAAAGGTTATATGATAGCGGTTTTTATGAGCCTTTAATTTTACCCAGATTTTAGATCTTCACTCAGTTTAGATTTATCCGATTGCCCATCGTTATTAATATTACTGAGCTCTTTGATTTGGATAACTGTTTCAGATGAGTAACAATAACATCTGCTCTAACCGAAAATATATGAGTGAGCTTCTTTGGTGTTGAGTTCTAGGCGACACTAATGATTGAGCATGAGGTACCCTGTGGGACCATTGGTCATATATCGCAGTTTTTCACCCTTAGTCAGTATTTCATCAACCAGTTACCCAATTACAATGTGTTCTATATGGTTCTATAGATTGAATACTAATAATTAGAATGAACTATGTCCCGTTTATTTTGACCCAATTTTCATGGAGTTTTTAAATGTAGAGTTTTCTGCACTTGTTTCGGATGATGTTTCGAATATTTTTCGCATTTCCTGGGCTTGTTCTGGACAATTTCTGACCTTAATTGAAGTTGTTTTTTGACTGCCAGCTGTTTGTCAGGACTTGGATTTAGACTTGCCAAGTCTTAACTGAAGTCTTAGCCAAGATTTGGCATTTCTAAATTCAAAACTTGGCCAGAACTTGACAAGTCGAAATGCAAGTCTTGGCGAAGACTTGGATTTAGACTGCCAAGTGTAAAAAGTGACATAATCATAGCTCTGAATGAGTATTCGAAAGAGACTTGAAGTACTGAAATTGGCTTGGCACTAGGTTTGAGTTCAACCACTAAAATATATCCCTTACTTTGTTATTGGCTACAAAAACTGGTTCAGTTACTTTAATCATTGCTGTAAGTTAGTTATCAATTAACCTCACTTTGTTGAACTTCACTATGAGCAAACACAAAGCAAAGATCTGAAAGCACAGAGTTTAATTTTTTAGCGAGGGTGCAAATCGACTAAAATATGTGGCGCGCTGTTGGAGGAGCTCAGTAACGGCTTCAGATATGTTTTAAACAATGCATGCCGAATTTTTTTCTCTTTGTAGTCGTATTCGGAATACATATGCTTGATTCAAACTCAAAAAATATATGATAATTAACATGATAGATGAATTTAGACATTTCCACCTTTTCCAGATCATTACCTTTTCCTGTTTTATTTTTGTTTGTTCACAACTTTTGAAATTCTTTAATGAAATGTCTTGCCTTTCAACTTAATTTCAAATAGTGTAATTTTTGGCGTAATTCGCTCTTGGTGTTGATTAATATTGACGAAAAGTTCACTGCAAATGTCATACATGATCAAATGTTTCAAATTGACAATTCTGTGCAATAAAAATTGTGTCGCAAAAACGAATTTCAAAGCAGAAATTAAAGCATCCTGACTTACAATTGATCGTAAAAACTTGAAAAAGAAATATTTATGGCATCGCTATTTCTTCAATTTTGTCAACATTTTGTCAAAAACGAATCAGATTAAAATTGTCACTTTTCGAAACGACACAGTTTTTTTTACTGTCAACCGAATCTGTTGTCATTTGTAGTGGCGAATAAGGCATTATAGTTTTTCTGTTATAACATTTCATTTTTTTGTTTATATTTTGTTTGTTTGTGAGCCTTCGAGATGTTAATTGAGGGTAGTTTTATTTTTATAACTCTTTGGGGTGTATGTCGGTGTCCGGTGCCCCTCACTGATGACCAAATAGATCCCCTAGACACAATTGCGGGGGTGATGAAAAGGTCTTCCTCCAAATTTCACTGTGCAGCTACGATTCTGAACAGAAATTATGCACTCACAACTCACTCCTGTGCCATGATCAAAGGTAAGCCAGAATTTCAAGGATTTTACCCGATTCCACTATAAAAAATTGGGGATAATATTCAACACGATTTTCCAGAGTTATGAATTAGGGATAGGAATGAAAGAGTGGACAACGTGGAATTCCACTTTAGTCCAATTCTAGTTTACATTTTAAATCGAGCATGTTCCACTTTTAAATTCCGTCATTGAATGTGGAAAGAAGAGAGATGTTAGTGCCAAACTCAATATAATTCCGCAGAAACAATTACTACCAAAAACTGCCATTAGAACTCGAGAGAAATGCTTCCTCACCGCCTCCCCCCCCCCCCCCCCCCCCCAAAAAAAATGAACTGTCCCATGTCTTAATAGGCGTGGAACACCTTAATTCTTGTAACGTAACTGATTAGCCAGGTGGGTACGCTTGCTAAATTTTAACTGAGTAAGTAGCGCTCCAAAAGCTATTCAAAATTGCTGCTATGAAAATGAAAGCGATTGGAAGATACAAAAAAGTGAACAATTAGCAAGTACACAACTTGGGAGAGAGTATTTCTCATCTCAAGGTTACAACTCTTCTTCCTAATAGTCGGTTAACATTGAAAAAATGCGTTTTTAAAAAGCTCTAGCTCATAGGGAGTTAATTTTAGGAGCCCCAAATGAGGATTCAATTAGAAATTTTCACTCGATCTGCCATTCACTGATACTAGTCTTCACGCCCTTTCTGTTGAAAATGATTTGAGTTGATTATTAACTGCCCATTTTTGCTTTTTCTAACTACACCTAGATTTGGCGATGGTTTAACTAAATCAATTTGTTTCATTGCGCTAATATTATTGATATATTAGCACCAACATTAACATGGTCGACATTTGCGAAGCTAGTAATTGTTTAGAATTATTCCCACAATATTCATAGAAATTGAACAAAAATGCAGAAAATAACAGGAACAAAATGCCTTCATTTTCAAGTTTTCTCTAAAGAAGGCTTCATTATACCGTTCAACCGTGGCAGTCAGGTATCATAGCAGTCTTTGGGTAAGTTCTTCGGGCAGTGTTTGGTTAAGCCATGGAATGACCCACTCAAAATGAAAAGCAAGGAGTTGCTCCGAATTTCGAAAGTGAACTATGGTCCCACTCGTCTTAGAATTGAAATGGACGCAAACTTTGAAGAAGGTGATAAATTAGTTATTTTTAACAGAGTTGAGGCTAATTATGGTAGATCTGGCTGCTTTGAAGTAACGAGAAGTGCATTGACTACAGAAAACAGCCAAGAATTGAAAAAAGAAAGGAAAACGCCATAGTGAAGGCTGTCAAGTCAAGCGCATGAAAACTTGACTCAAGTCCTTGAACAAGTTAAAAACGGTTACCCCCAAAATCAGTAATCATCAAAAACTGTAACCAAAACCTTTACTGAATATATTCCTTTGACTAGAGAACTTGTTCCCGTATATAAAGAACAAGTAATTGGTGATCCTGATTCAAACAGAACCTTCTTTACGGCCCTAAATGTCGGACTTGAGTCTCCCCCCAGGTTTACATTCTGCGCTGGGGACAGACAAAGGCATCACCGAACAACTGTCACAGCCGTCAGACCAACTGTCACAGGACGTGAGGCCCACAGACTGTGCGACGCACAAATTACAGAACAAACCTTAAACTTCCTCTACGGAAAGTGAACCATTCCTGATTTTCGTTTTTCGGGAAAGATATCTATTTGAACCATTACTGATAACAATACTGTTCCGGCAAAAACGTCGAAAAATATTTCGAGTATCAAACGGGATTTCACAGAACACCTTTGTGAAGCAGAGACATAAATTTTTGCACAACAGATTTCCCTATCAAAAGACCCTACTCTACTTAAAATCATAGAAGTTCGCCAGAACTGAAGTTTTGCAAAATTGATGGCGATTGGATTGGCGTGGGAAAAAATGTTCCTGTCTAATACACATGTTAGCACTGTATCAGTCGAGACCAGAAAATAAGCTTCAGAAACACCGCTTGATGGAAAAACTAAAGGATTTTTCAATGAAAGTGGCTACTCTGGTGCGATGTATGATCAAGCTAGAAACAAACTGCAAGAAGTGTTTGGCCAGCGTCATTGTATGGTCTCTTTGCATATATTTGGAACTTTGATTTTGAACTGCCCATTTTTGCGTTTTCTAACTACACCTAGATTTGGCCATGATTTAACTAAATCAGTTTGTTTCCTTGCACTAATATTAATGATATATTAGCACCAACATTATTATGGTCAACAGTTGCGAAGCTAGTAATTGTATAGAATTATTCCCACAATATTCATAGAAATTGAACAAAAATGCAGAAAATAACAGGAACAAAATGCCTTCATTTTCAAGTTTTCTCTAAAGAAGGCTTCATTATACCGTTCAACCGTGGCAGTCAGGTATCATAGCAGTCTTTGGGTAAGTTCTTCGGGCAGTGTTTGGTTAAGCAATGGAATGAGCCGCTCAAAATGAAAAGCAAGGAGTTGCTCCGAATTTTGAAAGTGAACTATGGTCCCACTCGTCTTAGAAATGAAATGGACGCAAACTTTAAAGAAGGTAATAAGTTAGTTATTTTTAACAGAGTTGAGGCTAAATATGGTAGATCTGGCTGCTTTGAAGTAACGAGAAGTGCATTGACTACAGGAAACGGCCAAGAATTGAAAAAAGAAAGGAAAACGCCATAGTGAAGGCTGTCAAGTCAAGCGCATGAAAACTTGACTCAAGTCCTTGAACAAGTTAAAAATGGATACCCCCATATAAGTAATCATCAAAAACTGTAACAAAAATCTTCACTGAATATATTCCTCTGACTAGAGAACTTGTTCCCGTATATATAGAACAACTAATTGATCCTGATTCAAACAGAACCTTCTTTACGGCCCTAAATGTCGGACTTTAGTCTCCCCACAGTTTTACATTCTGCGCTGGGCACAGACAAAGGCATCTCCGAACAACTGTCACAGCCGTCAGACCAACTGTCACAGGACGTGAGGCCCACAGACTGTGCGACGCATAAATTACAGAACAAAACTTAAACTTCCTCTACGGAAAGTGAACCATTCCTGATTTTCGTTTTTCGGGAAAGATATCTATTTGAACCATTACTGATAACAATACTGTTCCGGCGAAAACGTCGAAAAACATGTCGAGTACCAAACGGGATTTCACAGAACACCTTTGTGAAGCAGAGACAAACACTTTTTGCACAACATATTTCCCTATCAAAAGACCCTACTCTACTTAAAATCATAAAAGTTCGCCGGAATTGAAGTTTTGCAAAATTGATGGCGATTGGATTGTCGTGGAGAGAAATGTTTCTGTCTACTACACATGTTAGCACTGTATCAGTCGAGACCAGAAAATAAGCTTCAGGAACACCGCTTGATGGAAAAACTGAACGAGCTTTCAATGAAAGCGGCTACTCTGGTGCGATATATGATCCGGCTAGAAACATACTGCAAAGATTGTTTGGCCAGCGTCATTGTATGGTCTCATTGCATATATTTGGCGGTATACTTTTCGGAGGTTAGAATTTACAATTTATCAACTTTGATGATACTTGGAGTTTGCTGATAAAGAGTTCTCGTTTGGGAACGCTCGAAAGTTGTTTGGCCCCTGGAACGATGTATTCTCTTCCAATAACCTCAATATTGTGTTCCATAGTTTGTCATTAGAAACGAAATGTTAATGGTCTACAAATACTGATCCCCCAAGCAAAAAAAAACTCGAATACCAAAATTGGTGGAGTTCAATGATCGTATGCATGAAGAAGCGAATGGTCACTAGCGCTTGGTTCACGGTGCTCCACAATTTTGATATTCAAGGCACATATGGTGAAAAATGTTAAAAAACTGGAATATAAAGAATACTTAAAGACTATTTAGTTTGTTTTTTTTTCGATTGACGACAAAATTCAACGAAATCGAATGTTTTGAAATCAGCTACAACTACCAAGTCTGGCACTGCAAAAATCCCAAGAACATGCAAATAGATGAATGACAAAAAACTGTGAGAAAAAGAGGTTATTTTTTTGTTTTCTTAACGATGATCTGGCAACAAACTTAATACTAAAAGAGAACAAAAATTAGCCGCTGGTGACTGAGAGGAAACCCAATACAAATTTCTTCACTACAAAGAAATTGAGACCAGTACACTTTGTGCATAGACGTATGTCAATAAACTCAGCTTATGGTATCAGGTATTAATGCAAATGGCGCTGGTCAAAATCTTTAGACAAGAAAGTTGATTCGAAGAAACTCTTGCTCGTGGTGACACGCGATCTTTTCAGTTATTCTGGGAATTAATTTTTCTAAGAAAAATTTAAATCAAGTAAATTTGGTGGAAAATCAGAGTCGCTAAACGTGTCTACATTTAACGGTACTCAAACTACAGCCTGCAGAGTGATTCAGGCTTCAATGAAGCGTGCCAATTGTATGCAGGAAAAAAACGAGCTACTAAGGATTCACAATCGAAAAAACTCAGAGATTGGAACAACCCTTTACAAAGTCCAGGACAAGAGAATGTTATCCGTAAATGAGGCGTGTTGATTTCAAGGTAGATTAAATTTTAGAAATTTACGATCCCATTAAGCCAGAATCTCTCTAAAGTGATTCGAAATATCGAAAACGAAAATGGTGGTGAGAACAATCCGTGTGTCATCAATTTAGAACCTTTTTTGCCAGATACAAGTCCGGTAGTAGTTAACTAGCTATGACTCAGTGCTGCGTAGCGTATTGCTTGCGATGACGATGTGAATTTAGCGGAAAATTGCAATACGTTTTGGATATAGAAAGAGACGAACGCTATCATTTGCCGATCACAGAACAAAAGAAGACGAACTAGCTGCTGAGATTTTGAATTCAACTATTAAGTTCAAGTTGCTTTAATATGCAATTATTAAGTTTAATATGCTTTAATATGCAATTATGAACACAAAACCTTAAATAGCCGCTTTTTATCAGCATTGCGACAAAAGTGTGGATTGCAACGTCAACTAATGGCCTTCATTGACATCTACAGAAACAAATCTCTGAGATCCTAACATAAGATATGTTTCAAAAGCTTCCAATTGAGATTTGGCAGCAACATCTAATCACACATTTTGGCATGTGCCACATCATCCAGTGTTAAGTCGGACCGCCAATTACCAACAAAATAGAATCAATCAAGACATGGTTGTAACGCGGACAGTAAATTTCCGCAGTGAAATATTCTATGACAATTTTCTAGCGGGTCCAGATTTGCCAGCCATTTTGAGGGGAACGTTTGCAAGATTCTGCTTAATACATACTCTTTGAGTGCATTTAAGAAGTGTTTGTTCAGGTTAACGTTATATTCGAAATTATCTATTGTTTTCTGCTTTGATCAGAACAACAAATCGTTAATGTATCAGTTAAACAACAGACATTATATTTGTGGAGATAAGTCGTGTCATCTCGTGCAAACATTGCGCATCAATCAGACAAGGCTGAGGTTTTACGCAAGTTATTAACCGAGCATGCCAAAAATACTACGTGGATGAATCTTCTGTCACTTTGCATGGTGATTTAAAATCTGTTGATCTCAAAATTGAATTGATGGTTCTTCTAACAAAAAGTGGTTTTGAACCTAACAAGGTGGCAACTGACTTTTAGATGGAGATGAAGATGAAATTCATGACAACAGAAGCCACACATTCAAAGTATGCAGAGGTTTAAAAATCAATGCTGAAGGCTTCCGGTTTCAACAAAAAGTGCTACCGGTTGTTTTAAATATTTTTGAAAAACCTAGTAACCAACTCTCAAATCGAAAGCCAGGGAAACGTTGGAAGTCTCCATATGGTACAAAAAGTCCAGCGAAAACGTTTGGAAAGAATCGAAATTTCCGGAAGTGCTCCATAAGAGGCATTTTGTCAAACAGCATAACTTGCAACGGGGATTAAAAGTCAAAAAGAAGGAACGGTTTTAATTAAAATCTTCTTTCATTAAAAATGCTAGAATTGTAAAAGTAATGCGTCGTGAAAACTTAGATCTTGAGCTAGTGGCGGCTCTAACAAGGAAAGGGATGAATTGCTGAATAATGAATGGGATGAAATGCTCAATAACAAAACATACATGCGTCATGATTCAACAACTTTTATACAGTGCATTATGTCGAGCAAGGAGAGAAGACCTAATTTTGTTGCAAATTGAGTGGCAGAAACAATCCACACCTGAGCTCTGAATGGCACCATCTCGCAGTGAGAGAAGTACAGCCAACTTCGGAAGAGGTGTCAGTTTTGATGACATAGCTGGCCGTGACTGGTTCAAGAGTTCACAGCGGCTTTAAAAATGATAGTCTTTTTAGTTGACACTCAAAATCCAAAAGAAGAAAGTATGATTGTTTAACTTTGAGTAGCGATTTTGAACTTTTTCAGACAGTATAAATAAAACCGGCAATTAGTTGCTCGAGTTTTACCGATTGTGAGAAAATATATATGAAGTCTATTCATTAAGAGTGGGAAGAAGCTGAACAATTGAATTAGAAAATTGCACAAAAAGGAATTTATCTAAGGCAAAGAGATGACCTTAAATCTAAGAAAACAATGACTCCAAAATGTAAAAAATTTATCGCCGCTCCCTTCATCAATGCTAATAGAGAAGTGAGAGCAAAAGGACCACTGTGAAAACTACACCTGCCATGTGACAGAACACCCAATTATTCTGCCTAGAAAAAAAAGGCTGTCCAATTGTTTCTGAACTACTAGAACAAAATCTTCCATCAGGAATTATGGAGTAAGTTTGAAACATTCAAAACTCCAGAAAAAAACCTTTGAAATTTTGGAGAGCTAAATTCATTGAGAGTAGTGAAACTTAGCTGTACAACACGTGGCGTATTCACCAGTAGCAAAAGGTTACAGTTTAGAACTTTTTAATAGACAGGATCAGGAATAACATTCATTCGTTTACAAAAACCGGTGAAGAATATTTTGGTCCGTTAGAAGTAAATATCTTCGGACGCTCAGTCAAAAAAAGCGTTTGTCTCCTCGCACGCTTGAGTGTTAGAGCTGTTTGTCTGGAACCGATTGAAAGCTTGGATATAGATGCTTACATTGTTGCACTTTCAATATTCATTGCAAGAATAGGTGAGGCACAAATATTAAACCCTGCTAATGGAAAAAATCTTGTCGGCGCCGCTATCAAATTCAAATGGGCTTTCCGGGAGCTGCTTAAAAACAAAATAGCAAGCAGACTATCTAGGAAGGTTGTCATCACTCTCCAGTAGATCTCCATTTTTGATGTATATGAGGATAACTTGTTACATTTTACAAGAAAAATTTGTAAAAAGGTTTCGACAAAGAATTTTTTTTTTACTTAAGACAGATTTCGTATAGTTCTCTCGAGAAATTGTTCAGAGATCAAGACAACGTGCTAGTTTCAGTAGGGAATCGTTGGAATTCCAAAAACTTGTCTAATTTTTAGAAACGAAATAAATGTGCAAAAAAGGAAAAACATAAGGAACCAAATGTTCACCAGACCTGTTGTGAGCTGTGGTGAAAATTATGCACCCGTTTAATTTGGCGTTAGTATGGAGTGAAGAAGTTTCCAAAACCGCCAAAAAGGTTTTCAAGTCAGCGTTAGTTAAACCTGCAACTGGTTAATGCAAGTGACATTTTGTGAAACCATTTCCTCTGAACAGTGACTTCAACCGTTGTTTTTTAACTAAATAAAAATTTGCTGCGTACAAAAAATGATGTTTCATAAATTTCGTATAAGCTTCTCTATTTTTGTCATCTTTAGTGTACTGATCAGGCATTTTTCTGGAAACTTCATCTATTAGCCACTCAAGATCAAATGAGTATTATTTTGTTTTGAAGAATCGTTTGAAAAACTAACTATTCTGATAGAAAAAATTGATATTTAGCCATGGTAAAAAACTTATGAGGTCACTGGTGTGTACACTGCTTATTTTTTGTATTTTTCCCTATGACATTGCTCTCATTCCCCGTAGTTTTTGTCTCATGGTAACAAATATTGTTTCCAACAGTTGGTTGACCAACGCAAAACTTTGCTACATTTTTTTTATAATTAATTAAACCTAGTTTTGCCAAAGTATTAGCTAATCAGTTCGTATCACTGTGTTAATTTGTTTCCGAAATGCGACCACCAAGGCTCAGCTTTTGTTAGCTTTTCATAGGTGGATAAATCTTAAATTTTACATAAGTTTGGTGAAATTTATATGCTACATTTTTGCTATATAACCAACAAATCGGCGTTTTTCTTATTTTAAATGCCATTTAAATGTCAAAAACTATGTCAATTTTGCTTTGCGTAAGTTTTGATGACCTCCCGTTTATCACAATATATTGAAAAAGTTAAATTGTTGCAATCCTTCCCTTAGTGTTTAAGTATTCTTTTTTACATGATAAATTTTAGGTTAATAATAAACTCTCTCTTTAATTGCAAATATCAGTTATGTAATTTTGTAATACAATTTGTGAATGCCGTCAAGTGCAAGCGTTGTTAGCAGAGCGGATGCTTAAGCGATGGAAATCAAGTTGTTTGAATTTTGTGTTCAAAAAACTAAAGTTAGTTTTTCAACTACGCGAAAAAAATTCAAATAACTTGCAAGCACCTTTTATGTTCTGATCGAACCAGAATGCGTGTAAAGGTATCTCTATTTTCGGGTAATATCAGCCGTAACAGCAACTCTATAAAGCGCTCTTCTGTGGCTGTCAACAATTTCATTCAGCTCATCTTTTTAAAATTTACTTTTGCCTGTGGAACAGCTTATGATTGCGCATTTTCCTTCAAGTTCTGTTGAATGTTAAACTTAAAGTTCTTATGAACAATTAATGTTACATCTTTTTTAGATTATTTCTATAAACCAATGTAGAATGGCTCATGAATCATGAAAGATACAAATTATCCTAGTGGATTTGTTGTTTTCAACTTTGTTTGTATTTAATTTTGCCGTGCGAGAGCGTATTTTTTTGAATTGCATTTCGCTAAGCAAAATCGCAACTTAACTTTTCTGCTGAACTCGCAATGGGAGATCCAGAAGACAGAGACGCAACTGAATTTGAATTGGAAAATAAAAATTATAATCTAAGTACTTATAAACAAAGGTGATCAAGTGATCAGACAAGTGATCAGACAAGTCTGATCACGAGGGGGGAAGATAAGATGAATGAATAAAAAAAACTTGAAACAAAAAATGTGAAATAGATTAAATAGGGGCAGTCAATTACACGGGGCAAGCTAAAATGAACTAAATAAAGACATCGTAATATCTTTTACTGCCCTGCATAAACTAAACGGTAGATACATAACTCAAGTATCACATAACCCTAGATGTGGAAAAGAAAAAGTGTACGAATAAGACAATTTTTTGTGTAAAATAAAATTAACAATATTTACAAATTAGCAATTGGTCCCAGGTTAAAAAGATAGTTACAATATATGTACTGGTTATCATAACTAACAATAAAAATATAATACGAGAAAGTATGAGGTCATGAGTTCAAATGTTTTTGTTAAATATAAGTTCAATCATAGCTCTCCTGATTCTCAGCAACAAATACAGTTATAGACCTGACATCTTTTTCGATTTCGGGTTCTCTTGATCTACAAAAGTCAAACTCGCGGGTCGGGTGGCGACACATCTCCATTTACTGGAGAAATATTATATTCATCTGGAAGTTGATCGGGAGCGGTCTGTACCGTTTCGACCACACAAAACTCTGTGGGCTGATAATTTTCGACATCACCTGCACTGCGCAATTGATTAGGGAGTGCTCTTATCATGAACTCCGATAAAAAACGTTCAAAGCCATAGTACAAAGGACTACGACAGATCCTATCAGAGGTGCTTTTATTCTGTATCGTAGTGTTGGCCGCAGGTACAACTTGCTGTAGGGCGGATGTTGATGCCGAAGAATGTTGTATAATCAATTCGTTTTGCGAGTCGGCTTTTTTGATTAGTTGTTTAGTTGATTTCAATGTGCGGGAGAATTGGGTAATTTTGAGATTCGTCCTCGCATCGCTCCTGCAATATTTGAACGAGAAGAAGAATCTCGTATCTGATGTTTTATCTTCTTTTCGCTCTTGATCCTCCTCGTGAATTCTTTAATGTGGCTCTGAATGCGTTCCTCTATGTGCTTTTTACAATTTTGAGGCCCACGGCGGTCAGCATGTACTTTTAACGGAATTTGCTGTTCTTGTAGAATGCCAAACATGGTAATATTGCTATTTCTTACTGTCAGAACGGTTTTGCCATGTTCCTTGATGGTGGACGTGGTAAGGCCCACTTTTAGTATGTTTGATCTTTGGGCTAAAACCTCGTAGAGTCTCTCGACGTCTTTCTTGGACCGCTGCTTTCCGTGGATTTTGTGAGCCAATTTAACTTGGACCGCTCTTCCGGTGAGTTGGATTGGCCTGCATGGTCCAAATCTAAAAACTCTTGTCTCTCCATCTGTATTTTGCCTCTTTCGTTCATTGGCATCTTTCATGGCCCGAATGATCCCACTTTCTACCTCAATGTTACTTCTGTACCCGTTGATCTGTTTGTCGTCTGGAAGAAAGTCTTCAGGGGTAACTGTGTCCTCATCTAAATTGTTGTGTATGATGCTCTCGTGAGAGAGGTTCGATAATTTAGGTTTGGAAGAGATTTCGCTTAGCCGGGTATTTGGTTTTCTACCAAAATGTGCTTCGAAGAGAAAAATCTTTGCTGTTTTTGTTTACACATCCGTAATTGATGCATAATTATCTCTATTGCATGCTTTATGTTGGATGAATTATTAGCCGACTTCTCTTCTTTGATACATGCAAGTTTTCTTAACCGTTTGAATTAGTCTCTCTACCGAACCAATAGTACGATGATTGTTAGCAGGAGCTTCAATAATTTCAATTTAATTTCTATTGCAAAAGGTCTATACTTGACGCCCGACAAGGAATTTTGCTTGATCCAAACGAAGAGAACGTGGAATTCCGTGATTTTCAAAATTCATGTCCAAAAATTTTAATACATTAGGACCACTGGCTTTTTCATATATATATATATATATATATATATATATATATGCGGTGGGGAATTTAGCGAAACGATCTACTGCAGCTAAGAAATATATTTCATTTTCATTCAACTTTTCATCAAAAATTGATCCTCCTAAATCATTTTTTTTCCTGATTCGCTTCAACACATGGTATATGAGGTTAAATTTGCTTAGCGGGAATTACAGACGTAAGGTTGGCTCGCGTGAAGGTCATGAATGATTGTTTTGCGCACGCAGGACGTTAGGGATTGCTACATTTTTGTCTATACAGATGCATTCAGAGCGGACGTGCAAATCCCGCCAGCATGAATGAAGATATGGATTTAACTTATTTTGTCGCATTTCATTTTTGTTTAAAATGCAATTGCGTACCTCTATAAGCACCGCGTTCTTGCTAGTTAAGGAGGCTAATTGAGATTTCCTGAATATTTTCCCAATTATGTAGGGCTAGCTGACAGAGGGGTGCTTACGACGGATAATGCTACATGGTAAATTGGGGTAGTTGGTGTTTGAGGGAACTTCGCTGTGATAGACGAAGCAGGGGAAGTCGAGGGTGGATTCTTTGGGCGGGAGCAGCAATTAAATCGTACTAGGGTGATTCGCTACTTAGAAGGCATTGTGGTTTTGTTTATTGTGATGGAGTTAAAATCAGATATTTCGGGTGAATTTAAGGGGAAGCACTGAATTTATTTTTGGGTTGTGATTTTTGAAAATATTTTTACAATGTCTTTTAATTGGCGGGGAAATTAGGCTCTGAGGAATGAGTATCGCGCATCGCGGAATACTCTTCATTCCGATATAGGAAAGAATGCTTCAATTGAAAGAATGCTTCAATAGACGAAGCAGGGGAAGTCGAGGGTGGATTCTTTGGGCGGGAGCAGCAATTAAATCGTACTCGGGTGATTCGCTACTTAGAAGGCATTGTGGTTTTTTTTATTGTGATGGAGTTAAAATCAGATATTTCGGGTGAATTTAAGGGGAGGCACTGAATTTATTTTTGGGTTGTGATTTTTGAAAATATTTTTAGAATGTCTTTTAATTGGCGAGGAAATTAGGCTCTGAGGAATGAGTATCGCGCCTCGCGGAATACTCTTCATTCCGATATAGGAAAGAATGCTTCAATTGAGGTGTATTTCGCTGAGCGAAGGAAGTGTTAATTGGTATTTGCGACTTGGGGTATGCATTTTCATAATTGTTTGAATTTTAGTTTGTATCAGTGAATTTATGTTGGGGTGCGGGACATAAATAAAATTAATGCGTGTGAGGGCGAGTGGCAATTGAGCTAATTTATTTTATTGACTTTATGACAGGTTCACTATTAGGTGTGATTTGCGGTGCGGTAACATGTAATTTTAGTAACTTGCGTAAATGAGGTGCCAATTGACTGGATTTTATATTTAGGGAATTGGCAGATAGAAGCGGAAATAGTGTCAAGATTAGCAACAATAAATTCCTCAGCATGAGCGCAGACCTTTTCAGCTTTTTGGTTAGGATGTCGTAAGACATAGTCCACTAATCCCATTTTCGTCACTGGCATATGCTCAATATTGAATTGAAATGGTAAAAGTTTATCCACACAACAAGTAAAACTAATATTGTTTGATTTGTTAGAACGATGTTTTTTTCAATATTAAAAGGAGTGCTCTATGATCAGTAATGACTGTGAATTTTTCCGTAAGAGTAGTTTTTGAAATTATCAATGAATCAAACTACACCACAAAGTTCTAGTTCGTTAACACTGTATCTCTTGTTGCAAGAATTTAAAAATCTAGATGTAAAAGAAATCGTTTTCACCCATCTACCGTTAATTGTTCTAGCGCTTCCCCATATCTGTTAAACCGTAAAATCTAGATTGAAATCTGAATGTGCCTATCATATTGCCGCTTATTATATTAAAGTTACAATGGTTAGCGGTATTTGGGTCTAAAATTAATTGACTTTATGGATACTTCAAATCCAAAGTAGAGAAAGAAGTAGTGTTTTTTGATGAGGGATCTCTAATTTGTTGAGATATGGATTCGATGAGCATATCAATGTTGTTCATCGGTTATTTGTTCTTTTGGAATGCGTTATTTAATATTTTGAATCAAGTGAAAATTTAATTGACTGATCTTTTTTAACACTGACTACTATTAAGGAGATAAAGTGTTTATCAGTTAATAATTAAAGAATTTTATTATAAATTTTTCTTCGAGCAATTTTTTGAAATCGTTGTTAACTTTATCGTGTCAATTAATGGACTTGCATCTCGCTTTTTGATGTCTAGGTTGAAAATTTTTGCGAAATTTAGATTTTGCAACATGATTTTTGGAACGTCAATGCGAGATATTAGATTACCAAATTTTGATGCTCCAGGATCTTTGAATTCAGAGTGTGGTGAAATTGAATTGACATGATTACCTGTATGCGAGCGTTAACTGGTCGAACAAATGACGACCGATTAAAGATTTCATACAATCAGCAACAACCGCGAATGTAGTGGATTAGGTATTCCAACAGTATTTAATCGATACGGGAGTTTGTATTTGCCCTCGATTCAAATTGGCTCGTTGAAAAAGGTTCCCAGAACGCATGCGAACTACTATTGACTACCCGCGACGCGAGTGATTGATTAAGAACGCTAAATGCACTCCCGGAATCGACAATAAGAGTAGTCGAAATGTTGCCGATTTTGATTGGCATATTCAGTGAATCTTTTTTTCGCTAGATCACTTTGATTTATCGCTACCATATTGTCCTCTCCGCTGCTATAGTAAGAATCGTAGAGTTTTGAAGATTGCAGATCCGACTCTTCAGGATGTGGATCTTCGTCCACTGTGTTCACTGATTTTTCTTTGGGTTTTGCAACTTTTGATTCTTTTGTTTACGTCAACTTTTAGCAAAGTGGTCGAACAAACCGCACTTATTGTGTGTATTGCCCCTTGCGACGTAATTATCTCTGTAGTTTGGAACCAGTTTTCAGCGCAGTTTGAATAAAAGAGAGGTGGTTGATTGCCTTGTTTGTGGAAATTGTCAGAAAGCGACCAATTTGATGATCGGGAGCTAGGGGGATAGTGAATCGCGTTTAAGCTAGCCGGGATAAGGGTCTTATTGTGTTGCTGAGTTTGATGTTGGTTTCGCAATTCGAGTTCCATGTTTATTGTCAGATCAAATGCTTGATTCGGCTCTAATTTCTGCTTAAAAAGTTTCTTCTGAATTTCTGGATCACTTAAGTTGTGATGAACTTGTCAAGTATCAGGGTTTCCTCCTTGTTCTCAAAGTTACAGTTTTCAGCCAATTCTTAGAGTTTCCCGTAGAAATGTTCAACAGTTTCGCCTTAAAGTTGCTTCGTGAAAAGAAAGACGTGACGATCGAAAGCAAAATTTGGCGGTCGTATAAATGCATCCTCAACTATATTCCAGAAATCAGCTGTCCGGAGCGCGTCAATCATTATGTGTGGGTTTTTGCAATTCAGGATCCTTCGTCTTTCCACAACATTGCTCAAGTAGAGTAGATAAACTGTTTTTCGGTCCGCGAGTGTCCAAGGTTTGTCCCCACATATAATTCCGAATTCGATCAGCCTCTGGCATTTATTCTGCAAGTTCAGTTTTTGTTGTGCATTATGGGCATTTCGTTCTCTCTCAGATTGGTCAGAAGAACCGACAATTGTCTCCCGGTAGATTGGTTCCAAGGGGAGATCGACCATCTCGGGCTTGGGGCAAAGAGGAATATCGAGTATGATGTTTACTTTTGCAAGTAGCGCTAGTCTTTGTTAAACTCTCCCTATCTCCCATCTTAGAGGTGGATCGAGTGTTGGTTTGTCCCAGAACGCGTCAATTCCGAGTGATGTTCGTTTATTTGCTGACTGCGACATGTCGTACTTTACATGTTTTGGATATGCTTTTGATGTGCGAGAGCGCAATAATTGCGGATTGGATTTTGCGAAGCTTTTTTGCTGAACTTGGAATGCGAGATCAAAAAGAAAGAAAAGCAACTGAATTTGAATTGGAAGATCAAAAGTTTAATTTAGGTATTTATAAACAAAACCTGATTAAGTGATCAGACATTTCTGATCACGAGGCGGGAAACATAAGGTAATGATTAAAAGATGAAGAATGAATAAAATTGGGATTATCAAGAAGTGAAGGGCAAATTAAAATGAACTAAATAAATACATCGTATTAACTTTTACTGCACTAAAGAAATTAAACGGTAGATACATAACACAGGTATCACAGGATTATTATACTCCTTAATTCAGAACAAAAGTGCGTTACATTTTTCCAAAAAATAAATGAAAAAATTTGATCTTGATTATGTTATAATAATCGCTGACTCGAAACTCTATTTTCGCCAACTCTCAAAAAATCACAATTTTAGCAAAAACATATAATTGATCTTAACTTCTGGTAAAAAAAAATTGTTGCATATATTGTTAGTGTACCACTAAACTGATCCGTCAAAGCAACACATCTAGCAAGAAATTGCACAACTTGCCAAAATCTTGCCAGAATATTTAACAACTATAGTGTGAGAAGTCCCTTGAGACCCCTCGGAAGTCCTAAAAAGAAGATCTATCTAACCCAAATTATTCAGAGAGTATTCACAGAAAGTTTTTGCGCTAACGTAGTAAGCCCATATTATTTAAAGTCCATCGAAAAACCAATTTCTACAATAAATACCCCATGAAAGATTAGAAAATTTGTATTACAGAGCTTTTCAAATGGCGCCATTTACAACTTTCTGGAATAAAAATATCAATCAACCAAAATAGTTACAACAAAAACAAATTCTTCCCCCAATCAAATATATTAGCCTTCCTTCAGTAAAACAAGTGTAAATTAGCGACCACTCGGGGAGGAAATGAAGAGGAAAATGGAAGCACCAAAATTGGCTACGTGAGCTGAAAAAATTGCTTAGACAATATACAATTTAGGTATACTGAGCCAGAGTCCAAGGTAAATTAGAACATTAAATAGATGGTCATTTTCTAATGGGTTCAGGGGCGCTCAATACCAGAAAAATTTTCAAAAAAAATTTGGCACAATTTTGTTCGACCAGGTTCATTGCATTTTGACATAAATGCAGCGATGACCTACCAATCGTCAGCAGTTGAAAAACGTTTTAGTTTTCTAGAACATTTGAAAAACGTTTTTGCAGTTGAAAAACGTTTCTGTCACATAGGGATGGCAGAAAAATGTATTCACGACGAGGGGGGTTTACTCAGTTAATTCCAAGTCATTTTCCAAGTCTATTTATTTTCTGAACAAGCGTAAACAATCAGGTGTTTTTTTCCAATCGAAACTTGAATAACAATTAACTTTGTTACCATGAAAACATCACTTTATTAAAACATCAGATCAGTTTAATTAATCAAATTTTTATCAGTCCGTTTCATTTTGCCACACATGAAAAGTATGTTTCTATTCTCCCCACATTGGTCAGTTAAGAAAAAAAGCGCGTTAAGATTGAAGATGATAATTATACCCCCGAATTAGACGTGTTTGAAAATTTTTACTTTACTCTGGTGAATTTTAAGTTCGACAAAATAAGTTCTATAAATTTAGTACATTTTATTACTTTGTACTTTATCTGTTTCTGTGCTACACTTTGATGGTTCATGTCACTTTTTGGTCCGTCAATTTGGTTGACTTTTATTTTTAAATTGTCAGAATATTATATTTTCTCTCTTCTTTAGGTACAAATAATACATCTACCAGGTACTACTGCGTCAGTCCAATTACATCGTACGGAATGCCTGGCAAGCACATTCCTTTTTCACCCAAAATGCCCAAACCCAAACACAGAGACAATGACATCACACTTGTCAAGTTCACTTACCCCCTACCAGACTCTTGTAAACATGTGGAGATACCAGTTTGCTCCGATTTCCAGAAGGATCAATTCAACTTCTTTCATTCTCAAATCAGTCCACAAATAGTTCCAACATTACAAAACTTATACAGAAGCGCAAAATTTTTTGCTCGCTTTTTCTGAGTAGCATTCTTTATATACTAATGTATATAAGTTTATATTTTGAATATGCTTCTCAAAGACATGGGTAAAAAATTCTTGAGGAGTCTAACACGGGTCTAAGAATGTGCTGATGCCTAGTGCAATAAGCAAAAAATTTTAGATTTTCCAGGGTCGAGATTTTAGAGAGAAATGTATTTCAATTTTGCCCGTATTCATTTGCAATGAATACCGATGAAGAGAAATATTCTCCAAGGCAAAGAGATCTAGCAGTTAATGCTGTAAACGCAACCAAGAGGCTCGGTTAAGTGCGTTTGCACATAAAGTTCCGACCCTGCTCATCCACATGTTTGGCATAAATTTCTACCAAAAGAGCAACAGATAGAAAACCCCCAAAATTTCAAGTATTTTTCAAAAAAAATGTGTATGAACAAAGATCGCCCCCAACGCAAATAAATCAGTGGAGTAAAAAGCACCGCACTAGATTGATGAGATCAGTAATCATTAAGAAAGCAAGAAGTCAAGACGAACAACAAAATCAACAATAACAACAATCCTTAATTACATCCAAAACTTCATGTCCATTTTTAAAAAAGGCTTACTAGCAAGTTCAAAAAAGCGTCGGATAAAACTGAAACTAAGCAAAATATCCTTCACTAGAAAAGATGTTGGACCACCTTATAATAAAACTCGGTAACAATTAGACAAAAAAGAACAAAAAAACGGCAAAGATTAAAAAAATTGGCTCTAAACAACAAATTGCAAAGTAAAGAAAACCAATAGATAGCAATTGAAAACATCCAACAGGTTTATAATCACATACGCTTCTACGTCAGGGCATTAAGACCTGTCATCAATCAAATTTTTATGCGGTTACAAAAATAACAACAAATAGAGACAACAAAAAAACAATTAAAACTTGCGAGAAAGCGCTGTCGAAGCCGTAAAGCCAAATTTGGCCCCTCAAAAAATGTGAAATTTAGCCTTCCTTAAACGCCAAAAATGTGACATAGGCCTTCTCATTAATGACAATAGTTAACAAGTAGACCAAAAAAAAAAGAAAAACGGCAACATTAATTAAAAGTTTTGTTTTTTTAAACAATTTTTTTTCAAAGTCATGTAAGCCATTAGCAACAAAATGAATACTTAAATAGGTTCGTATTTGTCCAAAGGAAGCGCTTGTGAACTGTGAATAATCAGAATATGTCTCACGTTTACAAAAATAACTTTAAAAAGAGACAAAAATCAAAAAACAGGTTACTTTTGTGCGAAAAAACCCGTGTCGAAGCCAGTAAACTCATAGCAAATTCATTAAAAATTATTAGATTCTGTTAACTTGAACCATTCCTAGACAACAATAATGTCATATGTGACCCGTAAAGAAGGACAATAGATAATAAATAGACAAAAGGAACAAAAATGCGAAGTTAAACAAAAATATATTTTTTTATTTTTTACAACAATTGTATTCAAATTCATGAAAGCCATCAGCTATCTGGTCAAAGCAGACTAAAGGGTCGTTTATTCCTCCATTGAAAGTCAATGAGACCCTTCATTGCCCAGATAATTTCATGCAACTTAAAAGAGAAACTAGAAGTGATAGTTAAAGCCAGTTGTAAGAGAAATCAATTAATTTTTTCGAGAAAGGGGTGTCGAAGCAGTTAAGACCACAAACTTTGCCTATCAAGACTTTTGTATGATCAATTGTGTTTTGTTTTGAGCGCCAACAATGTAAAATGTGAACTGTCAATAATGTGATAAACGGCCAAAACGAGGAAATGCGTGAAAAGTGGGCCAAAAGATAAATATCTAAAAACCAAATAAAATTGTGGAATCTAGTAGAATCAGAGCAAGAAAACCATAACTTAAGATAAACTTTTAATACGGTAAAAAGAAGAGGAAGAAGAAAAGTTCTTTTTTTGCTGACACTAAGCTACAAGTTGACGAAAATAAGAGAAAAATAGTGGCGAAGTTCAATAAGCCAGTGTTTATTTAAAAGCAAAGTTTTTAAAAGTCAGTACGATCATAATCTTTCGAGTAAAGAAAATAGATACATTAGTTCGGAACTTTTGAGGAAGTTATTAGGACCTATCAACCTTGAGTTTTGATTTGAATTGTTCTGTTCATTAAATAACAAGAAAAAGCTCGAATTTTTTAAAAGACCGACTTATCGCAATTCGAAATAACTTTGGATTGTAACAGTCCAAGATTGGACCAAAAGAACCTTGCTACTGATGTTTGTTCAAAAAGAACAATCAATTGTTTCGAATGTTATAGATCTTGTAAATTTGTTAGTTATAAGGTCAGATATAAATACTGCGTTTTTGATATTCATATAGTAAAGTTAGAAAAAAACGGCAAAACTTTGACTCCAGACTACTCTGAACGGAAGTGGAAGTAAAATTAGCTCCCCTTGCAGTTTACAAAGATTGTGTTTTTGGTTTTTGGTTGTGTACTTCCGGCAAATTTAATCGAAGTGGACAAAAGAAGCTTATTTCGGGCCATTTTTGATGAAAAAGGCTGAATTTAGAATTATTTAGAAAAAGTTTTAGCCAGAAAATTCAAATAGAAATTTCAACAATACTTTTTTTGTCTCTAAAAATAAAATCAACAGTTCTATTGTTAACAATTTTTTTACAATTTTTAGCAAAATTGACGAAACTCTAGTCTTTTCTTTTCTACCTCTTTTCTTACAAAAAAAACTCCAGCAACTTGATTCTGAGCTCTTGCTTAGCAGTCATATAATTCCGACTGCAATATTTTCTTCCACTGAGAATTATATCAGCGGTTTTTCTCAAGAACTTTTTGTATTCAGTCAGTTCCAATAATTTTCGCTCCTATTTTTTGCAATTCTGAATTTTGAAAAAAAAAAATGTTTATATCGAGGAGAAAAATTATCAAGTCAGGAATGGTTCAGGTGATAAAAAGAAGTGTCTCTCATTTGAGGGGCAAATGGCAGCGCCCTTCGGACATGATGTGAGGCTTGCTAATAGAACGTTAAGTTTTGACCAGTTTTATTAATTTTTGTCTTATACGCCCTAAACAATCCGTTTGCCGATGAGAAACTTCATTCATTTTTCAGAACTGTTTTTGAATGTTCAAATTAAGCAATTTTTTGATGAATTGAATTGAATGAATTAAATGAAAAATTCTTAAAACCAGTCATCATTATGTTTTTGAAAATGTTTCTGACAAATTCTTCATAAAATCTTTGGTGAAGAAAGATTTCTCTCTCAACTCTGACATCTTAGTAATAATTGAACCAATTTTAAGAGAAAACATTTTGTTATAAATAAATGAACATTTCTCGATGAGACAGAAATTGTTATACTCTAAATCTTTGGCCAAATTCCCAACCATCAAATGAAAAAGAAATGACTAAAATACTGTTCTGGATAGAAGGTCACAGATAAATTTTCAACCCATTTCTTCGCTCAAAATCTTACAAAAGTAATAATTAATTAAGACTGGGATATAACTATAACCTTAAAATACGAAAGAAGTAACATAAAATTTCAACTAGAATTTCTGCATCACTCGTAGAATAGCAGATTATTCAGTCCGATTACGCTTCTATGTAATCAGGATTTAAAATAAGATATTTTCACAACTGAAACTTATCTGATCAGTCAAGCTGTTTAAAAATTCTCCCATCACAGTCAGTAATATATCTTCTTCAATTTTAGTAAAAGGAATTGAAAGAAGTCAGACAAAATGTTTACTTTTCTCACTTATAATTTTAAAAACAACGCCTCTAAATTGACTTTGAATACAAAAAAAAGAACATTGTTAATTTCCTCTGGTACACATAAGAATAAAAAGCAAATGGTAAGAGGCAATGTAAAGTTAAGAATATACCATTATGTAAAATTATAAAATCATTAAATTACTTAACTAAATTGTGGCATTACATTAGTAAAAAATGGCCTAAAATGCGATTATGAAATGTTCTCATAATTTTATATGTACATTACTGTATCTTCTATTTATTTAACTAGTTTTTTAACACAAAAACTGGCAAAGTTTTAGTGACGCGACATTGGTTAAAGGCTGGTAAACGATTTCACCTACAATTTCAAACCAGAAAATGTTTTAAATGGTGGTAACAGAATGTTTTTCCTTAACTAGTCAGCAAGAACTTGAAAGAAGGCAAACTTTTCCCTATAATGCTAAAATGACTATTTTGTTTTGTTTCAACGTAAGATAAAATCCTGTTTTCATAAAGAAAAGATGAAGAACGTCTTCTAAAACTCAGACAGAAAGTATTTATTCTATTTAGTTAAGTTGTCCTTTGAAAAGTTTTTAAAAATCTGAAATATCTTGATTAATAAAAATGAAAAACCTATGCAATTACAAAAATACCATGTCTAACAATTCACTGAAGCTTGAAAAAAGCCTTTAATTTCGAAAGACCACATTCACTGTTACTGCTGAGTGAGCAAGTTTTTGAAACAATAAAAACGCTATAATATATGGATATTTTTAGCAGGTCAAAAACAAGTCGAATTGAACCGGGGATAAAACGAAAGCAGTTGAAAGAATGAAAATTTGTTTTGAAAAAATATGTTGCTAAAGATATTAAAATATCGAACAGGCCTGCAGAAAAATAAACTTGAACACTCAGTCATACTTTTTAGAAAATCTTGTTGGAAAAAAATGTCAATTACTTTTTTAACTGATTTGAGGTCCATATGGGTTGGATGCTATCAGCACCAGAGCGCCAAAACAAACGTTAATGTTGTAAGATCTTGTAATAATCCTGAAAAAAAGCTAATCTACCAATAGCCTTGAAAAAAAAACAAATATAGGCGAATCTTGTTAATGAGAAAATGCGAATCTCGTTAGATCTTGTACGAAAGGTAAGAATGAAGATCTTTTTGTGCAAATTTTAGAAGATTAAATTATTACAGCATTCATTTTTTAACCTAGCAATGATTGAATTGATCCACAAAACAGGGCGCGAAATACATTTACGAAGCATACGACTATCCCTTGTTTTACGGTTCTTTTAATTACCGAAAAATGAGGTTGCCCTTGACTCATAACTGTTATTACACTCGACCAAGATTGATGTGTTTGCTCAATGACATTTCTACCAAAATAAAGTCAACCGATGCGGAAGGAGCTCCTGTTGTGAGAATTTATCAACACCCGAATCGAACTGAAACCCGATGTATAACAGGTACAGCAATAATAAAAACGATCTTCACATTAATTTTTTTCAAAGAATTTCACATTAATTTTAAGGTTTTTTGGACAAATTTGGTATGGTGTCTACGGTGTAATGATAACCAAGAGGACGTACCAAAAAGATAATTGCAGAATTGTTGATTGGTGCATCCAGCAAAAAGTTACTTAAGCAGGATTTATCCGAATAAAATGAGTTATTTTTTCTCACCAATGACTCAAAAAGTATTTCCCTGTTCTTTTTGTTGAAAATATACAGGAGACCCTATTCCAAAAATCATGAAAAGCATGGATATTTACTGTGAAATACATCACAGCTGATCATATTGAAATTCTAATACAAGAGACCTACTTGAGTACTGGAGGTGCAAGACTAACTTGTTTTGCCAACTGATGGTATTCCGTCTTTTAACCCTTGAAGTAGCAGTAATCAATAATTTACGTGGTTTTTGGGCTCATCAAGAAAAAATATTGATTCCAAACAAAGTGCATTTAATCGTTTAAACGTTGATATAGAGAACTTGTTAGGAAAAGGCGTTGATTTATCAACTGTTGCGGCTGCTCACGAATCTCAGCGGAACCGATATATCACAGCCTGGTTCTCGAGTTTTACGCCAGCCCGGTTCTTCACAGGGTTCGATTCACTAATAATCTCGTCGAAACAATTAGTTTCTCGGAGGTATTGAAGGACTGAAACTTGTTGCTAACTGTAATGTTGCTAACTTCTCGTCAAGTAAGCCCAACTAACTTGAAACCCGCAACATCTTAAGATCTAGCAAAACTTAGCAAAAAAGACTAAAGTTGCTGAAGAATCGAATTTTAATCGGTTCTCAGAGCCGACTGCTCTGTATAACAGTTTCTAATGCTTCTGAAAACAATATGGTTTCACTATTCAAACAGCTGGGTTAAAGTAAACAATCAAATTTTTATCATTTATAACATCATTGCTATTTGTTTCTGATTGGTTAATCAAGAAAAAATTTAGGTAATTGTTTACATAATAAATGTGGAATTACTGCAATATTTACTTTTACTGATATAAGCACGGATCGTTATTACGGAGCTCTAAATACCTTGAATGTACCGTATTAGCCTTTAATGATTGCCTAAAATATCGTAAAAAAAACAACTTAGGAAATTTAATAATCAAAGACAAAATATCGAAAAATGCCCTTTTTGCACCATATAAGTGCTAATAGCCACACTTGTGGGTCTGATGCGATAACGTTGGTTTGGTCTATGAGTAGCTCAGAGGTTACCCTAACCGCGTGTCATAACCTCATTTTCCTTAGGTTTTCCCTTCCAAAAATCGGGGTGTGTACAATTTTTCGGTCCCAAGTTGTAAAAATTTTTCAGTTTTGACCATTTTTGAGTTTTGACGAGTTCTAAGTTTTTTTTCAGTTTCAAAGCTTATTTCTTGCTGTCTGATGGCTTTTGTAGCTGATTTGAAGTGGTGCCAAAATCAACGTTTCGTTTCAATCAATTAGTTGTGGGCAGACGCAACGTGATTCTGCAGTTTTTGGGATCCAAGTCAAACATCAGTTTCTATTACTTTTTTAACTGTTGCCAATTGATGAGCATTATATTCCAATGTCATAAAGAAGACAGAATAGAAAATAAGAAGCAGAGAAAAAGGTAGTTCTGGTTGCCTGAATCGTTGCAAGAAAAAAAGGAAAAAGCGGCTCATCAGCCATATCGCAAGCAATACCGGTTACCGGACAGACGTATGTTCCGTACGTTGCTTTTACTTTGGCAACTCGTATTGTTTCATCTTTTCCAGTGGAAGTTCCAACCACTCGATCTAACAGCCATTTTGCGAGCTAAATTAAGTCCTTCAGTACCCAAATAATGTAATCTTTTTGAGGGCCGGTGCATGCTGTTTGAAACATATTGTTCTTTTGTCAAAGTTTGCATTTATTTTTTTTCTGCAGTTACCTCCAGACTAAATCTGTCAGTTGTTGTATTTCTTTCCAGGTCTTGAATGTTAGTGGCATTTTTGAAGCGAAGTTACCAGGTGGCTATGAGATGTATATTTTCTGTATGAGAAAATAATTCTTCGTAAGCGGCTGTTTTTTGTCGGACAAGTCTGCGACATTTTTTAGAGGACAAGAATTTTGCAAACTTTCCCTTTCAACAAGTGTATGGCTAAAATTGTTGTACATCAGTGTTCTGATGCATAGAGTGATCAAGAACGTTCTTTTAGATGGTTGAATTTACTTTCAGAAAATAGAATAGCCGAGATTATAACCCAATAATCTTTCTTGCTGGTCGTGACAAATTTTTTCCTATGAGAAAAGGGGAGACCCAGTTGCCCATTGTTTTTTGGGGAAAAAGAGGTTTGTGTTTTTTGTAACGGAGAGAAATAAAAATTGATGTAGTTAATCGTTTACATGTCGGTCCAGAAGGCTTGTTTAGAAAAGGGTTCAATTTATCAACGTTTCATTTCAATCAATTAGTTGCGGTAGACGCAACTTGTTTCTGCGATTTTTGAGATCAAAGTTAAACATCAATTTTCAGGAGTTTTTGAGTGGTTGCCAAGTGATGGGCAGCATGAAAAAAAACAAGTTCTGCAGTTACCATAATTTAGTCTTCAGTCTGGTTTTTGATGTTGATTGTGTAAAACGGGGATGTGTTCGTCAAGAGACAGTCTCTTCGGGGTTTAATTTTCTGTTTTTTTCGGGGGACTGGCTGTTTCCTTGGTTGAATCTCTCGCTTTTGAGCAGACTTTTGCACATTTTTGCAAATCGCAGGACGCCTTTTAGACTATTTAACAGCCAAGTTCTAATTCTTTTATGCCCATTGTACGCTTAGTAAGTTTCCATAAATTCCATTTATGGCATTCAACCCGAATTTATTTTAAAATAATGATATAAAATCTTCCGTGGATATGTTATCACTGATTTCAAACTTAGCGAATATACATTTAAGTCAAATTTTCGGCTTCGTCTTTTTTTTCTAGATATCGTACTGGACTGCTTCATGGCTTTCTTTTTGGTTGTTTTGCCCGAATGAGCAATGCAATGCAAGTCAGTCGGAGTTCATCAAGGTTTTATTTAACTGTTTTATCGCGCAATTAGATTCGATGGTTAGTTTCTACTCCCAATTGACCTTTTTGAAATTGCCGTTTGCAAGCGCTCAAACTGTTTTCAGTCAGACACATGCTTGGTGTTCCTTACTGCGTTTTTTTGTTTCTCAATTTCATTGGATCCGCCCTCTATTTTTCCAAGCTCCGCGATTTGATCTGGTTTGAATTGAATTGATACCATGACCAGTTGAACTATCTGTACGTCTCATTGACTCACTGGTCATTTATTGTTTTTCTTTTGGCCGAAATACATCGAACAGCAATTGAAATGATAAAAAAGCGTCATCACGATTTTGTAAAGAGCTGTCAAGATATTTTCTTTGGGTTATCTTGATAAGATCTTACCAAGATTTACCATGAAATGTTGGTATCACAAGTTCTTGGTTAGCTGTCAAGATCTTGCATGTCTTATCAAGATGTATCAAGTTTCGATTCACTGGGACAAAAAAGGGAAGTGAATTTTGAAAATATTGGGTTTTTTCCCATTGTAGGCGTTTCACTCGAAATTAAATGCACCATTTTGGTGTATTTACTGTTACGTTCTAAGCCCACTAATCTTGGAAACTATAAATGGGAAAAATCGCTCAAGGAGAAACGTTTTTTTAGGAATGATAGTTCGCAACGCTGGTGCTGACCTCTTTGCAATAAATCTGCAAAACTACGAAATTTGGAAGTGGCTTCAAGACATGAGCGGTGGAGCTGTCGCAACAACCGGAAGATACACAAATGAGTCATTTCCAAACGGAATCCCACGTGCACTAGGTCAGCAAAACCCGTCAAATCCGTCAAATCCGTCTAATCCGTCTAATCCATCGGGAAGTGGAAGTAATGATGGTGCGTCTGATAGAAATGATAGCTCGACTGATGATGATGAAGATAAAGACCTGATTTTATTTCTAGCTATAACTTTCTTAATCTTATTTCTGATCTGTGTGCCCTTTTGTTTGATTTGTCTTGTGTTGTTATGCTGTCCTGGTCGAATAAATCAACGCAAAAAAGACAAAAAATGATCAGAAATATGAATTCTGTGAAATAAGCATTGACCATAGTAAGCACAACAAAAGCAGATAACATGCAGATAAGCGTAGATTATCCGTGACCTCTTCAAACAGTGGCAAAAACTAGCGATGTTTGTCAATAAGGTAGGTTACATGTTATGCAGGCAATTCACGTTGAATAAATTTGCGTTCAAGCTTATTTAATCGTATTCTGCTCGTTATTTGTCTTTTTTCAGCAAAAGTAAGCGCAGATCTCAACTTTGGAAATCAAGATCATCTTATATCTAATTATAAAAGAATTGTTGGTCCTTACTATAATTTTTTTCTATGCTTCAAATTCATACTATGCAAACATAACATACCCTTTGGCGTATCAGAAGTGGAAGGGGACGAAACAGACGGAAGGGGACGAAACATACGGAAGGGACGAAACAGACGGAAGGCGTTGGGGTAAAAAAAACATTGGATCTGCTCTGTTTCGTGAGTATAGTTTATGTCAATTTATGCGTTGTTATTAATTCTGCTACGCTTCATTGAATTAGTTTGTGCATATGAAGTTGTCAAAACTTTATATTCATTCAGGTATGGAGGTGAAGGAATATGTGACAGAAATTGGTAATTTAATTTCGTTCACTGTTCTAAGTACTTGTAGAATTCCATGGTGTAGTTGGAAAATAATTAAGTTCAAGTTAATGGGAGTGACCTAAAACTTCTAACAAACAAAAATTGACCGTTTTGCTTATGTTTGTGGTGTTAGTAAAAAATCAATTAACTTTTGTCTGTTAAATGTGTTTTATACAAAAAAAACCCAAAGAATTGCGTTTTTCCGGTTCGCCTATACCTAAAAATCTACTGCTCCGAAAATTGACAGGCTACATTTTTCAAATTTCCAGAAATATCCTAAAATGGAATGCAATTTTGCACTGACCACAAATTTCTGATGCTAGGGATCTATATTACTGAATTGTTTTCTTGACAGGGTAAAAAGTAATATGATCAAAATATGATCGTAGTGAAATTACAGGATTGAAATATCATAATTCAGTGCTGACTTAGCGACTTTTAGTGGTAAAATTCGAATTTTCACCGCTACAAACAGAAAGCGGTTAAATTAAAAAATACAACGTTATAAATTGCAAATCATAAAACAATTCAACGAATTCCTGTCAATTCTGACAATTTTTTGGCATTTTTAGCGTTGACACCTCAACTTGGAAACGGTACCTGACTGTGGGAGCGTACTTGTTATGAAAACCTATGTTATAGCTATGCCAAACTGAATTGTGAACTATAACTGAAACAAACTTGTTCAATTTATAAAATGCAGCACCAGATGTTAGAACACTGGATTCTTTGTGCACTGTACCAGATTTGAAAAATTCAATCTTTTAAAACTTGCCAAGTGTGTGTTTCAAGCAAAGTTAAGTGACCAGGCGAATTACACTACAAACTACTCGCTTAAATCTAGAACAACGTCGCCTTTCTCTGTTAAAGACTGATTCTCTGAATGACTTCATCTAAACTAAATAGGTCAATATATTCATAAAACAGTTTCCAGGTGACAACTATTCAAAATTTTGTTTTCAGATCTAATTTGTCCCTGATCCCTTTCTTCCTAACTCCCACCAATATACAAACTAGTTCTCAAATTTATCCGATATCGTTTATTGAAATGAAAAAATGGCGTGTCTTCTCATCCAATCAATTTTTTGGCAAATTTAAAAAAAAGTTGAAGACAATTTTTCGCTGAAACGACGAATTTATCGTTTCCGTTTGTGCCCTCAGAACGTTATTCACCCAACTAAAGAGCACGTAGCAATACATTGCGAATGGGTTTGAAAAAATACAACTAACGTGACCATGGGTCTGAAAATCATAGGCATTCCAGACGCGAAACAGAGAAGATCCTAAGAATGTTTCAAAACGTTAAATTTAACGAAACACTCAAAACAAAACACTGATGGCAGAACTGGTACTAATATCAGATGAGAGGGAAAAACGTAGTGTGCTGTTCTGGCTGAACGGTTATTAGTTTCTGAAATAAAAACGTGTAAGAAAATTTTTTATTTCAGTTCAAAAAGACTATTTCCTGGTCAACTAAATGCTATTTAAATAAGACTCGATGTTTCATCTAGTACCTCACAGTATCAAACTGCAAAATTTGTGGTTAATGTAATGTGCCTTTGGGCTACCTATATTATTGTAATGAGTTAGTCGAAGTAATGTTTCTCGATAAATTAATTAACCACTCAGTAGCATAACTTTTGTCACCTAAATTAACTCCACCACTTATTCATTTTTTGGATTTCTTTCGTGCGTATTATAACCATAAAAACTTGTATATTTCTTATTAAATCATACGAGTTCGAAGGTAATTTGGGTCTTTCCCATTATAGCCCCCCCCCCCCCCCCAGTTTAGTGGTCAGATAACCTATAGCCCCCCCCCCCATCATGGTAATTATACCATAATGGGGAGCTATAATTTCATGGGGGGCTATAATGGGAAAGACCCGGTAATTTATAAACAGATATTGACAAAAGTTTTAATAAAGCAGCAAGAAACTGTCCATTGAACAGAAATATGGGACAATTTAGTTTTTACGTATTTGTATAAAAAACGAACACGTCTATTCTGTTTCGGCCCCAGTATTTTTATGCCCCCACTTACGATTTATGGGATGATATATAGCACTTTACTATGCATAAAATAGGTTATGCGTCCACGATGTTGAGAGGGGTCAGAATAGGTCGCCAAAACGGACAATTTATGCACTCAGAAATGGTCCAAAAGTTTGGCTCTGATTTTTTTTTACTATTAACTAAGCTAGTAAAGCACGTGCGAATATTTCGTACTAAAATATCACTTCACTTAACTTGACTCTCAAAGTTACAACAAACAAGTTCTGTACAGGCAAAAAAAAGATCTTTTCTGTTTGTGCCCCCCCCCACCCCCTCAGCTCATTGGGTTGATGTTATTTACCCCCCCCCCCCCATCGTTTTACATTATAACTTCTATGTAATAGCACATGCTGTATAACTGGGGGTGCAAAACGTACAGGGAGCACAAACGGAAAAGATCCAAAAATTAAAGAAGAACAACCAACAGACAGTACTTTCAGACGCGTAGAAACCTAAACAAACTTGACTCCTAAACTACTGGAAGGACATTCAAAGCCATGGCCATTGTTTTTAACCACTCTACTGTGCATTTCAACATACGTTTTGCTCCAAAAATTACACTTAAGAAGACAAAGAAGAGTGAATGTACATGTGAGAGTGGCAATGTCTCAAACTCACAGAAGTCCGATTACTCTGGTTACAATGACGATCTGAATGATCTATTCGACAGTCACCCGGTTCCTTCCCATATGATATTTCCTTATTGGGTACCTAATTACTAGGCCGTCAAATGCCGTTGAAGCAACCCAACACCCCCCCCCCCCCCCCCACCCCCTCTCTGTCTCTCTCACACACATACACACACACACACACACACACACACGCACATATATATATATATATATATATATATATATATATATATGTGTGTGTGTGTGTGTGTGTGTGTGTGTGTGTGTGTGTGTGTGTGTGTGTGTGTGTGTGTGCGTGTGTGTGTGTGTGTGTGTGTGTGTGTGTGTGTGTGTGTGTGTGTGTGTGTGTGTGTGTGTGTGTGCGTGCGTGCGTGTGTGTGTAAGTATGTGTGTATGTTTATGTGTGCGTGTGTGTGTGGTGTGTGCGTGTGTGAGTGTGTATTATATATTCGCGCGGGCCAACACACAGCTTTTGATAGCGAAAAAAGCAAGAACGCATAGAAAAGAGGGATTTATTCTGTTTCGCCCCCCCCCCCCCCGCTTACTGAGCATAAATTTTTTATGACCCCCCCCCCCCCCAGGCGCACGTGCTAATTTCTTACATAGTAACGTGCTATATAACAACATATAATTTGTAACTGGTGGTCATAAAAAACACTGGGGGCCAAAACCGAATAGATCCGAAAAGAGATAAAATTTAAAATTTTAGCGCTTCTTCGAAACTTTATTAGAGTTGACTTAGCTCTTCTAGCAATTTTTAAGAGTTTTATATGCTCGTTCACAAACTGCAAATGAAAACACGAACTCAGACAACATTGTTGAGATTTTCGGTTACAAGAATGATCAATTACCTTGCCATAACTTTGCGCCCACAGTACGTTCGAGTACGTTTGCGCCCCCAGTACGTTTGTGCCCCCGTAACAGAGCATGTGTCATTACATAGTAAATCATTATGTAAAATATGGCACATGCGTCTGGGGGTGCAAATAGTATGCGCCCACTAAGCTGGGGCCGCAAACGGAAGCTGGGGCCGCAAATTTTTCTATAAGCCCACTAAGCTGGGGCCGCAAATTTTTCTATAAGTATCATCATCTTATTCAATTGATTTTGCTCAATAGCTTCAGCTACCTTTAACTCACAAATGACCAGTTTTTAGCTGGAAATTTTGCTCTTTAATGGCTTAGAAATCATTGATCGGTTTTTATTCTCCAGTTCAACACAGTTAAACTACTGAATTCTTCCACGAAAAAGAGGTTATCTAAAGGTTTTCCGCCGATGAAGCCAAATTTTTGAACTTACTGAAATTTCTAAATTTCAGAATTTTTACGCCCTGCAGTTACAAATTATTTGTTGCTATATAGCAAGTTACTATGTAAACAATAGCACGTATAAACGATAAAGATATAGTCACACTAAGCTGGGAGGGGGGAATCTTTTTATCGCTTTCTACACTGGTGCCAATGACTGGGGACGTAAAAAGACACTGGGGGGGGGGGGAACAGAATAGATCCAAAATTCCTTCTTATCTCTATTTAGTCATTACAAACTTTGATGTTGACTACAGAAAACCTGTTTTAAATTTTCGGATTTTTCCCATTATAGTCCCTCCACGAACTTCAAGCCCCCCATTATGGTATAATTGACATGATTGGAGATTTTTCTATATGATTCCTAAGCTGGGAGGGGGCTACAAGGGAAAAACTCCAGTTTTACACAGGGCTGTCTTGAAAGCTCCATTTCTCACATAGGGGCAACCTAACGAAAACTAATATTGCTTTTGGTTAAATCAGTCAGCCTGTTTTTCTGTCATCAATGCATGCATTTCTATTCAGACTTTAACTTCGGTGTTTCTGGCAACTAAGTAACAACAATTTGGCGTTCCTAACATTATAGCCGCCCTCCCCCCAGTTTTGTGATCAAATAACTCATACGCCCCCTCCATAATGGCAAATATACCATAATTATGGGCTATAATTTCATGGGAGGGCTATGGTGAGAGAGGTCTAAAATTTGTTCAACGTTTGTGTACATCACAAATGTGCTCTGGATTTCACTCTATCCAAATTGCTGAAATCGGTAACCTTCCGTTGTTTACTTAAGACAAACAATCTTGTTGAACTCAATTTTAAGCAAATTAATTGACCATCCACTGCCAACATTTGAAATTGAAACTTCAGATGGTTTTAAGACTTCAAAACAACTTTGATTTTATAAACAGAAAAAAATGGCACGTGTAAACGATAAAGATATAAGCGCACTAATCTGGGAGGGGGCATCCTTTTATCGCTTTCTACAGCAGTGACAAAAACCGGGGGGCGTAAAAAACACTCAGGGCGAAACAGAATAGATCCAATTTTCCTTATTACCTCTGATTCGAATCAGCCTTTTAATCACTGCAAACTTTGAAGTTGACTACAGATAACCTGCTTTAAATTTTTGGATTTTTCCCATTATAGTCCCTCCACGAAATTCAAGCCCCCCTTATGGTATAATTGACATGATTCTAGATTTTTCTATATGACTCCTAAGCTGGGAGGGGGCTACAAGGGGAAAAACTCCAGTTTTCGAAAGAGCTCCCTTGAAAGCTCAATTTCTAACATAGGGGCAACCTAACAAAAACTAATATTGCTTTTTGTTAAATCAGTTTGCCTCTTTTTTTGTCATCAAGGCATGCAATTCCATTCATAATTTGTTTTCAGTGTTTCTGGCAACTAAGTAGCTTTAAAATGTGGGGTCGCTCCTATAATAGCCCCCCTCCCCAGCTTAGTGATCAGATAACTCATAGCCACCCTCCAAAATGGTAAATATAGCATAATGCTGGGCTATTGTTTTATGGGGGGCTATGGTGAGAAAGACCCAAAAAGTGTTCAACGTTTGTCTACATAGCAAATGTGCGCTGGATTTTTCTCTAACAAATTGCTGAAGTCTGTAACCTTCTGTTGTTTACTTGAAACAAACAGTCTTGTCTAACTCACTTTTAAGCAAATTAATTGACCATCCACTACCAACATTTGAAATTGAAACTTCAGATGGCTTCAGGACTTCAAAAAACTTTGATTTTACAAACAGAAAAGATAGCACATGTAAAAGATAAAAAATATAAGCGCACTAATCTGGGAGGGGGCATATTTTTATCGCTTTCAACAGCGGTGCCAATAACTAGGGTTTGCGTTAAAAAACACTGGGCGCGAAACAGAATAGATCCCAATTTCCTTATTGTCTCTGATTCGAATCAACCATTTAGTCACTAAAAATTTTGATTTCTACAGAAAACCTGCTTTCAATTTTCTGATTTTTCCCATTATAGTCCCTCCACGAAATTCAAGCTCCCCATTATGGTATAATTAACATTATTGGAGATTTTTCTATATGGCTCCTAAGCTGGGAGGGGGCTACAAGGGGAAAAACTCCAGTTTTCGAAAGAGCTCCCTTGAAAGCTCAATTTCTCACATAGGGGCAACCTAACGAAAACTAATATTGCTTTTGGTTAAATCAGTCAGCCTCTTTTTCTGTCATCAATGCATGCATTTCTATTCAGACTTTGTTTTCATTGTATTTGGCAACTAAGTAGCTTAAAAATTTGGGGTCGCTCCCTCCCCCCCCCCAGCTGAGGGATTAGATAACTCATAGCCCCCCCCCTCCCCTCCATAATGGTAAATATACCATAATGTGCTTCTACAGTTTCATGGGGGCTATGGTGAGAAAGACCCAAGATTTGTTCAAGCAGATGTGCGCTGGATTTCACTCTAACCAAATTGCTGAACATCGTAATCTTCTGTTGTTTACTTAAAACAAACAATCTTGTTGGACTCAATTTTAACCAAATTAATTGACCATCCACTACCAACATTTGAAATTGAAACTTCAGATGGCTTTAGGACTTCAAAAAACTTTGATTCTACAAACGGAAACACAGCCACACACGCCCTCACACATACACACAAACACACGCTCACACAAACATATACACATACTCGTGTGCATTTGTGTTTCTGTGTTTGTGAGTGGATGCAAAAAATGTTAGCAATTGTGCTTGTGCTTAGGTGACGAAATTAAATTTTTCATCAAATCTGTTTGGTCGATAAATTTTATTTGCTGATGCGTTTAATTCACCTAAAGTCAGCGTAGTGTAAGCGTAGACATACAAATCTGATCTTTTCTTTTTGTGCTCTCACCCACTCATTGTTTTGCGCAACCCCAATTACAGAGCCAGTATATAGTGAATCATTATAGTTAAGTGTCTTGGGTATGGCACGTGCCTTGGGTGTGCACTCCCACCCCCTCCGAAGAACAAGCCCACTGGGTTGCATGGAATCTTTTTTGCTCAACGCTAATCGTAAACGAACTTCTATTAGCGTTTTCATCCAACCAGAAAATGGTTTCACATTTTCTCAATTCTAATTTGCCAGTCAAACGTTTTCCAACATTTTGTATCTCCCATTTTCACTAGCACCAAAATATTCTTCTTGGTGACCCATATTTAATATCGGTTCTTTCGAATTATAACCCCCTCCCCCCGTATTGTGGTCATATAATAAGGCAGACCCTATGTGGGCTCCTTCGACAGCCTTAAGGTGTGAAAAGTTAGGGCTACTTACTTTTGCGCGCGAAATAGGCTTACCTAGTTCTCTCAGACTAACCAACTCTGTAAAATACTGAAAGTGAACTTCAATTAAAAAAGTGATAATGTAGTATAACACCGGAGCATAAGTATACACATCGTGCATCTACAGTTAAAACTAACTACAGTTAGTTGAGTTAGCGCTATCTCAAAGAGAATAGTGTCTTCTCAGTCTCTGATTGGCTAGAAGTGTACATCAATTATTTCGACTGCTTCATCCAACCGCGGTTGAGGGTTTTCCTCCAAATTTGTGAGTTGTAGCTGAAATATGTTGCATTTGTCATCCTCGTTGTGTGTTGGAGTCGGTGACTTGTGCCGTCGTCTGAAATCCCTGTCAGGTGAAGTTGTGACTAGTGTCGCCAGATACAGGATGTGCTGGCCTGTACCGTCAGTCCTGTTAAGGTGCCCAACTGTCTCCCACTGTCTTACAGTGAAGATTTGTTCCAGTCGGTGGAACGTTTGTAGTCTTTAATCTCTGTCTGTTTACACTAGGGGTTTTTAATTCATCTCCAGCTGGTACAAGATTTGTTCCGATCGGACTTACAAGCTTACCTCATGGTTTAAATGCATCTTTTAGCTACTGTGTGAGCTACTTAACCCTTTATACTTTTATTACATTTAATGCCCGCTGAGTAAGCTCCGACCAAAGTAAAGAGGAAAAGGGAAGGATCCTAGTCTTCAATTGAGGATAAGAATAGAAGAATATAGATAATATATACAAAGAAGAAGAAAGTTAAATAGAAAGTTTAGTAATAAGAAGCGGGTTTTTGAATTTTTGTGCAGAACACTCTGTCTTCGTTTTATTGGGACAGTGGCCCGGGTAGTGTAACTGTGCCCATTAGCAAAACTCGAACTCGAAGTCCGGGGCCCGATTTTCAGCGTCCCGGGAGAATTCCTGAATTATCTTGTCCCGTGCGAGACAAGCGGCGAGAGCTCGGGTGTACGAGTCAGTATTGCAATGCGGCTGCATTGCCAGCAAGTGATTCAGGATTAGATTTTCTTCCAGTATCGGTTCTCGTTTCGCCAACTTATTTGCAATTCCGTCTCGGTAGAAAAGGTTAAAAGTGTGCCAATACATGCACTTCGTGGCATTTTCTTCTACACACTGGAGATATTTGATCCTGACAAAGATCGGTCTAAGGGTCTTAGCGTAAAGTGGGTTGAAGAAAAAATAAATCTTGATTGGGTCGAAGTTTCGCAATGTTCCTTCGTAATAGTTGGGGTTAATGATATAATTATATTTCAAGTAATATGGCGAGGTGATTTATTTGTTCGCAAAATGTAATCTGGAGTTCACATGCATCAGGGAGTTGGTCCGATGGAGGTGTTGTTGGAAGAAAAATTAATTGTGGATATTGTGCTGCATTTTTGTCTGGTTTACCTTGTCAGTTAGATTATTTACATCCATCTGTGTCAATGGTTCAAATTTCTGGTAAACACGATAAGAGGTGACAGCTCAAGTGAACATGGTTTTTAAATAATTGTTCTCGCAATCGACCAGAGCAAAAATATACATCGAGGTGTGCCAAAAGCGTTCTGTGAAACGCGGATTGTTTGGGAAGTGGGCTCACTCGAAGGGAAGATCCTTATCACGCCTTTCTTCCACGTACTTTTTTTCGAGTTGGACGAAAGAACAAGGGCTGGCTCTTTGCTTTAACGTGTGTCGAGTAGACGTGGATACATAATTGATATTCTCTGGGACTTGAACTCCTGGATGCACAGGGGATTTGTGAACTGATGGAATTTAAAGCTAGGGCCAGGTGTTTTGTGAAATGTGCTTTGTGTCCTTGCAAAGGGATTGGCCTCGGCTATAAAGGTTGGGGGCTGTAAGCCTGTTAGTGGGCTGCCCCTGTACTGGAAGGGTGATTGTAACGGTAGTACTTGTGAGACTCGGACAGGGTAGATTTCGTGTCTTAGCGGTCTAGGGCGTCATCGTGGTGAACGATCTGTGCATAGATAGTTATCCGTTGAGGTGGGTTGATCGTAAGGTGGAGGTTGTGGTACTGACATTTGTGGTCACGGCGAAAGTTCTGTGGGAACTCTGGGAGCTCAATATTTTGCTTGACATTTGCTTGCTGTTTGCGATGCTGTTGTGGGCATCACTGGTGGAGGGGAGGATGAGAGCGAGGATCAAGGCCATGCACTCGTCCAGTGCAGTCACAATTGGGTTTACCGTTCCTGGTGCTGAGCTGTTTGATCGCTCCACTGCCACCTCATCAGCCCAAGATGAACTGTATTGGGTTGGGTTTTGCGGCTTTTGTGTCAGCTGCTGCGGTTGTTGCCCCTGTAGGAGCAGTTTATGTGACAAACTGAGCGTTCCTACCGTGGCCGTTGGGGAGCTTTTACAGCTCCCAATGACTAAGGGCAGCTCTCCTGATGACAAGGAGGAAGTTGCGGGTGAAGACAGTGGATTCACTTACGAGTAGCCGTTTTAGCGGCATCTACAGACTGTGGCTGTGGAGATGCTTCGGCCATTGAGAAGAGGGCCGGCGTCTGCATCTCACAAACGGGCTGTGGTACCAGAAGGGAAAGCGCCGGCGGTGTCAAATGTGAAGGAAAAATGTCGTTGATGTCCAGCATGACGATTGTTGGTTATCAAATGTCTTTCGAAATTCTCTGCAAAAAGCATGCCAAATCTTCTTGATTTAAAGTGGTAAATGTGAATACAACTGTTGTGCAGACCTATTAACGCTGTTCGTATCATTGCAAATCGCTTAAGAATCCATGGTTTGTGATACGGTGATTCAACGTGTTCTCGTCCTGCATTCATTACAAAATTTGCTGGGATAGCATTAAGAAACCCCTCTTTTGTATATGTGGGGTCAGTACTATCAAACGGTCGTAACAATGGTTGCATGCGTACTGAACCTCCTAAGAAGGGGTATATCGTCTATGCATTTCTTCTTACAACCAGTGAAGGTGTATGTGTTGACGCAGATTCTATATAATAGGGCGTGGCAGCATTTGTTAATTGTTGATTTTGTTGTGAATTGAAATGTCTAACAAAAATTAATTTTTGTTGTGGCGTAAGTTGAAGATTTTGGTTGTTCGTTGATGAGGTTTGGGCGGAAATGTTTAAAATGACAGGTGCAGTGTTAAGGTGAACTTAATTTTGTTTTTGTAAGCAAGATAACGGTGTGTTTATTTCAAATAAAATTGGAGGTGCTGACTTTAATTGATCTGAACATTGTTTAAGTTCAGTCGAGTTTATCGGTTGTTGATTTTTCTAATTTTCATAATTGATAGTATCATTCTTTGTTTCATTGTTTTTATCGATACTATTTTTATTATTTTTATTTTCTGGATCTATTAGTGCTAGAATAATTTTTGTGTGAGACAAAAATTGTGTTCTGTCAATTAATATTGTGGAATGAAAATCAGTTTCAAAGGTTTGATTTAAGATTTGTATCCTTAGGTTGTGAGTATATAATAGTATTTAAATTTTGTTAGTGATGCCCCAGAGATGTGTTTGTGTTTTCAGTAATATTTTTAAACGTTTATGGTTGATTTTCATTGTCATGAAATCGCAGTCGGATTTTCTCATGATCGATTTTTAATTTTTGTATAACTTCAGATGGTACTTCTGTAGCGGTTACAAAATTTTCTGGGAACCAATATGGGTCGTAAATCTATTGTAGATACCTCTGTCAATTTGTCAATAAAATGGTGGTATCTTTCTGCTATCAATTTTGTGGCTGAAAAATTATGACGTACAAGATTTTTCCGAAATCGATGTATATACCATGATAGAATTGAAAAATTATTTTTTCTTCTGCTAAAATCTGCATCTTGTCTTGAAGTCATATAAGTGTTTATGAGTTGTTAAAACCTTCTATCTCTTGTTTAGCAATTTTACGTACGCTTTCTTTTCCAGATTGTACAGCGGCCGTTTTAAGTGTTGATGCAAATCGTTTCAAAAAATTAAATGATGATTTCATAAACGCGCATCTTCGGTTATTAGTGTGTAAATCTTTGTATACTCCCCTTAGGAATTCGAATACTCTGTCAGATAATTGATTAATTAAAGTTTCATATATGAGTGAGTTGTATCTATCTGTCAGAAGGTAACAAATGAAAACACTTGTGCCTTTGTGAGTTGAGCTCCATTGTTTTCTATCAAAACATGAAGAAAAGCTGTCCGAGAAACTTGTGAAGCTTTTTCTGACAGAAAAAGAAGAGGCTATTGGCCAATACCAAAATAATGGTGTTTTAGTTATAGCGGTGGGTAAAATAATACAGATTTAGTTCATCTGCGTTTTGAGTTTTATTGATTTCAAATGGTTTGGTATCAGTCATAAGGCGGGCGTCTGTTCTGTTGTTTACGGCTAATTGTAAAAAATTGTAAAACGGCTAATTGTAAAACGGCTAATTGTAAAAGATTGGAATGTGAGTCCAATTAAGATGACGTTTGGCCAGTGTAAACGCTCATTTATGGTTAATAATTAGAGGTGTGTTATTGTTTATTAATTATCTTTTGTGATTTTTTGTTGGGATTATGTTTCCCCTTTTTGCTAAATTTATGTATATCTATGGATAGAGAGGTATAAAATCTAGCTCTAAGTTTTTCTTCATGAGAAAAGGTTGTCTTTTTTGTGAGTTGTTTTTACGGTTAGAGTTTTTAGACTCACTGGTTGCATCAGTTAAGGCAGACCCTATGTGGTCTCTTTTGACAGCCTAAGGTTATAAATAGTTAGGGCTACTTATTTCTGCGCTCGAAGTAGGCTTACCTAATTCTCTCAGACTATCCGACTCTGTAAAACACAGGTGAACTTATGTAACGGTGATCATAACGGTGACATAGTATATCACCGAGTCATAAGTATACACATCGTGCAACTACGATTAAGACTGACTAGAGTTACTGGAGCTAGCGCCATATAAAAGAGAATAGTGTCTTCTCAATCTGGGATTGATTAGAGGTGTACATCCAGTATTTCGACTGCTACAATAACGTATAGCCCCATCGCAAGTATACCGCAGTGGGGATATAGTTTTGTTGGGGGATTGCTATGCTATAATGGAAAAGACTCAAAACTTCAATGAAACGCTCACGTTTACATTTTAAAATACGGAAAATTTGATGTGCCGGAAGATAAATTGCCAGAAGTTGCTACTTAGCCAGATCATGACTTCCGATGACTTTCGTCGTTTTAAAACGTGTGCGTTTCGTGTTTCAAATAATGGTTTTAAGTAGGGCTTTATTTCCTAACTAAAATTATCTAGAAGTTCTCAGGAATTCAAGCGAAATAGCATAACCATTAGCCACCATTACTTACGTTATCAACGTTATGTGTCGATCCCCGTACATTCATTTTAATTGGACGATTCTTAATCTGATTTCATTAAGCGCCCCAATGTGTCTTTACTCCACTTCCAAATAATGAGTTGTTATATAGAACGATATTATCAGTTGGGATGCGGGCGAAACAGAATTCTTTAATTGTTGTGGGTATTTTTGGTAAGTGCGGTTTGATGGGTGTTAGGGGGTCTATTCAGGTGCAATTACTGTGAAAATGGACCAGTATCCAGGATGACGTGCGCGACCCAAACCGGCCCTGATCAGACTGACTTGGGTCGCGCACTAGGGGTTAACCGCGACCGATCCACAGATTCTGGCAGCACTGTCTACGGTCTGGATAGTCTGTTCAGGAAACCATCCAGAGTCTGCATGGTCTGATCAGGGCACTACGTACGGTCTCGACAGTCTGATCAGAGCCCCGCCCAGAGTCTGGATAGTCTGATCATAGCGTGGTCTAGGGTCTGGAGAGTTTTGTGGTATGATCTGGATAGTCTGGACAGAGCTCTTTCCAGAGTCTGTAGGGTCTGATCAGCAACCTTTCCAGAGTCTAGAAAGTCTGATCAGGACAAAGAGGTCCAATCCAAAATGACCAGTCCCCTGAAAAGACGAAGAGATCGTTAACCCCCGAGGGGACTGTTTTTGAAGAGCACTTCCAAATGTTACTTGATGAACATAAAAGACCACGATAAAGACTAAGTTCTGGTAATTGTTGTTCAGCTAAAAATTTTGGGAAATGACCGCTTTCTACACAACTAGGCAACTCCACCCAGAAGAAATAGTTCCACACCAACCAATATACAAAATGATGACAATGTGTGGTGGTCGTCTAGCAGAAGCTATGAACCCAAAACAGAAGAAGAGTTTTACTCAGATTTCACAGAGGCCCAGGGTGAGGAAAATTAGGTGACAAAAACTGATATTCTGTATAGCTCTTGCCTCCCAAGCGTGAACAAATTTTCGGATATTTTCCGTTTTGACCTTCCTGCTTATTGAGTGCATTTTTTGCACACTCCAGACGCACGTACTACATTTTGAATAATGATTTATTATGTAATGGCACGACTCTGTAACACGGACACGGGTGGGGGGGGGGGGTATAACGTACTAGGGAGAGGACAAAAGGAAAAGATCCTAATTTTCATCAGCCGGTGTGATTAAAGTAAGGTGTGTATGTGCCATTATTAGGGATAGCATAGCTTAATAATATGTGGGGGCTAGTTCCGAGCTGAGATAAAAACCAAAATCAGTATTCTATGTCAATCTTGATCTTTTGTGTATATTTTATTTGAGTGGGGAATGAAGGGGAATTTTGTGTGAAGGATAAAACCCGAGATAAAAATTTTGTGAAAATTTTAACAGATGCACCAAACAGATACTATTAATTGTGTAATTACCCAGTTTCATGTCCAGACACCCGAAGATATGGCTGGGATTGGGTGTGACACCCTGCCACTTAAAAATATGTAGTGAAGAAATTCTACTGTTTGGATCTTATCCATTTCCCCTCCCCCGCCCCTAGTACGTTTTGCACACCAAAAAAAAAACGATTTGGCGTTAAATTATGGCACGTTCGTGGGGTTGAAAAACCATGCACCGGGCAAATGTGGCAACAAAGGGAGACGATCTGGGTGCTCATTTGAAAAATTGATCAGAGATAAAAAAAATATGTAAACCCTAAATTGTGCACCCAAGAAAAGCTGAATTGCAAGTTTATCGCAGTATTGAATCCATGTTTCAATTAATACACCAGTATTAGGAATAAAATTATCGACCACAGAGGGATTCGAACCCCGAATCTGCTGATTCGAAGTCAGACGCCTTATCCGTTAGGCTATACGGCCTTGATTATTAGGTCTTCAGTTTGTTTATTGAACTGATAAATTATTTTTAATAGATTTTGAGTAAATCCCAGGTACTGTAATCTAACGTACCCCTTACAATTTTATTTCTCTCCGATAAAATAAAATTGATATCGCTTTGATAACACTGCCACGGTAATCGATATGAAATTTTGTAGCTATTTAGAGCCCGATCTATCATTTCATGTAATTCATAAATCAAAATAATGAGTACAAAGCGCTTTCTATCAATCTTGAATGGAATTTTTGAAACCATGTATCACACCATTTGTTGGTTGTAGTAATCACAGCACGAACATATACACTCTAAAACTTTTTCGTGTGAAATCATGCACACGATTTTTCTCGTGTGATCAAAAGTCACAAGATTTTTTGTGTCAATGAGCAAAAATTAGCAATTTTCAAAAGAAATGCAAGCTGTTTTTCTAGATGTTGTATTTAAAAGTCATAAAATGAGCAGGAAAGTAATAATTTTTATAAAACCTTACTCTGGTTTAAGTGTTGAAGGGCAAAAGAAATCAACCTAGATTAGACTTGACCGGTCTTCTGACCTCTGTCTTTTTTTCAATTGGGCTTTGTTAAGATACACAAGAGTTTTCATTCGTAAGTTTATGCCATGGCCAATAAAAACTAAGCAACCAGAACCAGACCTGAAGAAATGTGTTCAAAATATCTATAGCGCACTCAAGAGTTCTACGCCCAAAATGCTTCGTCAACACTCAATAGACCGCCTGCGTAATTCTTTTTTCATTTCAGAATCTTTCTCGTAATTGTTGATAAAACATGTAAAATTAATGGAACTTATCGTGTTTTCCACCAAATTTTCGTGTGTTTTCACCCAAAAAGCCGCGTAGTTTTTCATGCAATAAGTCAGCAAAAACAGACGAGAAATTGCATGAATTTTACATGATTTATTATGTGAATCCAAAAAATCCTGGGGTTAAGCTCAAGAGAATCGTGAATTTAACATGATTTCTCGTGTAACTTGGCCTTCTATCGTGTCTCTTTTCATGGGAGAAATTGGGTTAAAACCACATTTTTTTGTCGAAAACACAAAAGATTTTTAGTGTGTATTAAATGTCAGCTGCTTCAGGCCGCGGTGATTTAAAAAAATCAAAATCTTGCAAGAATCTTGCATGCTATCTTGCAGAAGAATACATTGTTCTTGCAAGATTCTAGCAAGTTTTGAATCCAACTTGCAAGATTCGTTCATGATTTAATTTCTACTTGCAAAATTTTTGCAAGATTTTGAATCAACACTTTCTTGATTACCTGGCTGCAGGGAGCAACTGGTTGAGCTGAATGTGAAAGTTAAGCACAAAAATTGATTCTATATCCGAAAAGCATCTCAAGTCAATTTATAAAAATAAACTGTAATTTTTTGTGTATGATTTTTTTTACCCTCCTCCATTTTTTCTGGGCTTTGGTCTGCCAGTGACGGCGTTACATAAAATAACTATAAAATAATTAAAAAGAAAATCAGTCTAAAACCTGGCTCAAAACGCTCACTCTTAATCAAAACAAATTAAAAAACGAAATTAAACAAAACAACACATAAAATAAGAAGCACCCAGACAGACGCGAGAACATACACACACACGCCCACTCACAAACGCAACCACACATACAGCACACACACAGTCACGCATCCCACACACATACACAAAACAAACACAACACATCCACATACACCACAAACACAAACACAACACGCACACACACACAACTACACAAACAGGCACCACAAGCAAATATACACACACTACAAAGACACACAACACGTTACACGAATACACACACAAATCACACACACAACACACTACACAAACAAAAATCCCACCCAGACACACACAAAAACACAAACACATTCATACACACAAACAGAGACTCATAAACACACGCGCAGACATTCGCACACACAATTACACACATGCACACAGCACTAAAATTAAATAAAATGCAGCTAGTGGTAGTATTAGTTGGTTTCCCTCTAAACATATCGTTTGCAAAACTTTAGAAGGTCAAAAATATGTTTTTTGTCGTTTAATAGGTGAACTTAACTATAAAAAGGTGGATTTTGATTATTGTAGATTTGTCTAGTTTTGTGTTCGAGAAGAGTATTTGAATTTGAAAATTTTAAGGAAACTTGCAAGATTCGTGACAGATTTCATATTAAAACTGTATTTACGAAAAAGGTCAATTATAGTCAGCTCTATTGGTTTTCAGTTAGTATTAGCTACCAAAATTACTGAAAAAAATTCCGTGGATTTTTCCGTGGATTTCAGTTTTTTAAGTTATCTAAAAACCATTAATTTGCTTAAAAGGTGTCTTCTGAGACATTCGTACCCCAATTTGTTTTTTGTCTGAATTCATATCTTGCAAATTCTTGCAAATTTTGAATCATCTTACATGATTCTTGCAAGATCTGAATCAGCTCACCACTAGGGTCGATATAACCGTTTACGGTTTTATGTATGGTATACATCAATAAATAATTTATGGCTTTCTATGAAACTATTTCTATTTACGGCTATGTATTAAAAACGCTATAGCTTCAAGAACTTTCAAGTGCCTCTAATAGCTCCCTGAAGGGCTTTTTCGGTTGTTCATCCACTGGACAATAAATTTGATTAAAAACTTTTTGCTTAATGTCTACACTTTCTGTGTCCTAATAGTCCCCCAACCAAGCATTTCAACACCTCATTTCAATAACGGCAACTTTTGTCGGAATTGGATTCCAGTAATGCTTTATATTTTAAGATGCTTCCCTTTAAATGTCATCTATGGTCAAGTGTTTTACGTTGACAGTTTTTTGTTGAACTTTTTTTGTCAATATGTTTTTAGTCTTTAGCTTATTTTTGAGCCCTTGTTTTTATGAGAGTTCGTTATCTTTGTTGAATTCATTAACTGTGGCTGAGATTATTTCAGTTCCGTCTGAAACTTAAGTCCAATATTAAATAGAAACCAAGCGGTATATCTTAGGTTTTACTCGCTAAAATTTTATTAAAAATGGTCTAGTGCCAGTGGAATCATTTGTACTGAATTGAACAATGTAAAACGAAAACAGGACACCATTTTTTGTCCTGAAATACTTGCAATCCACTTAACTTTTGATTGATTTCATCTCACACATAAGCGCTCCAACCAAACAATGTGGACCATATAGTCCATTTTACCTCTATAATTCCACAAAATTTATCTTAATTTATGTAAAAACGGCTTCACAGTGTGATATATGGCGACAAGAGAACGCTTCCCAGGTTGAGGTGACAGACCAAAAGTCGATATATCCAGACCGATTTACGCACAAGGGGGTGTCGTGAGTTCAAAATTACACGGTCTGGAAACATGGATGAACGCTCGAAAGTCTGGACATTGGCAACTTTCAAGCTATTTAGTGAGGCCGCTATTCAAAAAGCTCAGTAACAAGACAACGAAAAGGATACAAAAACGGGGATGAGTAAAAAATTTTATGACAATTATCAATTTTGGAGCTCACGAATTTTGGTTTGGAACGCACGAAAGTCTGGACATAGCCGATTTTGAACGAACGAAAGTCTGGACATGGGGATTTTAACGCACGTTGAACGCACGAAAAATTTTGAACGCACGAAAGTCTGGACATGGGCACTTTCCGTCTGGGGGGTCTGGACATATCAACTTTCGGTCTGGCACCTCAAGTTGAGTTATATTAACTGGGAATTGTTCAATGTTTTCGTCTTTGTCGTCGAATTCCACAAACTAGTGCAATATTTTTTAAAAGTAGGGGCAATGGCTCGTTATACTTGCATGTTCAACTTAAACCTCACCTTGGCACCATCAATGCACAGACAAATCGACACAAACAGAAAGCGATTGGACCTTCTGGCTTCTTAAAAAGGACTCGCGTCTTCAAGAGGATTCACAAGTCCATGAAAAAGTGCTTCATTTTCCCTTGTCAATCTCAAATCACGTTTTTATTTAAACGATTAATGCGACAACAATATGTAATGAAAATAATCACAAGTCGTTATGTTTACCAACCATCAATATGGGGGCGGGGAGGTAATTTTGAAACTAATATGACAAATTACAGCTTTAACTTTCAAGCACCCTAAAAATGACATATACTACTGTAAGTGACAGAATTTTGTTATTTCTAAATTGGTTTTACAAATGGAAAAGGAAGTTTTCCGAGACTGGCAAGCACAACATAAAGGATTCGCACAATGTCAATAAGGACTCGGACGCTGGAAAAGACAGTTCATCATCATCAACAACAACAACAACAACAACAACAACAACAACAACAACAACAACAACAACAAAACCGCCCTTTGATCATCATTATTATTCTGCGGTAAACAAGACTCAAACTTGTTCAAGCTGTCTCCCAAACCAAGAAAGTGGAAAACATAACGAAAAGTTGTCTGTAGACAACCGATACGACTCTAAATCCTTGTCGAAGAGGTACTTGTTTCCTTCCCAGTCTACTTTTTGGGAGCATAATCATTCCTCCTTCAAACTAAACAATCATAAAATTTTTGTTCTTTCCCAGTAAAACCGCATGAAAATACAAACCGCGCGCTTTTATATTAAAGCTAATGGAGGGGGGGGGGGGGATTGAATGCTAAGTCAGTTATGTAACCTTTACATACACACAGTTGCATTATAATTGCATAAGGTATACATGCAGTTTAGAAATCAAGTAGTAACACAGGACAAGATTTTTAATCAAGACATGCCAAGAATTTTTGTTTTGAAAAATATCAACAAATTGTGTGTGAAAAAAGTAGAAAATGTGAGCAACGATGCGTCATAGAGACAGCAAATTGTAAGCTACATCCGTGGCGGTTTCGCGATGATGATTGATAATGTTCCAATTCAATTTTTTCTATTTCTCTAAGATACAATCAATTTATCAATAAGTACCGTTGAAAAGTTGGTATGGCGAAAAATACGAATCAATTGAATTAACTGAACAGTGTAGAATTTTGACAACATAAAGAGCTCTGCACTTTAAAAGATGAACTATTTTTCTTGACTATTTTTGTTTCAGATAATTTTCTTCAATTTTAGTTTTCATTGAGCATTAAACAAATGTTTTCAATCACACTTTTAATTATTTTGTGGTTCTAAAGCCAAGTAAACCAGCAGTAATGAACACATAACTGCTTTTTGGGGAAATAGATAACTGCGGACAATTTCACATTTTTGACTCAGATAGATTTCAATCCACTAATACTGCTCAAGTTTTAAAAAAATTTAACTTAAACCCACCTGGATAAATGTCAGTATACATAACTTAAAGCTCAGATTGCCTTCAGGTTAATAACACATTCAGCTCTTAAAAAACAGACTGCAGAATTATAGTGTGAAATGATTTGAGTAATAAGCGGGTCAGAAACAAATGTTTTTTCAAATGGAATGAAATGCAATGAGACATTGCTTCAGGATCTCATCGTATTAGCATAATTGAATCTGTTTATAAATCATTAACATCACTTTCCAAACCACTTATAAGCTCAGTTCACCACACTTTCAAAAGCTTGTAAAATTTTGCCACGTTTCTTGACCGTTTTTCAACAATTTTATTCACAAGATGCTAGAACAATTGGGAATGCTCCAGAATTTCCCTATTTCGGTATTTCAATAATCCGGTATTCTGTATTTTGTTACGTCAGGAAAATTTTTGACATTAAGAGTTTTTTGAATAACAATATTTTCTGTTTTCACAGCGCACACACACACACACCACACACACACGCACACACACACACACACACCACACACACACACACACACACACACACACACACACACACACACACACACTTACACACACAGACACAAACACACACACACACACACTTACACACACACACACAAACACACACACACACACACACACACACACACGCGCGCACACACACACACACATACACACACAAACACAAACACACGCACTGAGAATTAAATAAACTCTCAATCCAATTTTTTCTTAAAACTTTCAGAATGTGTCAGTACTGGATAACCCTCGACCGATGAAAACTTCGAATTTTCCTTACGAAAATCCAACACAAACATTTTGTACCACAATTCATTATTGACCAGCGAGCCAATTTGTCTCAGAAAGTAGGTTCTTCAAATCATTAAAAGTCCTCAATTAGTATGTTCTAAAGTCCTCAGTTAGTTTACAAAAAAGTCAATAAATAGTTTTGCAGAAAGTCAAACAAAGAAAATACCTAAGAAATATTTTCCAAAACTGAATAACCGCTTTTTGAAATCGCAAAACTGAGAAACTGAAAAATTATAGCTTTTTTGTCCCCGCGAAAATTGAGATCACTGTGTCACCGAACGAACTGAAAAAATTTAATGAACTGTTACAAAAAGCTGCTAAAAAGGAAACAATTACTCAAAGCTACGCTGATGTTCTGAAGTCAAATTCCCAACCTGCGACTGAAAAACCTAAGAGTTTTCAAGCGATCGATGCTGGAGAAGCGGTCAAAGATTCAGATAGAAACTTAGATCCAAAGTCACAACTTGATAATAGACAAAGATCTGACAGTCATACGGATAATGGGAAAGGTTCAACCTTTGGAGTCCCGAGCTCAAATGCCCAAACTGACAGAGGCTCGAAGCTGTTTCTTTTGACCCGGGTTGTCCATCATAGATTCTTAGAAGTGATACTAGGTCATCAAGAAACTCTTAATAGTTCATAATATGATTGGTATGAATTTATTAGTTTAAGATTAGTAGCCACAGACGGATCACACACAAAAAAATAACGGAGATATGTATCAGCTGTGTTTTGCACAGAAACCTACCAAAAATCAGTATTAATAGCCAGCATCAGCAAATCGAATGTTTTCACACCTATTTAGTAGCAATCAGCTGTTTTCGACGTTCTTATTTTGGAATCTGTTGAGCTGGCAAAAGAAGTCGAATCTCGAATTGTCTATTAGGTTATAGGAGTTCCTACGAGCGAATGCCTTTGTCAAACGTATGGGCTTGATGGCGTTAGCTTAGTAAGAGTTTAGTAAGTGAGCTTAGTAAGTAGAATAGAGTACAATTAGGACAGGTTTGACCATTCTGATTTAGACAGTCACGTTTTTCACGCTGGACCTCTGTCTTACGATACTCACTGTTTCAAACTAACGTTGTTTTGGATTCTGTTAAGCAATTTTCACATATTATATTGATACCAGTTGTGGTCAAAAGAAAAGTGACTAACCGAAGAAGCTCGATCTCAAAATGTCTATTAGGTTATAGGAACTCTTAAGAGCGTCCCGGATCTGAGTGTCATAAAAAATCAGTACTTAATCATGAAAATTTCATTATGATTTTTTCAGTTTCAAGAATTCTGGACAGGGCATTTTATAGCCGGATAATTTTCAATTTCGAAACTGTTTCTGATATTTTTCTTCTCAGACTGAAAAATAGACTGGGTTTGGTCTGCACAGAATGAAATTTTGATGAGTCATGCACTGATTTTTTCTGAACAGACTAAAAATTAGGCTGCTTTTTTCTGCACATTGAGACGTTCAGCCTATTTCTTGTTCAAAGAAAAACGTTGTCTGAACTAAAAACGGTTCAATTTAATGGGGTACAAAAGCTGAAATATTTATTCAATTTGCAGTTTTTGATTAAAAAATCAATAAAAAGTTTGAGTTTTTGCCTGTTTTAAGAGATCTAAAACTGACACTGCTCATATCTTCTCAATATCTCAATTTGTTATACTTCTCCATATTTGCCGCTGGATTCTCCATATGTTTCACTGGATTCTCCATATTCTCCATTCTCCATATTCACCACTGGATTCTCACCAAATTCTTCACTGGATTCTCCATATTCTAGCACCCGAGTTGTGAACCATCGTTTGTGTTCATTCACAGAGTTCTGAAGCGGTTGTTGCACCTTGTACCTGCTCCAACAGCCGCCAGATCGACCATTACCTGCCGTCAAATTCTTCACAGAGACGCGTCTGAAGTTTCAGCTGTCACGAACTTGAACGAATAGTACAAAACATGTCCAATTGTATCAGTTACATCTGAATTGAATCAAACCAGCCAAGAAAGGTACCGATGAGGCAAACCAAGAAAATACATCACTGCTTTAGGGACTTAAAAACAAATGTGATAGAAGTTACAAGATGACAAAGGTGCTGTAAATCCCCCCTCACCACATTGACCCCCCCTCACAACATTGACCCCCCTCCCCTCACCACATTGACCCACCCCCCCCCCCACCACCACCACCACCACCACCACCACCACAATGCCCCCCTCCCCTCACCACATAACCCCCCACACCACTACCACCACATTGCGATCTTATTTGGACATTCTTTGTACAATTCGTTCAAATGCGTGACACCTGAAACTTCAGACGCATCTCTGTAAAGAATTTGACGGCAGGTGGTGCTCGATCTGGCGGCTGTTGGTGCAGGTACAAAGTGCAAGAGCCGCCTCAGAACTCCGTGAATGAACACAAACGGTTGTTCACATCTCGGGTGACAATTTAGTGCTCAAGGCGGTGGTTGGGGGGGCTTGAGTCCAGGGGGTGGGGAGTCTATATTGCCGGTTGTCATAGACTACTACTAGCCCCCCCCCCCAACTGCATATCGTCGGTTGTTGAGGGGGTATCACTCAGGGGACCACAATTTACCCAACACTGCATCTGTACTCGTCGGATCTAAAACTAAGACATACAAATAATAATGTCTACCACAGGTGATAAGGTGCACAAGCGCAATCTGAGCATTACCAGCTCCACCATTCCCAACTCCAATTCTGCAAACTTCTACACTCATTAATGGAATCCAGAACACTTCTAAATGTTTCGAATATGCTGCTCCCACTTGGGCCTCTTTCTCAGGAATACACGTCATTAGGAATTTCCGGGGGGGGGGGGGGGGGGTAGTTAAACTGTCAGTTTAAACTAACACATTCATACAATTTCCATTACAGCTCAAACAATTTCGGGCCAAATTTGTCAGTTTTCATTCACTTAACGTGTATTTTCTGGTATTGGCGGTTACTTTTTTAGTGATAAAACTTTATTTTCTATGTTTTAAGATAGTAATCTTATCTTCATGCTCAAAAAGTGCATCGCCCAAAATTTCAGTTTTTTTAAAAAAATTTCCAGATTTTTTCATGAGTTTACTATGAACATCATGAGAATCAAAACCAATGGTGCACAGTCTATTTTCAAAAAAGTATCTATGGGAAAAGACTGCACATAATGAGGTAGCAACATACTTTTAGGATACACTGATACAGTACTTGGCCAACTATATACAATTGGAATACAATGTTCCAGTACTGAAATGCTCCAAGACTCAAGTCCGGGGTGTGACTTTTGTCACTAGTATTGGGCTTAATAGCATTAATTCAGAAGTAGGGTTAAGTCCAATTGCGTAATCTGCCTGAATTTTTTTTCGAGTTGACACTTCATGACATTCTAAGGGAATTGCAAAAAATTTTGTAACTTTGTTACTCTTAGTCTGTTTCAATCAATTTGTACATCAATGTTGTCATTAGAAGCTTTTTTCAGACAATCTGTTGTTATATATCCTAAAACGGTAGTTTGAAAAAGAATTATTTCCTGCTTTCCTCATTGGCCAATGTTTTATTAAAACAAAACAGAGATAGCATTTGTGAAGACATTATTTTAATTATTACAATTTTAGTTGGTACAATTTTTCATTTTTAGCTTGCACAAAACGTAAATGTCAGTTTTATTGAATTGATCAGAAACTGCACGATAAATCGAAATAATTTTAGGGCTAAAAAGTGTATACAATAATTGAAAAATTCGGACATGTGAAAACATTGAAACCTTTTTTTTCGTAAAATAAGAAGTTTCAAACGTTTAACTATAAAGTAAAAAGCGATACTTTACTTTTAGGGCTAAAAACTGTATGCAAGACTTGAAAAAGTCGGACATGTGAAAACATTGAAACCTTTTTTTTCGTAAAATAAGAAGTTTCAAACGTTTAACTATAAAGTAAAGAGTGATAGAGATGTTTTTCCCCAAAAATTTTCTATATTTCATGGCTGCTGTTCGCCATATGGATTTTTTGGTTGAGTATCAACTGATTGGTGCATCAATTTTACGTCGATATCATTTTTAATGGAAATAAAAAAAATAAATCGAAGCTCGCTGTTAAACTATTTGAAATCGTACGTGAAAAAAGATTGAAATGTTTTTATATGCAGAGAATTTTTATCGATATAGTTCTTTTATTTATGAAAACGACCAAAAAAACATATTGTAAATCATTTTTCAATAAGTCATAAAATCTTATTTTTTTCTACAAAAGTTTCCCTTGAGTAGCATTTTATGAATACTTTGATATGATGGAAAGTTTAGTTTCTGAAATTTCCATATTCCATTCAAAAAAACAGATGTAAAATTTCCTGAGAACTTCTTCCGATAGTTATAAATATTTTTTCTCCTGTCAGACAAAAGACTGGGAGAGTAAACAATTTGGAAAAAATTGAATCATACAGCTATCTGAAATGGAAACTCTCAAAACATTCAGCTTCATTTTGTACCCGAAAAATGGAGATTTCTTGAACAATCTATTCAGTTCTTCAAGGGCTTTTTCAACAAAAACTGAGGTAGCGTAAGGCTCTTGACCTTCAAATAAATTTGAGGGATGGATCAAAAACTGCAATGTATTTGAAACGCAAAAGAAACAAGGATGTTCGTTGATGTGCGTTTGCACATGACGTTCCGACCCCAGCTCATCTACAATTTTGACTAAATTGTCGACCTAATGATGAGATAATTGAAAACAGATACATGAGTTTTAAGAACCGAACTCAGAATCGTTACGCAACCGAACTACTGATTGAATTGCATAAAACCATGACTCATTATAGCGCTCACATGATCTGCCATTAGAAAAACTACAAGAAAAAAAACAAACAACAAAATAAGCAAAAGCAAACATTTTTTAGCGAATGTACTAGAAGAAGACACAAAGAAACACAAATATTGACCAATCTCAAATTTTTGAGAAAGCGCATATTTTCCACCAAATAAAGCATCAATTACGACATGATATCAATAAAAAATTTTTTTCAATTATAAGGAGTACCACGAAATGGAGGGAACTTCTCAATGATAAGAATAAGTAACAAGTTGACGAAAAGAACAGAAACCGAAAAGTAATAAAAAAATTTGAAAACGAACAATATCATAAACTTAAATACTTTTCGCTATAAACAGACTGCATTGAGTAACATCATTGATTCAATCCTCATTTAGGAGCCTATGAGAGCAGTCAGCATTTTACGAATTCATGAAGAATTAAAAAAAGCAAAGAGAGCAAAATCAAAAAATTTTGAGCGAAAAAAGTGTCAAAGCAAATAAAAAAAGAGAAAATTTTGGTAATTTAATCATATGCTTTTAAAACAGCAATGGTGTTCTTCTTTGTTTTAACAATATGACTTCAATAAATCAACAAGTGTGAAGAAATATAAGTTAACAAAGACACTTTTGAGAAAACATGTTATTAGATTCAATAGCTTTCAACGGAAGTAAAATGTTTTAACTCAAGGAGATGGCAAGGATACGAGATGTCAACAATAATTCATCAACAGGACATCACAATAAGTCTTATGGTTAAAAAATCAACAACAAATACATGAAAAATCAGTAGAAAAGTTGGAAAAGAAAGTGCCGAAGCCATTTATACCAGCAACGTTTCTCTGACACTTGAATGAAAATTGCGCTAAAAGTGAACAAAATCATGCAAATATCACGTGTTCACAAAAAATTTTACGCCTCGATAAATCCTCGAAAGATACGATAATCGAAAAAATCTTTTTTTTATTTTCGAATTCTACGCGGGACGAGCTTTTTAATGATACCACTCACAGTTCTCTACAATGAATATATCGATCGGCCGAAATGGCTTGAACAAAAAAACCATTTGAGTATATAGTTCCTCACCCCACAAGTGGGGTCGGAACAATTAGCTGGCTTAAAACGTTTATTCATCTAAATCAAACGTTTGAATATTTTGCTGGCTTAGTTTTGTAAACATACTTAAACTGGACCGTTCATGGCTCAATAGAAGTACAAAGATTGGCGCTACAAAAATGAGCTTTTTGGGCAACAACAGTTTTGGGCAACCATATTGGTCAGAAATATTGAGTCATTTCTTTTTCACCAACAAAATGTATACATATTATTGTTCAAATAAGTGTAGATACGAATATAAAATGAAATAATTATAGACTTCAAAATTTTTTTATAATAATAATATTTATAATTGTAATTATAATTATAATTATATTTATAATAAATCTTTTTCGTTATACGCAACGTTCATTCCCTAATGGCATGCTTTGAAATTGAAAAAAAATCCCAAAAATTTAAATCATTTACGAGTTGGGGCTCTGAAGAAACAGTTTCAAAGTGTCCGAAAACTTCATAGAGAACCTTGACATTTGGTTAATGCCAAACAGAGTAGCCGGAAAAAGCAAAAAAGATAACAACCAAATTGAGACAATTACTCAAGATTTTAAACCGGTCAATTTTAACGTCTGGTTGCAGAAACCAAATGATGGAAACTTGAATCGTCAATCTGCATTTCAAAGAATTACTCTCCCTGCCCACCTTATGACTCAAGAAAAGAAATCTGGAACCGACTTGGCGAAAGCGGGACGTTCAAGCGATTCCTTTTTTGACGGGTTCAAATATACTCGTGACTTCTGAAAGACAACAGACAAAGCGGATCAGAGATGACAACAATTTGGAGTGCTTAAGTAAGAAAGAAAAGAAATCCGAAAGTTATGACGTGCTTTTCAATTTGAAAAAATCTGCTCCGAAAAATTACGAGGGACTGAAGAACCATAATAACGAACCGCCAGTTCCAGATTTTAAAATTTGGTTACTCAGAAAAACCTGAAATCAACTTGTTGACCAAAACATTACGAACTTTTGCTTCAGAGCAGAACTTCGAAAATTTGATCAAAAATTGTAATTTTTCAACAAAGCTCATAACATAAGAGAAGAAACAAATTAAAAACTTTGCTGAACCCATTTTTATCGCTACACATTGATTCAAATAAATTTCAAAAATGCATTTTCAAAAACGCCTTTCAATTTCCAAATACGACGCCAAAAAATTGGGCGTATGTCGTACGTGCGTTGAGCAGAATGCCAAGCTGTCTAAGTTGAAAAACTGAAGCAGTCGATCTCAACTGCGCGGATTGGTACTGGATTTAATATTTTCACCACTATTTTTCTTACCAAGCATCTTTTTTTGACCCCCCCCCCCCCCAAAAAAAATGTAAAATCTACGAAAGTGCAATTTTATTCTCTTTTGAAAAAATACAAAAACCCGATCAGATATAAGAAAATACGTTCAGTATACGAGTTCAAAGCCTATATGAGATCCAAGAGACATAGATAAATGCTGTTCGTAATTTTTTTGTTCCATAGCGTGTTCTGACAAATTGCATCATTTTTGCGCAATACAAAAATTTGAAAATCTCAAAAGTTTGTACATTCAGACAAAATTTTGAGCGAATCTCTCATCGAATTTCATCGAAACTCTCAGAAACGTATTTCTATAATTAAAAAGCTGTTAAAACCTTCGAATTGATTTTTATGAAAATTTTTCTGAATCTTATCATCCAACAATTATTTAATTTTATAAAACTTATTAATTAAATTGAGTGTCAATATCGATATCAATTAACTCTATTGGGTCCACTATTGTGACCCATCAACCTAATGTGAGCAAAACATATCATCTTATCATTTAAGAAATTGCATATTATATCGTCTTGTCAACTTTATCGCGATTCAATTTCACAGAGCTAAAAAAGTTGCCGCAATCCGATAAGAAAAAGTAGCACAAAAAAGCTTTTAGAAAACTTTCTCTACTTTCGTTTTGAAGCAATTTTGGAACAATTTTCTTGTTCAACGTGTCATTATTCAAATAAAGTGATTGCCCTGATTATAAATCTGGTCGTAATATGTCAACGCAATTTTCCTAGAGGTGCAAGCAGTTCCAGCCAATTGTTTTCAAATGACTTTTGTTTTCAGATGACTTTTCAAGAACAAAAGGATTCTTGAAAAGTCATTGTTTTCAAATGACTTTTCAAGAATCCTTTTGTGTTGCCATAGAATACCCAAGTACACTTATCGGTTGTATTTACAAGGAAATGAATTAAAACAAGACATACAGAACGTTCTATTTATTCGAACATCATTTATTTCTACTCTTCTCAATTTTATCCGCACAAAAAATGGCCAGAAGAAAGAGTTGGCAACATACAAAATTTTCTAGTTCTACATACTTTAAAAATTCTACAAACTTTCACCTTGTTTTAAATAAGGGGTGCATTAAAATTTGACATTTGTTGTCAAAATCGGCTAATGAAGGTGAATCCAAAATTGCTAACAAAAATTGAGTTTTTGTATTCTGTTGTTAGGTGTGACAATCGCTAGAGACACTTGACTACTTTGTATTAGCAAAAATGATTCCAAAGTATAGTCCTCAAGTGTTTTAATTGGTATTCGTATAAAGTACACAAACGTTTAGATTGAAATTAGCGGCAAATGGCAACAAAAGTGCTTTTCACCTCTTCAACGTACACATATATCTCTTTCGCATAAATTTAAGTTTTCACCATACTTTATAAGAAAACATTAAAATAACACTTTAATTCAGCTCTTTTGAAATCACAAACTGATGTCCCAATTTATGATTACAGAACAGCGGTTCTGATTATGCAGTGCGGGATCTTTCTTCTGTATCTGTCAAACATATGAAAATTTTGAATCCGACCTTATTGAACTTTTTTTTATTTTTGTTGTTATGTTTGAACCGTTTTTTATCCATGTTGAGCATTTATATGCTAAGGATTTCAAAAAATAATACATTTTTCACCTCAGATAATAGTCGTAAAAATAACGCTTTCACAATTTAGTTCAGTCTGTGCTGAAAAAAGGGCTGCTAATACAGATTAAATTGAATTTGTTTTGTTGAACCCGTTTTTGGGTAGCATTCTTTCACAAAGTAGCTTTCACAAAATAAATACGTCTGAGTATTAAGAACTTTCGTGTTAGTTTTTGATGACGATAATTTTACAATCGCAATTATGTTTGCTACTTTGCAGAAAAGGGATTACAAAATCAGACTTCATAATATATTAGTGCTCTCAAGTTGTACTTTTTCACAAAAACTCCCCTGTTGAAAACAAACGGCAATCGACTAGAACCAATTTAGCAAGTCTCAAATTTAGCTATTGCGGTAATATTTACGGCGCCTTTAGAGGAAGCGTAACTTCATCACTTCAGAAAAGACCAGGTCAGGTGATTCGCCTGTCGGCAAGTGTCAGTTATTATTCGATGTCACTAGGAATGGTGGTTCAGGTCATAAAAGAGTTGACTTTCATGTGAGGGGCATATGGCAGCGCCCTTAGGGCACTGTCAAGTTGTTGGATTGCACTTTTCGTGTAAACAGGGACACTACGGAAACTTCCATTCTTTTTTTTTCACGGATGATTCCTTGTGTTTGTGAAAAACAACTCGGGGTTCTTCGGAGGTATGCTTTGGCTTCTCTGATTGGGAATGATATGGGATAAAAACTTCTAGGCGCAAGTATAGTTAGTAGAATTTTAGTATAGAATTTTAGTTAATAGAACGTCCAATTTCAACAATTTTATTAGAACGTCCAATTTCAACAATTCAAAAAAAGAACGTCCAATTTCAACGAATTGTAGTTAATAGAACGTCCAATTTCAACGATTTAATAGAACGTCCAATTTCAACAAGTTTATTTGTGTCTTATACGCCCCCAAAATGTCGGGGAAACCTTTTTTCTAAGCTGATCGTATCTGGATAGTCAGAATTCGAAACAGAACAAACGAGTTTCAAAAACAATATATATGGAGTTTGGAACATTAGGCAAGTGAGAAAACAAAAGTTTTGTCCAAAAAAATGTGATTTTTTACCCAAAAGATGTGGAAAACAGTCTTCCATGACTGAGGAGGAGCGAAATATTTTTGAAGACAAAAAACTTAATTTTTTTATTTTTGGACTTCTAAAAACCTAAATTTTACCTCAAAAACTTCAGAAATGTATTTTATTTTATGCAAAAAATTACGTGATGAACTCCACTTTTAGATAAGAGGCTCATTATTGCTCATTTGAAACCGCTTTGCCAGTGACAGATAAAGACAGCAAGTTTTTGTTTTGAAGATAAAGTCTTATAAAAATGAAACAAATCTTCAAAAAAATAACAGTTTTGTTCTTACTATCTCAAAAACGCGAAATTTTCAAACGAATCCATGTTAAACACACCATAGTTTTCCATTCGAGACAATTTTGCTTTTTGTGAACTAGAGAGAAAAATTCATAGCTTTTGAGAAAATGCTAAAAGTCTTTGGTTGATCATGCAGTAGCAGACACGTGTGCCCCAATTTTGGAGTCAATTTTTTTCAAAAATTTATAAATTCACATTTTTTTCTGAATAACAGAAATTTAGCCCTCTTTAGCCCATTTTTTGTCCAAAATGTACTTGAAGGGGAATTTGGGAGAAAAAGTTTACCGGAATTTTTTTCGCTTAGCATATGGGAGCGACATTCAAAATGTGGGAGCGAAAAAAATTTGGGAAAATCGGTTGATTAGTTTTCGAGATCACTTTTTTCAAAATTCCGATTAATGTATTTTATTACAAGGCGGCAGGCCCCTAGCCCAGCCTAAGCGGATTTCACTGTGAACAGATGCACGGGAACTAAAATTAGCAATCAGAATTCTCTCAGTACTGGTGATTTACTCCGAAAAATTAATTTGTTGGGCACAAAATTTTCCTTTTGTTATTCATTTTTCTTCGTTTCAAATTCAAACCCGAAGCTAAAAAAATATTTTAATGACCAAACAAAAATTGGAACTAGAATTAAATGTTTATCAAAATCAGGTTCATTTTGCGCTCAGAGATTAAGCTGCATCTCTCCTAAACTTTCTCAAAGTTCCGAATCTTATCAAAAATCGAGGAGAGCCTTATTTGCAAATAATTTTATTTCACGGCCTTTGCATTACAAACTGCTGATTTGAAAGAAAAATAGCAAATTAGCACTTATCGATAAAATAAGGGATAATTTGATTTTTAAATGTGATATTGAGTGCCACGACTGTTTCCGTTAGATTTGTTACTATGCAACATATGAATGCTGGAACCGAAGCTGATCTTTATAGTGCCCATGCTGTTGAAATAATTTAATCTTTAAAAATGATCTAATGATTCAAAAGCAATTTTAAAGTCTATGATTTAACTTAGCTTTTAAAATATTTGACAGTAGAAATAGTGAATTAGAGTAAGATTAAAATATGGGACTTTATCATTGTGAGGAAAATATAAACTTGTTTACAGGTTACACAATATTATAATATCTGATGACGCCTTTTATATTTGTGAATCAATTCGAACAGTATCGAGAGAAATACATTCACCGTTGTATAGCACAAGCAGAGCACGATTGATTTTTGTTCACTGAATTACCTCTATACACTAGTATCAAAGGCACTATACCCATCGCAGCTTCTGCGCAAATTTTCTAATTAGTGCTGGCTAATTCGGTGTCAGGACCAAAATACCCAATACCAAAATACCCAAAATATACCCATTATTTTACCTTAATATGGACACTAGCAGAACGATTATTTGGCATAATATTTAGCTAGTGCATTTGGCCATGCCTTGCGGACCATGCCCATGCGACTTGATATGAAACTATCACAACCCAACATATCATTAAATTATTAGCTTAATCATGAGAAACATGCTTGAAATACCGAGTGCTAATCAAAGGGAATAAATTGGGTACATTGGCATTGGGTATTTTGTCAAGCAACCGATCATTTTGCATTTTTCCAGTTTCAAGCAAATCATTTTGGTATTATTATGAACAACAGTCACAAGAAAAAAATCTCGCATTCAACAAAACACTGAGGATAATAAAAAATGTCGCCAATTCTAGTTTTCATCAAATCAATAGGAAAAACTTTCTCATAATTTATTTATCATCCTACCTAGATAAATAAATAACGTTCTTATAGTTCGTTTTTTCCTGTCTGAATTACAAACTATACAACGGTCCACATACGGAAATCACAATTCAGTCAAGATACAGACTCATCCAAAAAGAATGGAGAATTGAGATCCGTTCTGTACTCACCCCCCCCCCCCCCTGACTCGTTCATGAACCCAAAATGCAACGTTACCGTCTAAGGACAAGCCCGCGGGGGAGAGGTGCATAAATATTCTATATCCAATAAGGGTTGGGTCCGAGACAGAATAGATCCGAGAATTGATAACATTACAGTTCCTTCCATGAGTTCTACTGAACACATCGATTGGATGAACTCTACAGTTTATTCAGCGATCAACAGGACATTCTAGAATGTTCTAAACGTTGTATGTTGACGCCGATGTGGTTCCTCCATGACCGGTCCAGTTAGTGTGATGGTGGGTTCCGGGGGAGTCCAAAAGCTCGTAAGTGTGAGCACCAAAGTAATCTCTCTGAGCCTGCAGTAAGTTTGCCGGCAGTTTGTCGCATCTGTAGCCGTCGTAAAAAGCAAGAGCTAAAACAATTAGACTGAACTGACACAAAAGTTCCTGCACGATAGCGTATCCTGTTTAAAAAACAACGTCAATCGACAAAAATAATTTTTGGCTGTAGTCGGGAAACATTCATGGATTCGGGGTTTCAATTTCAATTAGTATTGAAACAGGATTAGAATTGATTAACATAACCGACTAACGTCGGGCGAATTGCTCTCAAACCACCGGCGAGCGGTTGACTTCAACAGTAGCTAGCCACAGTTTAGTGAGGCTGGCTTTAGCTTGATTCGACTCAGCAACTTTTAGTTTTCTAGCACTGTTAGGAAATAAATCAAATAAAAAACTGCTATTATAAAAATTTGCAAATTAATGCAAAATTTTTTAAAAAGCTTCCAGATTTCACAGTGAAAACGTTAAAAACTATTTTTTGTCTCTGGAGTTATGTCAAGTAACCCATCTGCAAGATTTGAAAAGCTTCGTTCGCCAGTAATGATCGTTAAACTCAGAAAAGGACAAAAAATTTTATAAACAATGGCAAATTTTATCAAAATCTTACGAAAAATTCGGGATATCAATATATTCAGAACAATTTCATTGTTACAAGAGACTATCCAGTATCCCTAATTCAAGCTTTACATAGTTCCACTGGCTCAAAGATCCATTAACTTGAACATAATAATTTTCCGAAATTGAAAATTGAATTTTATCAAAAAAATTGCAAAAGCTGGAGTCATTAAAATATTGATCACCATTCCATTAAATCCAGAAACTATGCGACAGCTTATCATCAAACCTTGCATGAGGTTCCTAGGACCCTGGTGCCGGAAAAAATGAAAAATTCAAAAATACTCAAAAAAACTTGAAAACATTTGCGAATATTGCAAACATTTTTAAAAATTGCTTATTAAAATCTTGAAAAACATTTCGTTTCATCTAGAAGCTATGTATTAACCTATAATCAAACCCTGGAGGAGATTATGTGGCTCTTGAGGCTGGAGAACCCTAAAAAATGACAAAAATTTTAAAAAACTTGAAAAAAATTGCAAGTTGCATAAAAAAACTGCTAAAAATTGTGATTAAAAAATGGAAACTAATCCAGGGCCAAAAAAAATTGCATTAAATTGCAAACCCTAACGGAGATTTTCTGTTAGGCTGAAAAAAAAACGGAATACTGACAATAAATGTCAAAAATTTGTGGGAATTGAAATCTTGAAAAACATTCCATTACATTTAGAAACTATACAGTAACCTATTGTCAAACCCTAGAGGAGGTTCCTTAGCTCTTAAGGCTGAAGAAACCTAAAAACCGACAACTTTCAAAAACCTTGAAAAAATGTCAAATTTCATCAAAGAATCGCTAAAATTTGTACATAGCAAATAAAATTTTTTCAGTAACTTATTATCAAACACTTGAGGATGTCTTCTGGCCCCTGCGTCTGGAAAATGATGAATAACAAAAAATTTTTAAAAAAAAATCGAAAAAAAATTGCACGTTTTGTCAAAAAAATGCTACAATTCGTGATGTTAAACTGTTGAAACCGTTCCATTACCACTAGAAACTATGCAGTAACCTATTATAAAACCCTGGAGGAGGGTGCACCGGGGTGCACCATAGGGTGCACCGGGGGTTGATGGGGAGGGAGGGGGTGGGGGTCGTTCGGCAACAGTGGGGGGGGGGGGGTAGCGCGGTGGCGGGGGGGTTGGGGCAATAGTTGGGGGTCAACAGTGGGGGTGTCTTCAACCTCTAAGAGCAACCCTTTACACCATAAGTATAAGTCTCCAAAACAGTTTGAGCTGAAAGGCTCTAAGAGCACTCGATGCCCACTGGGCGCTACATGTTTATCCCGTTTTTGCGGACAAAAAGTTAAAAGCGTCAGACGAAAAATCGATCAAGCGAAAAATCGCATTAAAAAACCGATAGGACTAATAAAATTGCTACAAACTTCGTTTAGATGCCTTATCAAAATTGTTCTAACTATTATAATGCAAAGATCTTAGATTAAATGACATTCAATTTAACGTCTAAATAATTTTCTGTTTGTATGAAAGTTTTTGTACAGTTTTGGCTTAAAATTAATTGCGATTGCGGGTCCATAAACTTTGTTTACGAGGAATTTTATCAAAGTTCAATGGCAAAAACTAAGTTGCAGCAGAAAAGTTTCGAAGTGAAAATCAAATATCACCCTCTAACGTCGGCCAAATTGCTCTCAAACCAGCCGGTGGTGGGGTGAACAGCGCGCGGGGAGAGGGAGAACTGTGAGCATGCGGCATTACGGGTGAAATGAGGTGGAGTTGAAGGTTAAAATGGTGCCAGAAGTGATAGAGTGGGGGATATAACTCTAAGAACCTGCCTTCACACCATGAAAGAATGTTTGTTTCCGTGATTCTCATACTCAGAGACTAGTGAGCCGAAAGGCTTTAAGAGAACTACCGGTTTATCCCGTTTCTGAGGACAAAAAGTCAAATAGTCAAACAAAAAAGAAACGATCAGACTAAAAGTCGGTAGTACAAAAAATTGTATCAGCAGGACTAATATTATTGCGACAAAGTTTGTTTGAGAGCAATTAACATATCACACAGACAAGCTGAAAATAAAAATGCAAAACCATTTTTATACATAGGGGAAGATTGAAGTGTTGGAAAAAAATAATTAAAAGTGCTCTAATTTGGTGTGCGGTTTAAGTTAAAATATAGTCGGCAGATTGCCGGAAAATAGGCGCAGTTGACGCGCTTGATGCACATCGGGATTGAAACAGAAGAAAAAAAGATAAATTTACTGAATTTTTTTTCTATTTTTTTCAGTGTCAAAAAGTGTTCTAATTCAGCCTGCAGTTTCAGTTTGATTCTAAAACTATACTTAATTCAGCTTCTAAACTGAAAGCTAACGAGCTTAATACCAATGTCAGCTAGCAAACTCTCTAATGAACTTTGATAACCTAATTCTCAATGACTTAATGACCGGGCTTTATCGGTTTATCCTCTTTTGATTTTGCTCTTTTGACCTTGACTGTATTCACTATCTTGCGTAATTCATTGATTGAAGGGATTTGAAAACCATTCAGTTGAAACAGTGAGTGAGGTAAGTCAGAAATCAAACGTGAAAGTCGTGACACTTTGGTAAAACAAAAAGCTTGATCAAAAAGGTAAAGCAAATTAAAAAACGTAGCAGGACAAGTCCTGACGTACAATTCAAAGAATTTTCATTGACTAAACCTAGACCAGAAAACTACAAAAAACTAGACCTAGAACGGACTACGAGTGAATTGGGAAGACCATTTCTTAAAAAACATTAAAAAATTTTTTAAAAAAAAAACAGAAAATCAATGTCAAAATGCCGCATGTGAACAAACACTAGCGAGAAATTGAAACTTAGTTCAACCAAAAAACTAGACTTAGAATGAACTATGAATGGATTGTGAAAACCATGTAGAAAAAATCCTATCCACAAAATCGAAAAAATCAGTAAAAAATCAAAGTAACATTGCCGCATGTGAAAAAAAATTACAAGCGAGAAAGCGATTTTTTGTTGTTCAAACACCTTTATCTCACTCTACTTTAAAAATAGAGCAAAAAAATCACGCCGCAAAACCACTCACTTTTTGGCTCCACTTCCTGTTTCGGCGTGACCAAAATCACTAATCCAATTTGACTTCAAAAATCATGAAAATGTGTGAACAGATATTTAAAAAAAAAGACAGCGCCCCAATACAATTCAAATTCTTTGAATTGAAAAAAAGGAGAGCGCCTAATTAATAGTCGTTAGAGAGGCTGACGGCGGCTATTAATCACAACTACTCTTAATTCAGCTTCTAAACTGAATCTTATTAAACTTAATACTAGTGCAAACTAACAATAGCTCTAATGAACTTGCATTCAAACTTCACCCGGCTTCATTTTATCCCGTTTTTTATTGAGCTCTTTTGAACATGACCATATTCACTAAATTGCATCATCCATGGAGTTCACGAATTAAACATAGCCATCAAATTGGCGAGAAAAGCTGCCGTTGACCCGCTTGACGCAAATTGGGATTGAAACAGAAAGAAACAAACAAGATAGAGACTGACAGAGTTTTTCTAAGTGCCGAAAACTTTTTATTTGATTTGCAAATTCTGCCATTTGGATAGATTCCAAAAATACACTTAATTCAGCTTTTAAACTGAACGCTATTAAGGCTAAAACTAATTCTACCTAGCAATCGCTTTAATGAACTTCGATAACTTAATGCACCATGACGTAATGACCGGGCTTAATATACTTACCCTGTTTCTTTTGATCTTTTGATTTTGCTCTTTTGAATTTGACCGGACTCACTACATTGCGTAATTCAAAGTGTGAAGGAATTTAAAATCCATTCAGTCAAAACAGTGAGTGAGTGAGGTAAGTCAGAAATCAAACGTGAATATCGTGACTTATGCAAAACGAAAAACGTGATCAAAAGGTAAAGCGAATTTAAAAAAGGGGAGTTCCTAAATAGTAGTCGTTGAGAGGCTGACGGCGGCAACCAAAAAGCCATTCAGATGAAACAGTAAGTGAGGCAAGTCAGAAGTCAAGCGTGAATGTCGTGACTTGCGTAAAACAAAAAAATTGACGGCGGTTATTAAAGAATCAAAATATAGCATCATAACAACGGACACAAAAAATGCCTGTAACAAGTTTTTTTTTACAAAATTGAAATGTTTTAGGGAATTTATTTCTGCAAAAAATAAAAGATATCAAACTGAAAACCTTGAATAGAATACAAACGTCTAACATCGGAAAAATTTCTATCGACCGACTACTGGGAGCTCGAATACATTACAGCCCGACTCACTTTTTGCGTGTGTGTGTGTGTGGGGGGGGGATCTTCAAATGACGTCATTAGAGATTATAATATACCGCTTTAATCACTAATAAAATTTGAATTTAAAAAATACACCAATATTGATGCTTTTTTCATTACACTTTCATTGAACTTCCTCCACTTCAGCTGCTAAAACTTGTGATGGGAGAGAGAAATTAAGATCACGCAACACAAACAAAATATTTGCATAAAAAGACCAAAGTTACAATAATTGCTTCAAACTTCCCTCAAGAGCAATCAAAAATATTACCTCAAAGTGCTCTTTTGTGATAACTTACGCTCGAACGCAATAAGATCCAAATACAAACACTCCCTTTATACTGTCAAAAACCTTCCAGAGTGCTGATGTTCATACTTATTTCTAACTTCGAGTTAGTTGCTTTTAAACGAAGGGGTTGGCTACAGTAGTAGCAAGTTTGGATGTAGGGGGGCAAGGCTAACTTAAGCTGAACTGAAAGATAAAAGTAAGGGATAAAAGTGTGCTTTAGGGGAAATATGAATTTTAAGTTTTCTCAGCAGCTTCGGTTAATTGTACACTTAAGAGACTAGTGCAGATCTTAAAAAAAAGCTGCTCAGAGACTTAATTCCCGTTAATGATTAACTGTTTTACCTGTCTATCCCATTTTTAATGGTCAGATGAAAAATCGAAACCCGAAAAACTTTGAAAAGTTCGAATCTTGAAACTTAGCCAACTGATTGCCGGAAAATACCTACCATTGATTTTCATAACCGGGACTGAGATCGAAACAAGAACAGAATACATAATTGTTTTAAAAAAGTCAGAAGAGCGTGCTATTTCGATTGAATTTTGCAGAGAGGCAGACTCTTGATTCAATGAGAGGAGTCGGGGATTAGTATCAGTTCTCAATGACCTCAATGATAGCAATCAGACATCTTAACCACTACGCTAAAACCACGTTATTTTCCAACCGCTAACAATCACTTATATTAGCAACAAATTTCATTTCAGAATGAGAGCAACTGAAATCACTCAAAGTGAAGTGAAGCTTGAAGAAGTCGCATAATGTTCGCAAAAAAGCGCAAAAATGGTCAAGCAAAAATATTACATAAAAGACCAACACGTTTGCAATAATTGCTTCAAACTTCGTTCGAGAGCAATTAATAAACATCATAAGCACAATAACAGCAGAGCTGGAAGATGGCGGCGTCTATTAAACTTAAGCAGCTAACGTTGGACGAATTGCTCTTGCACAACCGTCTTTGACTGGAATCTCTTATCTCTTGCGGGGGGTTTTGGGCAAAGAGGTCATTGTGGTTATCAGAGGCCATTAGAGACCACTATTAAGATTTTAAAGAGAAAAGGAACTTAATTTCGGCGCCTTTTTCATTCGACTCTAAGTAGTAAACAGCCACAAATTTAGTTCAGCTACTTAAACATAAACCGACTAACGTCGGAAGAATTGCTCTCGAACGACAGGCGGGTGGAAAAACATTTGACCCCACCGTGATTCGAACCACTGACCTCCCGATCCATAACCAGATGCACTGCCCATTCGGCTGTCAGGCCCCTCATATTGCTATGCTGCAAGCGACTTTATATTAGCAACAAGCTTCACTTCGGAGTGGGATCACTCAAAAATGAAGAACGAAAGCGTGAAAATGTCACTATAGAAGTCAAAGAATGCTCTAGAAGAAAAACGCAAAATGGTCAATCAAAAAATTGCATAAAAAACCAACACGTTTACAATAATTGCTATGAAATTTGATCGAGAGCAATTAAAACTCCGAGTGCGAAAGCAATTTAGGCCACGCGAAAGTTAAGCGTGATAAAATTCATTCAAAAAGTGAAGCAAAAATTTAACAACATAGTTGACAGATTGCCAGAAAATAGTCGCAACAGCTTCGTACATCTGCAGAAAGACAGACCAAAAAGAAATTTATTCTTTTCATTAAGGGCTGAGTGAGATGTTAAATTTTGATTAAGAATCTGTATAACTTATTGCTGTTTCTATTAGATACTCTTAAATAACCTTCAATTAGAGTGATATACACTCACTTGACCTTATCTCTTTGCATTAAAGTAAAGTAAAGTCAATTTCAGAGTGACGAAGTCGTTTTTGAGAGTGAGATAAGTCGCGTATGAATAAAAACTCAATCACTCAAAGGAAGAAAAAATGATCCACTATCCACTTAGAGTGAAAAAAGACGTCACGCACGCAATTCAGTTGAAATTGCATGAACGAGTAATTGCGTCGAGCTTCGCTTGAGAGCTATTAATAATAGCATACGCATCTTCACCAGATGAATATTTCGGGGGGGGGGGGGGGGTCAAAATTGACGGTATAATAAGAAAGCCTATGTATCATAAAGTTCGGTCCTTCGTTTCATAAGGTCGGGACAGAACGTCAGACGGACCTGAAGAGAATGCAGGCATGGGGATTCCGTTTGTGATTCCTTTGCAACAGACCTCTCTCCAACTCATCTGACACCTGGCCACTTCTGCATTAAAGAAGTCGTCTACCAACAAGTTGCTCAAGTCAGGGTTGCTGTCAAATGCCTGCTTGATCTTGCCCAGGAACACACTACGGATGATACAACCACCACGCCACATCAGAGAGATACCTTGAAGAAGACAGGACTGTTCACTCAGTTGAAACAACGAAAATGTTTGAGAACTAAAACGTTCTGTTGAAACTTTAAACGTGGCGATACGAAGCTTCGGAGAAATGAAGTAACACCTTTAATAATGATGCTCAGTTTAATTTCAAGTGTTTTCAGAGGGTTAGCTTGAGTTTCAACTTTAAGCTACGGTTCCTAGTTTCAGTCACAAAAATTACATCAGCGGCCATCATCGTTTGAAGTACCGTTTCACTAAACGCAAATGCCTAAATAAGTTCAAACATGAATACAATATTGAAATACTGCAGTTAAAAAAAAGTAAACCAATCGTAGTTACGTTCCCCGCCATCATTAGTTCCCCAGACAATGTTTGCCCCATAGCTTTAGCTATCGATTATTTGAATGTTCTGATTCTTTTCAATCGTTCATTTGTTGCAACTATTAGCGATTATGTGCAAATACTCCCTAATATCATCAAAATATCTAAATCTGAACTTATTAAAAAACCATTCTTAAAACCATGTCTCCGGCTAGTTGACCGTTCGCCTTTGAAGAAAAAAAATTCGGTGAAATACTAGTTCGGTTATTTCAATAACTTTTTTACCTCCCATGTTTAGTGTCCAGCCATATTCCTGACTAGTAGCTCTCATTAGCATGAAACCCTGAGCGTATGAGATAATCTTGGACGCATACAACGCCTCTTTGATAGCCTTGATAAGACCCGCATGATGTTCCAAAGGATTCGAAACCCCACTCTCCGGCTGAGGGGATGGTCCCTTTAGGAGTTTGCTCGCTGTGACTCGTTCTGATTTGAAAGAACTGAGGGTTCTGGCGAATACTGCTTCTACGATCAAAGTGATCGGGATTCCCATGTCCAGACCTGTTTTACCGGTCCATTTGCCGGTACCTGAAACCCATTACTTAAGATTTACTGAGACTCCTTCGACAGACAATTTTTGATCTACTAAGACTCCTAGATAAAATTCTCTCGAGTAACCAAACAATTCAAGATTATTCATCAGAAGAAAATATTGTCATATTACTATGCTTTTGCATGTGATTTCGTCGCTAAATATTACGCTAAGATCTAAATCCCAAATCGCAATCTGAGAATCAGTGACGTGCAACGACTATTTATTTTCTCAGTAAACTGTAGCAAATTCAGCAGTTTTCGTACATATCAAATGAAAATTACAATCATAATAGTTGAAAATTGGTAGAAAATGACCGACCCTCCATAACTGATATTTTTACACCCTTATAAGAAAATATAATTATTAAGCTATTCTTACAGCCATTATTAATCCAAAAGCAAGTTTGTTCACATATTGTAATGAGAACGAACACCTTGTTCACATCAGTAAAAGGAAACGTTAGTTCCGAAAACTGATTAAATTGAGGTAACCTTTCTGACTAGCTGAGTCCAGAATCTTATCAACTAGGTGGACATTGTCTGTGTCTCTGAACTTGAGAATGTCGCGGCTGATTTCGATCAGGAATGACTCTAGCTCCCCATTGTTCCACTGTTCGAACACTGAACTGATTTCGTCATTACTCAGACCACACACTGACTTCAACAGATGGTATGCTTCGCTAAAAATGAGGGATGTATTTTATGATCACAAAATCAACAACTCAAGAAACAACTCAAGCTCGGCCTTTCTAGCTATACGTATATTCATAAACATAGCTGGCAGATTGCCAGAAAATAGCCGCAATAGCTTCGCAGATCTGCAGTCTCAAAAAAGAGAACCAGACCAAAAAAATTAGTCTTTTCATTGAAGGCTGAGAGGTTATATTTTGATTATGAATCTGTATAAGTTATTGCTGCCTCTATTAGGCGCTCTCAAATAACCATCATTTAGAATGCCACACATTCACTTGACCTTATCTCTTTGGATTAAAATAAATAAAAGTCAACTTCAAAGTCAGGAAGTCATTTTTGAGAGTGAAGTAAGTCAAGTGTTCACAAAAATTTAATCTTGCGAAGGAACAAAAAAACTCGCTCCACTGAGAGCAAAAAATGACGTCACGCACGCACTTCAGTTGAAATTGCATGAACGAATGAATAAAAAAAACATCAGGACAAGTCCTGACGTACAATTCAAAGAACTTTCATAGACTAAACAGAAAACTAGACCTTGAACGGACTATGAATGGATTGGGAAAACCATTTAGAAAATCCGATCCAAAAAAATGAAAAAAAAAACAGGAAAAATCAAAGTCAAATTGCTGCATGTTAACAAAAAACCACTAGCGAAAGCGAATTTTTGTTCAAACACCGTTTTCTCACTCTAATTTAAATTTAGAGCGAAAAAATTTTACGCCGCAAAACCACTCGCTTTTTCGCTCCATTTCCTGTTTCGGCCTGACCAAAAAAACTACTCCAATTTGACTTTAAAAATCATGAAAATGTGTAAGCAGATCTTAAAAAGACAGCGCCCCGATACAATTCAAATTCTTTGAATTGTAAAAAACCAAGAGAAAACCAAAAATAGCCCCAGCTATCGCTGTGCAGCTATTAAACAAAAATTGTCATTATTTGCGCAAGAGAAAGCCATTAAGAGTTTCAACTACAAACATAAACCGACCAATGCCAGAAGAATTGCTCCCGAACGACAGGCGATGCTATTTAATTCAGGGGCTGTAGCCTAGATAAATTTTTCTTTATGGGTGCAAAAATAGTTGCATGCGCCGGGATTCGAACCATGGACCTCCCACGCCCTCACCAGGAGCCCTCCCTACTAGCCTACCAGGCCGTTCTTGTTTCTACACTGCAATCAATTTTATTTTAGTAACAAGCTTTACTTCAGAGTTAGCGCAATAGAGATCACTCAAACATGAAGAACGAAAGCGTGAAAAAGTCACTCGAGAAGTCAAATAATGCTCTAGAAGAAAGCAAAATAGTCAAGCGAAAAATTTGCATTAAAACGACCAACATGTTTACAATAATTGCTACAAACTTCGTTCGAGAGCAATTAATAAACAACTACAGCCAAATGAATTCGGACACATAAGATTAGGCCAGTAATCGCTCGCTCAGCAATCGCCCTTAGTTATTAATAATCTCAACCGACTACTGTCGTGAAATATTACACAGAAACAACCTCGCATTAACCATTTACGGAAAATAGACTAAAGAAATCGATAAAACACGGAGAGCAAGGCTCAACTATAAACAACTATTCATGCGATGAGCGTATAGACAAAACAACATAACTCTATAAGAACATTCTAGAACACAAGAAGAAACAAAAGTCAAAACGTTTCAGCAAAAAGTTTACAACATAGCTAGCAGATTGCCGGAAAATAGCTGCAATAGCTTTGTTGATCTGCATTCTCAAAAAGATAGTGAAAGAAACAGACCAAAGACATCGACCGATTAACGTCGGATGAATTGCTCTGGAACAACAGGCGGGGGTTTAATTTAGGGCTGTAGTTTAAAAAACTATTTATGGGCGCAAAACTCTGACCTCAAAAGGGTTCAAGCCCGTTATATCAAGGAAAGCAACCTTATCCACTAAGCTACAACGGCTTTGATCTTCAACTGCAAACAATCGCTTTTATATTAGCAACCAACAATTGAGATCACTCAAAATGAAGAAGTGAAGCATGAAAACTCTTTCCAGAAGCCACACAATGTTTTGAAACAAAAGCGCAAAAACGGTCAAGTGAAAATTTTGCATAAAAAAAAACAAGTTTACAATTATTGCTTGAAACTTCGTTCGAGAGCAATCAAAAAGACTTCTTTTTACTAAATTCTGAGATGATTTATTTTGATTAAGAATCTGTTTAACTTATTGCTGCTTTTAATAGCTGTTCTCTTAAACTTTCAATTAGACGTTTTTTGACGTCTAGCAGACGGTGTGTGTATAGTTTTCAAACAGGTTTCTTATGGCATCTGCGTCAATTTCGTTGCAAATTTCTAACATTTTTCCTTTAAAATTTCCAAGAAAAACAGTCTGTTTTCGTAATCACTGCATCAAAAGCGCCCATAAATTTTCAATAGGATTCAGATTTGAACTAACTGTATGCCGGCTATTCCAGAAAATTCTACTCTTCTTGGCAAAAAATTGTAGATACCATTTGATTTTTGCACAGGAGCATTATCTTGAGAAACGTTCTGAAAATGCATTAAAAAGGTAACTATTCAAAATCTCTAAATATTCGACAGCGTTTAGCTTGTTTGGACTCATAACAAACATGTTCCCTCCATCTGATCGTATTGCACCCCAAAACAAGATCGATTGACTAAACTCAAATTTTTGTATTTTTAAGAAATGTACCATTTCTTCGAAAAAATCGATCAATTTCGTCGCTGGAGATCCACAGTCTAGTTCCATCAGTAATAACAACATTCTGCCAGAAATAGAAAGGCTTCTTGAGCATATTAATAAACCGTTTTGAACGAAAAAACTTGATCTTTTCTTCAAACTGACATTTCTGTAACGTTTGTATGCATACTGTGCAGCACTGGATCTTGGTTTCAACGAAAATATGAAATCTCATAGCGTAACAAATTGGCAAACAGTGAAAGAACAAAGCGGTTTAACCATCTTTTTTCCTCAAGTGGAGAAATGAGTATTAAACTTCTCGTAAAGCTTCTATATTCCACACCTTTTTTCACGCCTTGGTGCAATTCATGCTCATGAAGCACGAATCATGCTTTTAAAGCAGAAATTAGGCCTTTCGTAGCTTTTTTGGTATCCTAAGTGTCATTTTCTCCCCTATGAGAGTCATATCAATACCATGGTAGCCCGAGACACCCTGACAATTTCTTATTGAAGTAGCTACTTCAACTGTTGTGGTTTAATAACTTCAGGTAAATGAGAGGGAATAGAGCCGAAAGAGTGAAAGTATAACAGACGTGCTATAAAAATTTACGAACAAAATTTTCAAGCGAAAACAATTCAGCATCGTCGTCCCATTCCAGTAGTAGATAGCTATATTTCACAGGAGAGGGGGGAGGGAGAGATAATTACACATTTTCTACCTAATGAGCTGCATGTCGCCGTACTCGATGCCATTGTGAACCATTTTGACAAAATGGCCAGCCCCCTCTGCCCCCACCCAATCACAGCAGGGCTCTCCGTCACTCTTGGCCGAGATCGACTGGAATATATCTGCAACAACCAATTAACACATTAATAGATACATCAGCGAATGGCCACGGTACTTGAAATAGAAAAGATTTGCAAAGAAACGAAGTACTTTAAGGTGAAAACGATAATATTCTTGTATTCATTTACTTCATTTTATAGTGCAACACAAATTGAAGGAACTGCAGGGTGTCGGTGAACTCAAATACAATCTCATTATAAATTTCACTTATTCGCCACTCGCTTCAAAATTTCTATATACTCTTAGATCTAGGCACGCCAAAATGGTTGCCAAAGTTTGGAAAAATCTTCAAACACAAAATCTATTGCATGCACTTGCCTTTGATATGTGGCCAGGCCTCTGGGTTCCCCCCTGGCATCAAACTGGGTCCGTACCTGGCTCCATCCTCGCCCCCTGACACCCCTGTACCAACATACAGGAAACCCTTGGCTGCGAGTTCCTTGCAACGCCTGCAAAAACCCAAGACGTATTTTTCGAAATGTTAAAGAAAGCGAACTACTTCGATTGAGTCCAAGAACTCGCATAACTTACAATAAATAAACCATTAACAAGTAAACCTGCAAGCATCGTAGAGCTAGGAGATGCCTCATGGCGACAGATTTAGAACCTTTTTAATGCCCTTCTCCTTTCCTTACACGACCATTATAATTGATAATAAAATTTCTCACCTTATCTTGTTTTTCAGTTACTTATCTGAATGCTTTTAATTTTTAACAGTCGCATTGCAAGGGTTGATCTCTCCCGCGGTCGTAAATGCTACACTTGATGAATTCTTTCTTTCCACAAGTTTAAATATGACGGAGTGCAACCACTTTCCAATCCAGCAATTTTTGAATTGAATGTTCGCTCTCAAAACACTCGTTTTCGAAACTCTTGAACTTTTTTCCATTTTTATCACTTTCCTTTTCTCCATTTTGTCACCATATTTTATAAATTCAAATAAATAAAGTGTGATCTATACTAGATAATCATCTTTGATTTGATTGCTTTTTTGTTTCGATAAATCGCTTTCGTAACTCTCTAGCGTATATAATACGGTCTGCTACAAAAATTTTCTCAACAAAAATACATGCCGACAAGAGGCCAAGACGACGATACTTTAAGCCCCTACTCACCTCGCTTACATTTCTATAGAAAGTAAACCAAATAGTTAGTCTTTCTCCATTCGATAAAAAAAAACGAGTTTTGAAAATTCCCCAAAAGAGAACAGAGTAGAAAAGCAAGACGCCACAAGAGCCCAAATCAATCTCTGACCTACCCAGAGGATAAAAACGAACTTAGGTTAATTTGACCTCAGAGGTAAAACGATATGGAAAATATCAAAAACCAAACTTATGGAAAATATCGAATCTCATAATTTTTTTCCACTAACTATACGCATGAAGCAGAACTTCATAAATTTATTTGTTGATACTACCACCTCACTATCCAGTTAGCTCAAATAGCATAGCAAAATAACGTAGAATTAAACGTAGCAGAAATCCGAATGTTTTGTCTCGGAAACAATTTGATTTTGAATACTCGCAAAGTATAGCACAAATTTGGATGAAATCTCAATAAATATCCCTAGCTAGCCTGCTGTAACACATAGAAAGATTCCAGCAAAAAACTACAGCATTAGCTGGCCTAAAGTTACATATCGAAAACCCCAAGCAAAATACTCAGAAAATTTTGAAAATTGAACTAATACAATTAGCTGGCCTAAAGCTAGATAGAGAAAACCTCCAGCAAAACACTCGGAAAACTTTGAATGAAACTGAAGTAATACCATTAGCTGGCCTAAAGTTACATATAGAAAACCTCCACCAAAACACTCGGAAAACTTTGAATAAAATTGAACTAGTTACATATAGCTCAATTAGCTGGCCTAGAGTTACAAACATAACCATCTAACGCCACGCGAATTGCCCTCAAACGACCGGCGAGCGGTTGGTTTTGTCAGTAGCTAGCCACCGTTTAGTGAGACTAGCTTTAGATTAATTCAAGGGACGTAAGGTGAGCGCAGCGGGGTGCACCGCAGCGAGGGTGCAAAATGAGATTGCGGGGATTGATGTGGGGGCGGTGGGTGGGTGGGGGGTGTGGGATCAATTTCTAAGAACCACACTTCAGACCCTAAGTATGAGTGTCCAAAAAGGTTTCTGTTAATCGGATACTTGAAGACAAGTGGGCTGAACGGCTCTAGGAGAACTTTATGCAAACTGGGCGCAACCTCTTTATCCCGTTTCTGAAGACGAAAGCCAAATGGGTCAGACAAAAAATCGGCCGAGCGAAAAATTGCATAAACGAGACAAACAGGATTAATATTGCTACAAATTGCTTTTGAGACAAATTAACAATGAATTCCTAAAAAATTGTCTGTTGAGTCATTTATGAAAAAACCATTTCTACTATAAGTCATTGACCCATTGTTAATGAGGATCAGAGATGATGACATTACGCCACATATCAGCAGCTCAAGTGCGGCATCAACAAAAAGAGAAAGAGTAAGAGAGAGAGAGAGAGAGAGAGAGAGAGAGGGAGGGAGGGAGGGAGGGAGGGAGGGAGGGAGGGAGGGAGGGAGGGAGGGGAGGGAGAGATAAAACGTGAACGAGAAAGAGAAGGAAAAAACCTAAGCGACAGAGAGAGAAAAACGAGAGGAATATTTTCCATGACGGGATTCCTCTCAGCAAGTTCTAGTTTTCTAGCGTTGTTAAATAAATCATTTGGAAAAAACAGAAAAAGGCACAATTAAAACAAGTTCTCAACTTCATAATGAAAAAGTTTCAAACTAATTCTTGTCTCGATAGTTCTGCCAAGTAACCCATCTCCACGACTTGAAAAATTTCATTGGCCAGTAATGTTGGTTAAACTCAGTAAAGGACAAAAAATATTGAAAAAGTATGGAGACAATTGCAAATTTTAACAAAATCTTGCTAAAATTCAGGATGTTAATATCTTAATAAAGAACCATTTCATTGTCTCCTGAGACTATCCAGTATCCATGTTTCAAGCCTGAAAAAGTTGCACTGGCTGATAAATATCCATATACTCGGAACATGTTTCGGAACTAAAAATTTTCAGAAAATTTGAAAAAAATTAAATTTTATCCAACAATTACTAAATGTGGAGTCATAAAAAATATTGATCATCATATTCCATTAAGTCAAGAAACGATGAAGCAGCTTATTATCAAACCTTGGAGGAGCTCCCAGGGCTCCTGGTGCCGAAAAAAATTCAAAAACATGAAAAAATGGCAAATATTTTAAAAAACTGCTTTCGTTGTATTAAAATCCTGAAAAACATTCCATTACATCTATAAACTATGCAGTAACATATTATCAAACCCTAGAGTAAGTTTCGTGGCACTTGAGGCTAGAGATACCTAAAAATGACAAAAAAATTGTGATATTAAAAAGTTGGAAAAATGTTCCTTGGCTCTTGAAGCTAAAACAACCTAAAAAAACGACAAAAATTTTCAAACATACCCGGCAGATTGCCGGAAAATAGCCGCCGTTGATTCCAATAAGCATGATTGGGATTGAAATAACAGAAGATATTGAAAAAAAAAAGATTTTTGTGCAAAAACATTTTTTAAGTCCGATTTATTTTGATGGCATTTCGTGGTTGTACTTCTGTTTTAGAGAGAGGCTACAGGGGCTACTATCAATACCAATAAGCATTAGAGATGGTAACTAAGACTTATAGGAACGACGTTCAATTAGCGGGCATCTAAAATTGGGCTTTATGGGTTTATCCCGTTTCTACTTCTGACTTCAATTTTTTATACTGACTCTGTTCATTTTGAATTGCTTTGCTGAGCAACTGATGTTCAAAATCACTTTTAGCAGAATGAGAGAAGAGAGAAACTAGCCTAGAGAAGTCAAAAAGATTTCACGCAAAATGTTGAAAAGGCGGCAAAATGAGGTAAAGCGAAACATTTTTTTATTCGACGAAGTAAAAAAAAAATAGGAGCGCTATAATAGCCGGCTGAGAAGATGAGGGCGGCTATTAAAAACTTGAAAAAAGCGTTTTTTTAAAAAAACTTGCTAAAATTTGGGAAATTAAAAAGTTGAAAACTGTTAATCCCTTTTACCCTGTTTATCCCGTTTTTGAGGACGAAAAGTCAAAAGCTTCGGAGGAAAATCGGTCAAGCGAAAAATCGCATACAAAAAGACCGACAGGACTAATATAATTGTTACAAACTTCGTTTGAGAGCAATTAAATAGAAAACTTCCAGCAAAATACTGGGAAAACTTTAAATGAAAATGAACTAGGTACATAGGTCAACTAGCTGGCCTAAAGTTACAAATACAGAACTTCCAGCAAAATACTCGGAAAACTTTGCATGATTGAACTGACAGCAGCGTAGAGCTCGGAGATGCAATAGCGCTTTGTTAATGTAATTTTTCTCTCTTCATTTTTTCTTTTATTAACCAAACAGGTGGCAGTAACCCGCCACCTTCTGGCCAAAACTACCATAGGCGAAATATAATCAAGACATTAGAACATTTACGGTAATAGATGGTAGAACGCAACATGAAACTTCGCCTGATATACTGCAGAGTAAAGATCTAACCCTAACTTCAATATCTTTCATAATAATCTAACCTAGTTGAATCATTGAAATCGGAATTTCCACCATCTATGATAATATCTCCCGGTTCTATCAGAGGCACCAGTTGGTTTATGAAGCCATCGACTGCGGATCCCGCCTTCACCAAGAGCATCACTCTCCTTGGTCTCTTCAATTTGGACACCATGTCTGCTAGGGATGTTGCTCCTATGATGTTGGTCCCTTTCGCTTCGTTTGCTAAGAACTCTTCCACCTATGCAAAATAAATTACAGGTCAATTTCTGAAGAAAGAATGAATCCAATTTAACTAAATAGGGGTAAAGTTGATCTGATAATTTCGATTAACTGCAAATGATAATCAAAATATCACGGAGCAGCAAAAATCATTGACAAAGTCAAATCAGAAAAAAATAGTTGTCTGAAAACTGTAAGGGAACACTATGTAGCTAACGCGTAATCATCTCTGAAAAAATATCGTTTCAGACGCAGCAAACAAGAATTCAGAGATTGCCTATGTCCAAATTATGGATATGCCAAAAGAAGTTGACAGTGGATGAAGCATACTCATGCTCTGCATTGCTAAAGGAACTTAAGTAAATTTTATGGAAATTCTAGATCGTTAAATAATTTTATTTTATATCGAATCAAGTGTGATAGACTGCCTAAAATTTTTTATTTGGTTAAGATTAAATAAAACACATGAGCCAGTCTCTTTACAATTGATTCAGTGAAAAATTACAGAAAAATAGTTGAACCGAGAAACCAATAAAAACCAGCGGATATAGCCTGAAAATGAATCACATCAAGCTCATGAACTTCAAAACTGCTATCTCTTCATTGAATATATGCCTTCACAGCAAATTTCGCCATACATAAACAAGTCTTCGACAAATCATAGAAAATATATTCAATTCCTCCCGACAAAACATTCTTGGTGGCCAAATTTATTCATATTGCTAACAACCAAGAATATTTAAAGTCTTAATCACACTTTTGTCTTCCGAACTATCCATAAGGGGCATTTTGACTGTCAAAGATTCTGAACTATCCGGAATACAAATTCAAATATTTACAGAAAAATAAACAAGTATTAGCTCAGAAAAAAAAACAGCCAGTCCACAGAACTTAAAGTAATTATTAAACGACAAAGTTAATAGTTAATAATAAAGTTAAGCCCTCAACTTAGAGCATGTAAACTTGTCATATCTCTCAAGCATTAAATCTTTAAACTTTCAATAAGTATACATGAATTTGGCAATATATGTACACTTCAGAATCATAACAGGTATGAAAGCTTCGTTCATATGATTGAGTTTGGAATCCAAGTTAAATAGATAAACGACAAGAAATTATACATTATTCAAATATCTCTCCGAATTCAGTAAGCCTTACGCAAACTACACAACCTTCAAAATATGCAAACAGACCGACCGCCTATTCAAAAACGCCTCTTAAACTAACATACAAAACCTGAAAACAGTACCATAAAGTCTTGAGGCATGACATGATTTGCAATATTTCCGTTTCGGTTTATCTCAGCTAGTTACGTATAGAACTCCCTGTCAAAACTGTAGTAACAAAATAGAGCAATTCCTACTTTGCACAATAAAGTCCGCCAGATAACTAATTGAATACAATTGTCCATTATCCGAAAAATTAGTTCACTGTATCTTTGTGGTTCTTTCACTCGATTAACAGGTGGATATCAAAGTAACATTATACACGTAATTATTGACTCCTGATTGATCTAATAGAAATAGCCGATGAAATAGATACATTATATTTTCAATTACAGTCGACAATCTGTTTGTTAGCCTTTTGAAATTTCAACAGTAAATTTAAAAATAAAGTCTTTACGAAACTTCATCTTTAAGTTCTACAAAAAATTAAATCTTAACAAATAGATCTAACCTTAGATACAGTTCTGTTGTATGCACAGACTGTGAACCCGTGGTCATTCATGTTGAGAATAAGATTCTTGCCCATCACTGCAAGACCTATCAGAGCCAAATCGGCTGTAGGAGCGGCTGCCATCTTTGCTAGTTCTACTGGTCAGATCAACTCACACGCCACAAAGGGTCTGAAAAAATAAACAGAAAATACATTGGATTGTTCTTCTCTGCAGTTAAAAATAATGAGCTTAAAGTTTATTTTACCTGGAGAACAAATATCCTGAGAAAGATTTAGTCAGCGATAGGAAAGCAACTGACTCGTTTAACACAAATCAAAACCCTCTCTCAAAGCTACGCGTTTGTTTATAATATACCAATGAAGCTCAAGCACATACTCAGATGAATAGTAGCTGTGACAAAATTTCGATGTAAAAATATTTTGCTCAAAGTTTGTATTAAACGTTTTTCCTGAGCATCTTATAGCAAACAATTGGTTGTGAAATTGATTCATTGCCAAAAGTATGCAAAACCGGTGCAACAGAAAACCACGTCATTTAACAAAACTAACGGAAAGTAATGAAGTCAGGAATCGTTAAGACAACAAGGAGGCTCAGACATGTGCGTTCGCACATAATGTTTCGACCCCGCCTAACCACGTTTTTGACTTAATTGTCCGCCAAAAGAGGAAGAGATAGAAAACTTTCAAAAACGCACTTATTGTTCGAAAATAATTGATATCCATTTGAAAAATCGCTTTAAGGTCAAACAAATAATCAAATTAAATAAAAAACACCTTAGAGGGCCAAGGATACCTGTCAGTAAGGAGAGCGTCAGATATATCGTTAAAATAGCATCCGATAAAAAAGAAACTAAACCAAATGACTTGTATTTCGCTGGAAAAGAAATAGGACATGTTGTTCTTGAGAATAATTAACAAGACAGAAAAGAAAAAGGGCAAACTTAAGAAAACACGTTTACATTTTTTGAAAACAAAGTCATGAAACCCATTAGCTATCAATTGAAATCGTTCAATGGCTTTATTTATACCTTTATACTAAACCACTGAGAGTTGTCAGAATCCAGAATGTCGAAAGACTACAGAAAAATCAAATAAAGTCAGAAAAAATTTAACAAGTCAATTCAATTGTTCGAATAAATCACAATCTACTCACTAAAAATTTTGATCATCAAATGCGCCTTCTTTGAACGCCATGTGACATGCGATTTCTCAATTATGTGCCATTACAGAGGTGATTGGACAAGACAGCAAAAAAGAACCTTAAAAAAGGAAACTTTCAAAAACACTTTAAAAAAAAGTAGTAAAAATGTGGTACCAACGCCAATAACCAATATTTAAAAAAAAACAATGAAGACTCCATTATGAATTACTTGAACGAATTCGACCCCTCTGTTTACTGAGACCATGCTCAAAGGCGGCAGAAGTAGGATTGAAAGTGGCAATTCTCAAAAAACAGCATTAAAACAGATACAAAAGAGCCGTGAGATTTCAAATGAAAAACGAAAAAAGATTTACTTTTTACAGCTTAGGAAGCCATTTGGTCATGTTGGCGATATTAAATCAAAAGTTTACAAATTGACAATGAATACAACTCTAAACTCAACAAAAAATTTAACGCAAACGGTGTTGAAGCCAAAAAACAAATGCGTTTCGCTGAAATCAATATGTTTGCTTATTGACCTTTAATTGGACGTAAATTTGACCTGTCAGTTTTTGAGGCTTAATAGAAAATCATTCTGGTCTGCAACTAACACAAAAAAAAACAAAACGCAAAAGTACTTCAAAAAATATACAACGAAACATTTTTCAAAAATTATATAATCGGAATAATTTTTGAATGAAAAACTCTCAAAATTGCACAAATTGACAAGAACTGGTTCCACTCTTGTTGCTTCTCCATTAAAATCAAAACTAATTCAAATGCTACCCAGTTAGCTTTGACTAAAAAGTAAGTCAAATATGGATTTTGGGTACTTAATGAGTTATAACACCGAAGGATCAATTTGTGTCCACTGAAAATATTAGATAGTTTTTCATTAGCTCCATCGATAACGAATTAGCCATTTGATTAACTACATTCCGACGTAAGATTACAAAAAGAACAATAAAGGCTTGCAAAACAATAAATCATGAAATTTTTAGGAAAACAGTTTGTCAGAGCCATAAAAATCCTATTTACTGGACCTTAATTGAACATCAATGGGACCTATTTGTAAATGAAAGTTTAGAGGAAAATATACTTGCCTGTGATTGGGATGAAAAATGCAAACTATAAAAAGGACAGACCCAACACACGATCCAAATCCTTTTCGTTACAAAAATCAACGATGGGATCAAAAGCGTTCTAAAATATTGCGTAATAGTTTTTTTTTGCCAAACGAGAATAAAAATAAGTCAAGCAAAACCTATGCATATTTTTTAAATATCGGTTTAAACTAGCGAAAGACACAAAAAAAATTAATTTCAGAAAACTTTGAGAACCAGAGGTACAATAAGCTATCTCAGTTAACGAAGATTGTGTCAGCACTTTTAATATCTGCACTACAGGTCAAATTGGACAAAATCGGCCTAGTAGTCATATTTGTACCCATTTTTATGAAAAAAATGATGAATTTTCAACAATTTAGACGGAAATATAGCCAAAAAGAGTTGGTTCAAACAATTCACCAACTCCATTTTCTTTTAAACGTAAAACCAGTGACACTACCGTATCAATGGAACTATCATATTTTTAGCAAAAAACAGAATTCAAGCAAAATTACGAAAAAAGTGAACAAAACAACGGAGGTTGGGCTAACGTTCACTAAACTTCGAACCTACTTAACTCCTCGGAAAAAGCGAAATTAAAAAAGTTGTTTAAATTTGAAATTCTATGCTTGAAAGGCTTTCTAAAGATACCACTCACAACCCTGTATGAACAGTATATCGATCGGCGAAAATTGACAGAACAAAAAAAACAGTTGTTTCTCCCCTACTAAAGTCTACCAACTTTAGTAGGGGAGAAACAACTGGTTTTTCTGTTCAGTCCATTTTCGCCGATCAACATATTCAACATACAGGATTGTGAGTGGTATCATTAGAAAGCTTTTCAAGTATAGAATTTCAAATTGGAACAATTTTTTAAATTTCGCTTTTATAATTATCATACCTTCAGCCAAAAATTATACTCCATTGTCAACCGTTCACTGGCACCTTCTAATTATTAGTCGAATTCTTCCTCGGTTCTCAGCGTCGATCGAAAAATGTTTAATTTTAATGTTCTTATTCTCAAAAAATAATAAAAATGAAAAACTCATAACTTTGAGATCTGGCAACTAACTTCACATAGGCAAAGCGTAAATGAACACTCTTTTTGTGAGATCAAATAGCTATGTCGATATTATTTTTAGTTTCATTCAACAGACGCTTGAAATTAATAATTCAACTGAGAAATTCTATCACTCGAGAGAACGTGTTTATGCATACAACCGGATTGCATAAAACAAATTTAACGTTCTATGTCTTCAATCTAAATTAAACGTTCCATGTTCATCAAAAATTTTATTCGCATCACCAATTCAACGTTTTTGAAGACAGTTCTGGGTCTCAATTATCAAAAATTTTGAAGTCAAATTCCATCATTACAAATAGGGTTATTGATGATAATGGTACCCTGCAAGGTAGCTAGCATTGACATAACCAAGTATGTGCCTCAAAAAAGTGTACTTTGTCCTCCTTTTTTCCGTTGTACATTGACTATATGCTTTATTTGCCGCTAAAATCTAGTTGCTTTTGTTATACAGACAAAACGAAGAGTTGCTTTTCAGGTAGATTGCTTTCGTGACTGCCAGTGAGATAGCACGCAACTTCACAGTTGGTCGGCCACAAATTACATTAGCTTTAACATCTGCAGCAAATGTAACAAAAGACTAAAGAGGTTTCAATTTTTCTGGCACAGTTCATTACAGCGTACCTGCTGCAGTTAAAGATAATAATTATTCTTCATGTTTCATTTATTTCAAACTGTTCTCATCATTCCGAATATCATTCATCTGGGACCGTGATAAATTGGAAAATTGAAAAATAAGCCAAAGCTATTGTAAAAACGATGATAATTCTCTGCTTGCATAATCTAAAACTTCTCCGACATTCTGTCAACTTAATGAAAGAGAGCTCACTCTTTTGTATTATATCCATCGGAAAAATATTGTGCCAACATAAAAAGCTTGTTCGAGGTTTTTTACTGTGCCAGAGAATTGAGAAACGCAAGAATTGATCACTTAATTAACTAATCCACTATCCACTTAAAAAATTTTCCAAATTATTCTTCAAAGTGTTCGAACATATAAGAAAAACATAACAACAGTAACCTCGAAATAATAAGTCCACCATCTGAGTAAAAACATCTCTTGAAAGAATACTTTCACAGAATACGGGTGTCGAAATTTGATATTATTTCTCCTTTCAGATGGTATGTATTACTAATACAACTACTATATCGATACCAAATTCAAAATTTTAATTTTTTTGGGATATATCCGATTATTTCGTCTCCTGACTGTATTTCTTTGAAGCAACTGAGAACAAAAGCAAGTCAATCTCTGAATTAGAACTATACAAACATTTCTCGCAGGAGCCTGAAGATCACCCCAAAACAAACCTTTAAATGTCGAATTAAACCGAAGACTTAACAAAAAAAGGAGTAAGCAGCAGAAAGAAAGCCAATAGAACAAGAAACTTTTTGTTCAGTAAAGCGTCCAAAACAGTACAAAACTCTTTGCTCCAAAACCTCAGAAGTTCCAAAACAAGGTTGCCATGGTAACTATCAAAAAAGCATTCATATCTCAAAACTCTTCCAAAAAAATCTTTCTGTTTTAGTCTCCAAAAGGCAACGAAGAAGCTTATTAAACAATTCAAAGGCAAGCTGATTACAAATTCGCCAGATTGCAGAAATGATGCCAATAAGATTAAAATGGGCAAAAGAAAATTTGACCTCATTTAACCTTTTGGTGTCATGATTTTAATGTTAGTACCTATAAAGCAAAACCTAAGACACTACATTGCCAATTATTCGAAGCTCTAACTATTCCAAACGCCAATTAAAGACAAAGCAAAAATTGCGAAGTGTATAAAATTTTCTCTCAAATAACTGACAGAGAACTTTGATCCCTGAATAATCCCATAAACATAAACTAGAAATTTCTTTATTCATTGCAACAAAACTTCCGATGTCTTCAAAATTAATGGCTAGTAATCAAAAACTTTGAATATCGTAACCGACTAACGCCGGAGCGAATTCCTCTCAAAAGACCGGCGGGCGGTTGGCTTCGTCAATAGCTAGCTACGGTTTAGTGAGGCTAGCTTTAGCTTAATTGAAGGGCTGTGAGTTGAGCGCAGCGGGGGTGCATCAGAGGGGGGTGGGGTTCAACCTATAAAACCCGCTCTTCACACCATAAGTATAAGTCTCCAAAATAGTTTCTGTGAATCGCATAGTTGGAGACTACTGAGCTGAAAGGCTCTAAGAGAACTTAATGCCCGCTAGGCGCTACCTGTTTATCCCGTTTTTGTAGACGAAAAATCAAATGAGTCAGATGAAAAATCGGTCAAGCGAAAAATCGCATTAAAAAGACCAACAGGACTAATATAATTGCTAAACTTCGTTTGAGAGCTATTAAATCAATACAAAGATTTAAGGCAAAACTTTGATCCCTTAGGAGAAATTTTTTTATTATTTCTGATTTTTTTGTCAATAACAATTGAACTGAATGCTCGTTATCTGGTGCTATAAAGCATAATCGCATTCTGTTTGTTTTCTGATGAAAGTTTTCTGCTCTTGTCAACACAAACGGTTTCCAGCATGGTTAAATTATCGTATTCCAGCATTTCAAATCATAAAATATATCAATAAAAAAATAATTAAGATGTCAGTCTAGAGTTCTACAAACAATAAACGGCAGCAAACATTTCCCGCTATCAGCTGAAACACGCCAGTATTAATTGGAAAATAAATTGAAAAACTTTCAGCATCTGTTTTAAACAGCATGAAACTTAGCATGAATAAAATAACCTATCCCTGTCTTTCTCAATAGGAAAATAAACCGGAACCACCCTGCCCCAATTCCAGTAAAGCGTGAAGATAGTTCTCACTGCGCATAAAAACCTAACTCTCACAATTCAGTTCCTTTAAAATTAAGTTCATAACAACAGGAAGCACGTCATGTGGCTAATGGGAGGTTCAATGAACCGCTTTTGGGGTTCAATTAAGAGTGAATACGAAATGAAGGAACTGTAATTTCACGCTGTATTCAAATTCAGTCTAATTCTCATTCATTTGAATGAAAGCTCATAATCTGCAGGGATTTATGTTCAGAAAATCTAGACTGCTGCAGGAAATTAAAGCGCATACCAACTGCTGGGGAATTAGAAGGGGAAAAGGGAGCAACTTGAACCAAAATGAAGACGACCAGCTTATTTTATTTAGGAATGCAAAAATTGTACTCCTAAAAACCTCACTTTCGACGCATTTTAAACGCATTCATATTTCATTTACTTTAAAAACTCTAATTAGTATTAAAATTAGAATTAACAGGCAAGATTAGGAAAAAAAATATTTGAAACTCGAGCGAAAGTTAAAAGCCCTAGAGAAAATATAAATCTCTTTAAAAAATCATAGACGTTTTTAGGCACATCAGCTCGGCTGCATCTATGGGCCAAACAACGTTAGAAATGCCACTTCATATCAATATTGCGACAAGTAAGATAAGACTAAAATTACAAATGTTCCCACTTGTATCATGTTACACTTGTTTCACTCATATCTAGCCACTCATTTAAGGAGAAAATGCGGCAGATAACTCTACTTCGGAAAATTTTGCTCGAAACAGCAGTATGAAAATTTAGCTCACAGCAAAATAATCCAGAAATTTCAAAATTTGAAATTTGGAAAATCTGCCAAATGGCGCAAAACACAACCAACTGTAACAGCAGCTGATACAATGAATACTTGACATAAGTAGCACAATTCCTGAAAATTGTAAAAACATCTGTGTCTGAAATTTGTCATAATCGTAATCAATTGATCTTGATTGTGAACTTTTAATAACCAAATTTTTAATGCAAATTTAAGCAGGATTCGAAGCTTCTTACATGATGATAATAAAGCACGAAGCTGTTTTGTGGATTAAACAAGGAGGCTCGGTAAGGTGCGTACGCACATAGTGTTCCCACCCCACTCATCCACATTCTTGATTTAATTGGCTACCAAATGATGGAGAGAAAACTTTCAAAAACATACATATCGTTCAATAAACCACCAATGGAATATAATAATGCCACGCTAGACGGCCGATAAAACTTGTTATTAATAGGACAACTAGAAAAGACAATAATAAAAATCAAATAAAAAATAACTACGCCAAAAACTCGATGTCTATATTAAAAATCACAAAAAAATCGAACTCGAATCAGATACAGCAAAACGACAACAAATAAACATATACTTCATTAAAACAGTTATGCGAGCTGTCCTCAATGGGACTAGGTAACAGGTCGACAGAAAGAGCAAGAAGAAGCGAAGTTCAGAAATACGCATCCATTTTTGCAAACAATTAATTTCAAAGTGATTGAAATCATTAGATATTAACTGAAGTACAAAGACGTTCATTTATATCTCCATAGAAAGCAATTGAGACCTGTCATTATCCAATGTACGTCATACAACTACAAAAGGAAGGACCAATAAAGGTAAATTGTCACTAAGAGCATTAAAAATGTTCAATTGCGCAATATTTCAAGATATTTTACGGCCAATGGGACCTACCATTAATGTTAAAGTTTGAACAAAATCCCTTAAAAAACAAATATATAAAAATCTCAAAACACTTTATAAAATCTCGTAGTAACAGTAGTAACAAAGTCGAGAAACAAATCGTTGAAGCAAAAACGGTTAGCAAGATCAAATTATAGCTCACTGAAAACGGGTTGTGACCTATCTTTACAGAGACTAAGCTACAAATCCACCGAAGAACAGATTGAAAAAAATGGCAAAGCTCAAAAAACCAAATATGTTTTTGAACACAAATAATTTCAAAACTCATAACAGACACGAAATTTTAAGAATAAGAGATGGATTCAGTTGCAACACCCCAGGAAACTAATTGGCCCTGTTATTAATGAGACTAAGCCGCGAGCCTACAAAATAACACCAAATACAGGCAGAAGCCAAAACTTCACAAACAATTTTAAGACACTTTGATGTTCAAAACACTATAACTATAAAAAGTTATCTGCAAGAAATGTAAAGTAAATTATCACTTGCTTCTCATCTGAAAATCAAGGGGTCTTCCTTTTAAAAGGAACACGTAGAAATGACAAAAACCTAAAAATTGAACAGAGAAATTTTAAAATGTTTTTATAAAATGAAATAGTCGAAGACATCAATCAAAAACGTATAACGAACACAAAAAATAATGTTCGAGACAAAAGTAGCTGAAACTTCTTATTAGTGAGATTGGGTTACTCAAAATCAAAAAGGAGAAAGATAAAAAAAATCGTTATTTAAAGTTTAATTTGGAAGTCATTAAAACAAATAGCTATGAACTAAAATCCATAAATAGGTCCACTTATACGTCCTGGCTAAGCAATTGAGACCTATAATTATCAGTTAAAAGTCATACAACAACAAAAAGAAGGAAAAGCATAAGCAAAATTTAAAAAATCCACTAAATTGTGCGTTCGAACTGTAAACTATTCAACAACAATGAACATTTTCAGATACGCTTTTTTCAACGTTGAGTATATTGCTACATATTCTTTCCATCAATGGTACCTGTTAAAAATGTGATAATTCGACAAGGAAACAAAATGAAGTTTAAAAAATTTGCAATTCTAAAGGAAAATAAAAAAAATTGAGAATCCTTAGTATCAAAACCAAGAACCTAATAGTTAGAAATAATACTGTAGCAGACATCACATTTATAACTTACGGTAAATGGGTTTCCGTCTGTTGTCACTGCGACTAAGTCAGAAGTTGACAAAAAAGATAAAATGAAGGCAAATTTCGAAAATTCAACGACATTTTCTTAAAACAATCATATTCAATGTCATAAGAGACATTAGATAACTACTGAAAGCATTGCCTAGGTCCTAAAGAAGCCAATTGGCTCTTTGATTGGGAGACCAAGTCATTGGACAAAAAAGTATAAAAAAAGCAAAGCAAAAACTATGAAAAACTTTACGAATAGCTTAGCTCTGACCAGGTTTTTATTGGTCAGAGCTTAACTCTAAAAAAATATATGAGCTCATTTGGCCTCACTTTTTCTCATTAGTATCTGTCAATATTTGAGCACTGATTTAGATTCTTGTCAGTAATTTAGATAAAAAACTAAATGCGGAAATACTTTTAAAAAGTCCGCGCTCCATTAAAATCTAACATTTTTTCACCGTAAGGATCCATTGTGAGATCAAGATCAGCTCTGATATTGCTGCACGTCTACGAGCAAACTCAATTGTTCAAATGGTTGCAAAATAGATCAATTTTCAAACAAAATGTTTCAGTATTATCGAAAATAAATTATGCATTTTATATAATTATTGAGTTTATATTTGCAAAAAGTGGCCAAATTATAATTCCAGAGGTCTCTTAAAGCCAGCAGGTGTACAAATAGCTCTTTTTGGGCTTACGAAGAAAAAGACTGGTGTTTAACTTTCTACACTCAGGAAATTCAAAGAAAGAGGGCTAAAAGCATATTTGGTCCCAATTTTGACGAAAAAAAATTCTGAATTTTGAAAAATTTAGCATTAAATCGAGACAAAAAAAAACCCAGATCGAACAATTTAGCAATTCTCCTCTATCTTTAAACATAAAATCAATAGCACTACCTCCAAAAATTTTAACATATTTTAGCAAAATTGACGAAAATTTGGTGAAAAATACGGAAAATTTGAATAAAATAACGGATTATCGGCTTCTATTCACAAAATCTCGATAAATCCCTGTAAGAACGAAAATCAAAAAATCACTTTAATTGCACATTCTACTCTGGACGGTCTTTCTAATGATACCACTCACAACTCTCTACGATTATTATATCGATCGGCCAAAATTAACTGAACAGAAGACCCATTTCAGTTTATAGTTCCTCCACCACTAAAGTGGGTCGGAACAACAAGAACATCAGTGAACTGTCGATTGAACATTGTAATGTAGTTTATTACAACCAGACAATTACAGTGTTAACAGCATGCTAAAGATGTTCATTCATTAAGACAATGTTCAGCATGCTAAGACAATCATTGGATTAACTGGAAGTTAAATTTTGAAAAAAAGGAGCAAAAAGTGTTACACTTTTCTCGGAATACATTAATTGAAGATTGGATAAACTGACAAAGAAGACATAATAACGATTTAAATTGACCTTAAATAAAGCTGCAAAACTGACAACCTTTTGGTAAATCTAGCAAGATAAGCTCAAAATATTGTCATATTGCTTCCAATAAAACGAATTAAATCTCATTTTTTCATAAATTGAGTGATATACAATATTGCATCTGCATATCACTTCACTTAAAAATATTATTATGCTTTTCTCAATCATAAAGCTCTTATCGTGGAATACTACGTTTTTCAGCTTTAATCATGTTAAACATAAGCCCACTAATGTCGGACGAATTGCTCTCGAAAGAGGCGGGTGGAAAAATATTTGACCCCGCCGGGATTCGCACCATTGACCTCCCGATCCATACATAGCCAGAGGCACTGCTCTCTCAGCTAAAAGGGCCTTTTTGTTGCTCTGCGGCAACCAATTTTAGATTAGTAACAAGCTTTACTTTGGAGTGCGAGCAATAGAGATCACTCAAAAATGAAGAACGAAAGCGTGAAAAAGTCACTTGAGAAGTCTAGAAGATTCTAGAATATTCTAGAAGAAAAGCGCAAAAATGATCAAGCGAAAAATTTGCATTTAAAAAAAGACCAACGCGATTACAATAATTGCTATGAACTTCGCATAAAACAAGTTCAAAGAGAGCATTGCTTTTTTGTAAGCTTATAATTGCTTGAACAAGCTGTCAGAATCATCCAAGATTTGATCAAAACGATGAAGCGAGTGGGGTGATGGGCGCGGTTGGGGGCAAGCGTGCGTGGTTACAGGTGTACAGAGGTGCAGGGGTGGAGTGGGGGAGAGCTGGTGATGAAGTCTGGGCGGGGGGGGGGGGGGTTGGCTTAAGTGTGTGGCGGTCAAAGTCAAAGAGCCACCCTTCACACTATGAATTTATGTCAAACAGTTCTAGAGACTAGAGTTCTAGAAACTTAGAGCTCTCCGGGCTTTACGTGTTTATCCCGTTTTTGAGTACGAAAAGTCAAATGATCGGACGACAAAAACCATCAGACGAAAAGTTGGTAGTAGAAAAAAATAGCATTAAAAAGAACAGCAGGGCTAATATGATGGTTAGAAACTTCGTTTAAGAGCAATTAAAAAATCTTGAAATTTGATTGCTGAGCCTGACATACCCGTTCACTCACATTCATCAAAAAATTAATGTATATATATATTTCAATTTCTATGTTAGAGTGCAATTAGATCAATAAACGGCAGTTTTTACTTTTTAAATTCAATTTAATTATGTAATAGGAATTGAAATTTGAAACTTCTATTGCGTCAAATATAGTTCAATCTACTGGTTGATATAAGTTCAGATTCAAATAATTCAGGATTCAAATAATAATGAATTCAATATATTTAAAAAAAATTCATCCAAACGTTCTTTTGGAGCAGCGTCAACTTTCTCCCGTCAACTATGAGCTCTACTCAACTACAACTAGTGATACTATAAACTATTATCAATATTATAACTAAATTAGGTTAACAGTTAAATATAGTAGCTTTCAACTGGCGCTAATTGCCAGGCAGCCTTCAGTTCAAATTAAACTCACAATCCCAAAGTTTCTTGGAAATTAGCAAGAAATTAAGCGAGAGCTCAAAAAGCAAAACTTATAAATTTTTATAAAGCTTATATAAATTTCTTATGTAATGTACTCATTGTTGTGTACAATCAAACTTTCACAATTGGAATGTTTTTTTTCAAAAAAATTACTCCATTAATTATAACCATTTTCAGCTTAAGGAGCTGTCGCAAATTTCCGTAGATAAACTTCAAAACTTCCTTTTCTGTGTTTATTCTAATTAGATCAATTTTATCCAGCACTGCTTAGATTGATAATCATTTCATTTATAGAATTAATATCAACTTTGATTATTAATCCTGGTCTAGGCGCGTAACAGCGCTTTCGGATTAATTAAGTAGAAACAGTGATAAACTTCTCTATGATAACAATATGATAACTTTGAAAAGTTGCCCCTCACAAAAAAATTTATGATGTTCGACTAGTAAAATATCGTCGAGTTTCGAGTTGGCCAATTCTAATTTTTGTCGCAGTTCAACATTTTAGGTTTCCAGTATGATATTCTCTTGAAATCATGAACCAACAATTTCAGCATGATTGAGGGATAACTTTGTAATTATTGCAGATTCGTATTAAAATTTGTGACGTCTGAGAAACAACGCCGTATAAACTAAGTGCCTAAAGTGGAAAAACTGTCAGAAGTCAATTATGTAGCAACCTATTATCCATTCACGTTGATAAATGCAAACTTTAAATGGATGATAGAAGTCTGTTAATATAAATAAGTATGATAACGATAAAAGAAAATGATTTTTAAAAAACTGATAAAGAAAGCGTAACTGGAAATAACACAATTTCGAATAGGGCACATACTATTCCCGTTGCTACATATAGACCAAATTTAAGTAAATAAGCGCCATCAATAGTCAACATGAAATTTCCCAGATTTGGTTAATGGAATAATTTCATAGAATGTGGGTTAGTAGTCATAAGTGATATTATGCCAACTTAACTCCTTAGCACCTCTCGTCAGACTCTTCTCTTCTGGTGACTGAGTCAAATTTATTTGGTCAAATCGAACATCGCCTTTGCTATCGTTCCTTTCTTCAACTTGTCGAATGCCTCTTTGAAATCGTCAAGCGCGAACGTCCTAATATCCAAGAACTCCAAATCTAACATCTTCTTAGCCGACAGATCCGCAATAGCGTCCAAAGCTGGCTGCAGCGATCCGGGATTGGTCAACGCTCCAGTAATTTCCACTTCTTTGTAGAGGATATCGTGCAAATGAAGCTTGCATTCAGCTCCCTCTTTCATTACCCCAAAAAGGACAAGTTTGCCTTTCTTTCTGAGATTGTCGAACCCTGTCTGAATTGCGGGAACCGCTCCCGTGAAGTCAAATGCTCTGTCATAGCCATACGTCGGGTCGCCATCGGCTGCTTCCTTTTCCTCTGAGATCTTAAATAAAGTCAGCTTTGCTTGCTGAAAAGACGCTGAACGACTTAACGTCAATTATCGATATCACTGAGACAGTTCTGACAATTATTGGAAAATCCAAGAAACCTACTCAAAATATATGTAAATTTTAAATGCAACCAATTCGAACAGCGTAATGAGGGAAGGAACTCTATGTTACTCTGGCTTTTTCGTTCTGACAAACGTAGCACATGAAGTCATCAACATTATGTGCTACGCTTGTGCGATAATGTGCGTAGCACAATGTTCGAACATAGGTCTCAAGTTTGCAAACACATTTTTTTAGTCTGACAATCAATTTTGCAAAACTCAAAATGATACATTTTTTGGAGCAACCATCATTACAACTTTCTTTAAAAAGAAAACAGAAAAAATTAAAAACCTTTTATTTTGATATAATTTGACAAATACTAGCCCAAATGCATTGTCAAATTTTTGTAACATGAAGCAGCTCCTGAGAAAAATGAAGTTCAGCAAGAGCAATCAATTGCAACACAAAATGATGTTAAACAAACACAGACAGTAATTTGCAAAAAGTGAATCGATTAGTTTGCACGCTAAAGTGGCAAACAAATAAAAGACTAATTTTTTCTCATTTAACTTGTAATTCAATGAGAAAATGGCCCCTGATACAAAAAAAAGAAATCTGCCAAATGGTTAGACTCAAAACAAAATATCAAGCAATTATCAAAAAACAGTTGCTGATAAAGTCAAGTTTTGTCTATTTGATCAGAACTCTGTTTAAAGTTATTTTCAATTCATTTGTCCTATTTTCCGATAATTTCTTATCATTAACAAATTAAAACATACCCGGCAGATTGACGGAAAATAGCCGCCGTTGATTCCAATAAGCATGATTGGGATTGAAAGAATAGAAGATATTGAAAAAAAAAGATTTTTGCACAAAAACATTTTTTAAGTCCGATTTATTCTGATGGCATTTCGTAGTTGAACATAACGTACTTCTGTTTCCTAGAGAGAGGCTACAGGGGCTACTATCAATACCAATAAGCATTAGAGATGGTGACTAAGACTTATAGGAACGACGTTCAAATAGCGGGCATCTAAAATTGGGCTTTATGGGTTTATCCCGTTTCTACTACTGACTTCAAATTTTTATACTGACTCTGTTCATTTTGAATTGCTTTGCTGAGCAACTGCTGTTCAAAATCACTTTTAGCAGAATGAGAGAAGAGAGAAACTAGCCTAGAGAAGTCAAAAAGATATCACGCAAAATGTTGAAAAAGCGGCAAAATGAGGTAAAGCGAAACATTTTTTTATTCGACGAAGTAAAAAAAAAATAGGAGCGCAATAATAGCCGGCTGAGAAGATAAGGGCGGCTATTAAACAAACAAAAAAATTGCTACAAAATTTCTTGAAAAATCGAAGCATTTGTATGAAAAATGATATTTTTCTAAACCAAAATCTAAAAAAAACTAATATTTTTCGTACTAAAATCTCACGCAAATTGATTCTGTATTCCGATTATTCAGTTAATTTCAAATCAACTGGAGAAAGTACGCTTTGAATCGACAGGAGATCAGTTCGGCTTAGCATAGTCGTATCAAACCTTTAATTAAATAGTGGACTTCATTTTGGCGAGTGTGTTAAAGCCATTTACAGAAAAAAAGATTCTTCCTCCCTCAAAAACTACCTATTTTTGTTACTTGAAGTGAACTCCCATTAAATCGGACTGCTAGTGAAGTGACATCATTTTGGCAGCAAAAACAAGAGTCAATTCAAGTCTGAATTAGGTTGAAAAAACAACAACACTTTCTCTTCTCACAATTGGTGGCCTTTCCTGTTGTTGTTTTTGAATATCCCTTTCAAAACTAATTCTATTAATTTTTGCCATATTAAAGCATAAAATGATGGAGGGTTAAATTGCGGAAGGATTACAATGCATAGCATCAATTTCCAAAAACTTAACAAGATAAAAAAATTATCTACTTTTCCGTGAATTTTTACTGAATTGAGTTTAATACATTTTCAGGGCAAAAAGAACTGGTGATCTTTTCAACTTTTTCGCATTCTCTGTTGACAGAAAGCAGGAGGCCACGCGTGAGTAATATAATTCTAAAGTAAACTGAAGTATTAGGATCAATCGACACAAGAAAGAATTTTAAAAATACTTCTTTCTCGCCACATTGGTTTCTCTTGTTCTCGTCGCAAATAGAGCATATCGGGTCAATTCTTTGACATTTCAATCAAACCAATTTTCTAATGAAATATGTAAGAACGATTTGAAGTTTAGCGTACGTGCCCAGAGTTCATAAAAATGTTAGCTTACCAAAAAACAATTTTTTTAAACCTTTCTCTTTTTATCTTTCATCTTTTCTTTTTCTTAGCTAAAAATTTATCAAAATGTTACCACACTTTTGCCCTTGAATCAAAATTCTCTGATATAGAGGACATAATTTTCACGCGAAGTTTATTCGAGAGGCCAGAGAAACAAACAAAGAAACCAAATTTTTTAATTTTTGTTTTTCCTTTTTTATCTAGAAATATCTTCCTTTTAATATCTTAGAAGTATCATACGGAGTACCACAATTGTTCCCTCTGGCAGATGAAATCAGAGACACTAATTATGAGCCAGTAAAAACTAGTAATAAAATAAATAGTAAGTAGTAAAAATTTGACTGAAGTGTGGAAAAAATGTTACAACAATTGGCGATAACTTCGATAACATACAGCTCACATTTCTCTAAGAATGCAATTTTTATTGGTACAATTTTTTGACAATTTTGACGAAAACTTTTTCAAACTGGAAAGACTGGTAAAGCCCGAAGCGACTGAGTTTATATGCCGGTAACTAACCAACATTAGTCAACATAAGAATATAAGAAAAGAAGTAAAGGAGGCCGAGATAAAATAGACATGATCTGCGGTATTATTACTACCAAATGTTCCATTTCTTTACATACAAATTTTTTCAGATTTTTTAGCTTGTTCTTCAATAAAGCTCTCACTAATTAGCTAATTGGGTGCTTCAAACAACTATTGAAAAATGACATCAACAAACAACAAATGACATCAACATAAGTTAATGGTTTCAAGAAAATTGCGCACTCTGATTTCAATCCGTATTTCCTTCCGTCCATAGCATGGAAATCTAATGGATCCTTAAGTTATATTCAAGAGGTTATACTTTAGCTGGGGCTGCTTTTTATTATGCAGGCAACTAATTGACAAAGATATTGGTTTTCTAACGCTGCATATTTGTGCTTTTTGCGACTATCAACGACGACTCATTGCATTTTTGGACATTACTTTATCACAAAAAAGGTTGATGAATTTCTAATTGAGCCCCAAATTTCCAGCCGCCTTTCAAACTGTGTTAATTCCTATGCTATGCCATCTTTTATCAGAAAGTGAAGTGTTGTCTCAGTTCTAAATTCTTTTAAATATCGAAAAGTTCAGTATTGATTTCGGCACTTGTCCTCTCTAAACCTTTTGGTTTCTAACCCCCAAATCTACACATATATTCGTTTCCAATTCGTGCATTTATTGACCCTTTGTAGAAGTTCTAAAGAAGAATTGTGTAATATGCATAAAATTTGCATAATTTTGAGACCTTGAGGTATATTTGCGGACACATTTTGTTTTCTTTAGTCATGCCCGTAAAACTTTCTGCACCGGATTGCAATTTCCACAGCTGCAATTGACGCCCAGGAAAACAGATTGAACTCCGAATAGTCTTTGTGACAATAATTCTAGTACAATTCTGTGAGATATTTTTTTTTCTTTCAGGTTTTTCAATTCTTGCTGTTTTTTTTTCAAAAAAGTGACCTGAGTTTCTTAATTAAACAAAGCTTCAACTCTTTAGCAGTACCGAATACCATTTTTTATCAATGACTTTAACAACAATGTACTCTTAAAACATAAAACTATTGTCTTTTTTTTATTGTCTTGGTGCTTTTCTCTGCTTTCGCAAGACGTGACTGATTAGAGAGAGAATTTAGGCTTTAGTGAAATTTCACTGGGATTTTCACCCTTGATTTACGGCTGAGCAGACTTTCTGCAACGGGTTGCAATTTCCACAGCTGCAATGGATCGCCCAGAAAAACAGATTGACCTCCGAAAAGTCTTTGTGAAAGTAATTCTAGTACAATTCTGTGACATATTTTTTTTCTTAATTGTTCCCGGTTCACTTTTCCTAGTTTCAGTATTATGTTAAGTAAGTAACTGCCTCTTTTCCAAAAATTTTCGCCGGCTTTCTTAGTTTTGGTTTTCGGTATCATACTTTGCTCGTTTTGTCTTGTACTTGAGGGACCTTCAACGTTTTTGATCAATTTAATTGGTATTTTGATGTAATTTCCATTTAACACCAATATTAGCATCATTAAGTCACGCAATTCAAAGTAGTGCGACAGTGGAAGCAGTTTAAGTTCTATTAATCGTTCTTGTAGCTTTTGGAACTGTTGCTTAGTATCCATGATGTAGCTTTCCGTTGAATGCGTTCTATTGATTTGGTTCCGGTTTTATTTGCGAACCACGTTGGCGAGGCATAGCTCATGACTATCACATATCAAACGTACGCATTTAGTTTAGTGACTGCAAAGTTAAAAATAATGTAAACTTTGCAGTCTTCTTATTGACTGCAAAGTTAAAAATAAGGTTAACTTTGCAGTCAATTAGAAGTTAAAATTGGACCGCAATTTTTGATCACTTCAAGTCACCGAGACGCAGTATTGGAGAAGATTCAAGCAGTCAATTTCCCTATGGTTACTCGTCCTCATAATAACTTATCATTTAATACTTGGTTTGTAAATCTATGAGCTAACTTGAGGTACTCCAAGTTGATTCAATTCTTTCGTTCTTTCTTTCTTTAAATCTAATACGTTGACTTTCGAATGATTTTTATAACGATTGGAAACAGGGCTGTTTGTCAAGGTTCTGTCTCATGCTTAATTACGAATGCTATTTGAAGGTGCTATATGTGTCCTAGTAGTGCAGGGTTGGTTTTACAGGGTGCTCGAGTCTCGTACAGGCGTTTACTGGTTTTCCGATTTTTACACAAACTGTTTTTGAAACTTCTCATTAATCCACAACTTTCCTATTAATCTATAACTTCTCAGTTTCACCCTCACATCTTTTTTAAAAAATTTAAGCAAACAGCCGATGTTTTCATTGACTTTGATGCCATTTTAAACTTCAGATCGAGATTTTCAAGTATTTGTTGTTTTGTTTGTTTGTTGTCTTTCAAGCGTGTAACTGCTACCTCTCAAGTGCTTTCTCTGTTGTTTGATTTCTCAATTTAAAGAGCACTTTCTGTTTGTTTACTTTTTCATTTCTCATAATTAAAAGTTAAAAGTCCGTGCGTGTTAACATTATTTAAAACATGCTGAGTTAATGAAGGCAATATTAAATGTATGATTATCATTCAAATGAAAGGTTGGAACTAGCTAATCGAAACTACAGATGCGCAAGCCTTGTTATTTCAATATTGCATTTTTTTTATTTTGAAAATTAATCTAATTTGCCCACTAGTTAACAATTTCATCACAGCTGGCGGATTGCCGAAAAAAACTCCGAAATTAGGTTAAGTGTCGTCCGATATATTTAGAAACACATTGTACTGAATTGATGGAGTTGTCGATACAATCCATAACTAAAAAACTAATTTAAAAATTTTTTGATAAAAATAAAATTCTATTTTTATTTCCTCCAAAAACCCTGATTGTACTAGCTCTCATTAAGCAGTTGTCTTTTATTGGCCATGAAACGATTTATAATCCTCTGAAATGGCATTTAAAAGTCATTTAGAGAGCGAGGTAAGGGATTTATGCTCAAAAGAATAATTCGGCAAAAAAATCTACGCCAATGAGCAAAACAAATGACGCCACGCAAGCAAAAGCTGCTAAAGAGTGACATCAACGTCTGATAAAAACATTTCTGACTTTTTGCGGCGTGAAAAAATGTGAATTGGAAAATGAGCGTCAAATGACGAAACAAAAAGAAAAACCATGATCACAGCAATATAGCTACGCTCAGCTTACAGCTTCGTGGCTATAAAAAATGCATAATTGTCTCCGGTTCAAATGCGGTAAAAAAAATTACAGCAGTTCTCTCATAATATCAACACAGTTAGGTAATAAGTTAAGCAGAAGAGCTCACAGTTTTCGGATGGACAGCCCTGACACCTTTAAGTCCCATTTTCTCGACAGTTTCTCTGCGGTGGTCTGAGAGCTCTATAACAGTAATATTTCGGATGTTCTTGGACGCCAGCAAAATCGTTGCCAGAAGACCTATGATACCGGCACCCATAACAAGAATGTCTTGGTCCTCTTCTAAAGGTGATCCTTGTCCGATTGCATGCATGATGCACGAATAGGGCTCAACCAAGATTGCGTCTTCGAGGGTAACCTAAAACTCAGAATTATAATTTAAGAAAACCACAACTAAATTAAACACTAAACTTACATTGGAAGGCAGTAAGTAGCAGCTTTCTCCGGGGGCAATTGTGTACGGTGCAAAAGCTCCATCTCTCCTCATTCCAAGAGACGCATCCAAAGCTTTCTTCATGCAAAAATGCGGGCACCTTCGATTGCAATAATAGCAGTCTCCACATGATCCATGCGGGTTAACAACAACAATGTCTCCTATTTTGCAAGAAACAACTTCAGCGCCGACTTCGGCTACTTTTCCGACACATTCGTGGCCCATTATGACTCCCTGATTTGCACCAAAGATGCCCTCCAAAATATGTAGATCAGTTCCACATACACCAGCTCTCAGTACTTCAATCAGCACATCAGAACTTTTAGTCAGCTCTGGCTTGTTGAATTCAACCTGCTCCAGTTCATTCCCTTTCAACTTCAAGCACTTATCGATTGTCATTTGATCTGAAGGAAATATATCGCTTCTTTGATCTACCATGGCAAGTATTATTGGGTCTTTCCCGTTATAACCCCCCCCCCCAGCTTAGTGCTCAGATAACATATAGCCCCCCCATCATGGAAATTATACCATAATGGGGGGCTATAATGGGAAAGACCCGTATTATTTTTACGAGCGTTCAATTTTCGGTAAATTTGTTCTTTAAATTGAACCCCCAACCCCCCAAAAAAGAAGACCAACAACAAACATTTTTTTTGCAACAAGTAAATTAAAATTATAACCATACGGTTAAATATACCTGAAACAAAAAAAATATTTCAAATTATTCAAACAAAATAATATAATAAACTTCAACAATTTTCTTAAAGAATCACATTATAAAATTTTTTTTCGATTGTTACTATTGTTTGATTGTTCGATTGTTACTATTGTTCGATTGTTTTTTTCGATACGTTACTATTCAAAGGAATTTTTTCATGTTGTGAGAGCAAGAAATCATTCAACGTTTTCTTAAAAACGTTTCCATTTTTCGCCAACCGAAGCCAATGTGGTATCTTATTCCATTTTTGTACGCATTGACGAACAATCGAATTCATTCCAAAGCTGGTTTTGGCATTTTGTCTAATTTTGAATTATTTTGTTTGTGTATTTATCAGATACCAGTGAAAATGTTCAGAATTTTCTGGCCTAGCGATATCATAATGAAATTTGATTAGCGACATTTTTGATAATTTTAGCTCAGCTGGCAGGGTCTTTGTCTGGATTAGCAGATCTCTCGCTTTGTCATACTTTTTGCGTAAAGCACACCTTTATACCCCAGTTACTCTGTCGGTTAAGGCGTTTTAGGTTTTTTGCAGATAAATTTTGAAAAAAGATTGCCGAAATGATTAGTGCGAAAAGGCAAGTGATTTTAAAAGAAGAATGCGCGCGTTCAGGGGAACTTGATGTCTTTTAAGTTAAATTGATCTTATAGCATGAGTCATCTATTTCAAGGTTTCATTCAGCTGCTCCTCGAAACTAAGATTCCTGTCAATTTGAATACCAAGATATCAACTTTTTTGTGTTGTGAGAACTTGGTTTTTGTAAAAAATAGATCCGAAATCAGAATTATCGCGCGAGAAAAAGATTAATTCTGCTTTGTTTGTATTCAAAGTTAGTTTGTTCATCTCTACATATTCTTCTGTTTTTTCTAAAATTTCCGTGACTTTTCCATGTAAACTACTTTTCTGTCCACAACAGACAATACTTGTGTCATCTGCGAACTGAACTACCTTTTGTGTTGTGCTTATATTAGATGAGAAATAGTTCACATATAAAAGAAAAATGAGTGCTCCAAAAACAGTTCCTTGTGGCACACCGTGATTCAAAATTTCACAATCAGAGAATACGCCATCAAGTTTATCCTTTTGTCTGTGGTTGGAAAGAAATGAAAACAGTAATTCCTTCGCTTCCTGGGAAAAACCTTAACGCGAATTGCCCTAAAACGACCGGTGAGCGGTTGACTTCGGTGCTAGCCAGCTGCGGCTCAGGTATGTTCGCATTAGGGGGGAGGGGGTGATCAGCGTAGTGATGCCAGAAAAATTAGCTGACAGCGCGTTTAGCCGACAAAATGACAGATTCAGCCGACAGTTTTTTTCAAAACCGGTCACAAAAGTCTCATTACCCCTTAAAAGAAGCTAAAAGCCAATTAGTCTAATTCTAAATTTAAAAACAAACGTTTTCGTTGAAGACGAAAAGCGCGTTTTGTGACCGCATTGCCCTTCGTATGCACTGATGGAGGTGGCCCATCAGCCTCGAAAGCGGTGAAAAAACTGGCATCAATCTCTCTGCTCGAAAAGAGGACAGCTACGCTGATATCATCTAAGGGCAAAAATCAGCTTTGCCCTGCTAAGGAGTTCCATCGTGTATTCGTGGGTCAAGGACGCTCTGGCCGCGCCGAATTGTTGATGCTTCAAGGTGAGCCGTGGTTGAAGGAAGGCTGTTAGTTTGACTCATCTACTTTCGTCATTAACTGTTTGTTTTATAATGCTAGCTGTCTTTTGTATAACTTTCTCAGCTGATAATTGTATTTTGCTGTAACCAGCCGTGTCAGGTTATCAACATTACTCTATGAGTGTTTTCAACCAAAAAAATATATCAACATTTATTAAAGAGATTAAAGTTTTTGCGTTCTTAGAATTGGTCAATTTGTTTAACTCAAATTTTTCGAACTTTCGAAAAAATTTAATTCTGCACCTTCGAAAAATGTCAAAAAATTTTTCATATTGGAAATTTTGAAGTAAAGTTTTCCGACAGCATGGTGATTATTCAAATTTATGCCTATATTGCTTGTAAAAAAAGAAGAAAATGCTCGTCGGACTAGCACTTCAAAGTCTGCTCCTACCACCGGTACTCTTAAATGCCCTCCAAAATATGTAGATCAGTTCCACATACACCAGCTCTCAGTACTTCAATCAGCACTTCAGAACTTTTAGTCAGCTCTGGCTTGTTGAATTCAACCTGCTCCAGTTCATTCCCTTTCAACTTCAAGCACTTATCGATTGTCATTTGATCTGAAGGAAATATATCGCTTCTTTGATCTACCATGGCAAGTATTATTGGGTCTTTCCCGTTATAACCCGCCCCAGCTTAGTGCTCAGATAACATATAGCCCCCCATCATGGAAATTATACCATAATGGGGGGGCTATAATGGGAAAGACCCGTATTATTTTACAGGCGTTCAATTTTCGGTAAATTTGTTCTTTAAATTGAACCCCCACACCCCAATTGCTTGTAAAAAAAGAAAATGCTCGTCGGACTAGCACTTCGAAGTCTGCCCCTGCCACCGATACTCTTAAATCGTGTTTCAATTCATTTTTGCTGCCTTATTTGCAATTGCTCCACGGTGATCAAGTTTTCAGTGTCAAAGCAGTGATCAATGGTTCGCCAATCAAAACCCATTAATGAACGACAGCAGTCACTAACGCGCTGCCCGACGAGTGAATCATGTCTCCGGTGCTGTCATGCTCGTGGCAAAATTGCGGCAAGTGTGACCAACATAGGTGGTTTCACATCCACCACAAAATATTTCACAAACCACTGGAGATTTCCGAATCCCATAACCGAGATTTTTTTGTTTTTGTTTCAATAGCACGCTTAAATTGCCTCTCTATTTCGTTAAAAAAGTGGGGATTTCCTCTCGGCTATTTTCTCCAATTGTATTTCTCTTTTCGCGGCATTCGAATCTTTCTGTTTCACAATCAAGACTGTTTCGAATTTTTTGTTTCCAATTTTTGCCGTCCAACTTTCCTGTTACTATTTTTTCAACCATAAATCCTGGTTTGTTTTAAGTGTTTTGTCAAAACAATTCCAATTACTCGCTCAACGCAAAATTCTATACACAGTGCCTTGGACTATACTTTACCTATGTTGCAAAAAGGCAGAATTATGATAGTCTTGAATTGTAGAGGTATCACCAAGCATGAATTTTCATTTTCCTTTCTAAGACATATATTCATGTCAACAAGAAACAATTCGCCGTTTTGATCTACATTTGCGAAGTTAAACTTAAGGTACTTTTTCATTACGTTAAATTTTCCGAGCAAATTTTGGTTAACTAATTTTGTGGTTCACAGAATATGTCAACAAAATAGTCCATACATTAGTCGTTTTCATGAGTCCATAAATCAGTCCTTCGGTGGACCATTATTTTTTGATGTGCGGTCGGGTAGTGCTCCACACGGCCTCTCCGTGTGCGCAATTTAGGGAGCGGGAGCTTGCCGCGACGGATATACCTGCATTAAAAAGCGGTATAGTATTATTAGTAATATTGATAACAAAAATAATAGTATTAATAATAATAATAAAAAATAAATAAATTTTTATTAATGATAAGTTTTTCTGGAACAAAAGTTACATCCGGGAGCCAAACTGGTATATAGATATGTCGGTTTTTAATTCAATTTATCAAGTTGAATTATTTTCTACTTTGTTGTTTGACCATACACATATTTGCCATGTTCAGACGGACATTTTTCATTGTACTATAATTTGAAAAACTCCTAAGTTTCTTATTGTACTTTTCAAAAAACAATATTTTTAACTGAAGGAAGATGTAATCTTTATACAAACCGATCAACATTGAAATGTTACCGATCAGAAGGATGTATTCAGTACGCTATTTCAGAATAGCAGTTTTTAAAAGAAGCCAAGTACAAATTAGCGGTGTCATCTCTTCCTCAGGCATTGAACAAAGTGAGATAAAAAGGCAAAAAAAGGACTTTTGGCTGCATATCACAGCAATTTTGTACCTCAATATGAGCCTCAACTTAAGAAACACCATAAATTTTAAATAGCAAAACTAGAAACCTTAGAAACCGGACAGATCTATGTACCATATACGTTAAGGAACCCCGGATTTTGTAAAAATTTCGCTCAAAACAGGTATTCTGGTAATGCAGGTAACCAAGCACCTTATTTCGAGACGCAAACAGCCGGATCATTGGTGCCTGAAGGACTACGGTGATCTATATCAAAAAGCTGCACTGGTAATGGAGACGTTGTATATCATTTCGCAACACCGAAGGAGTTTACGTGGCTTCATGAAGGGAAAATGTAATACTGATGGTGAGTACACGCCAAATTCAGGCAAGAGTGAAGCGAAGTGCAAACGAGGACAACTTGCGACTTAGGAACTTTGTTTTTCGTAGCTCAGTTGAACTTGTAGTAAATGAGGCTAATATTTTCTCTAAGTTGGTTGAAACGTGTTCTGAGAAAAACTGAAATATGGAAAATTTTTGAGGAACATACAAAAAGCTTAGAGAAGCGGGAAAATGAAAATGGTAAGATTCATTTTCTAGAAAAATGCGTTGAAAACGATGTCATACATGAATTCCTGAAAAATTGCGTTCGATGAAATGATATTTTCTCTGATCAAGTTGTATCCGGTGTCAAACTATGGCTACCTAAAACAGAACTAAACAAAGAAAGAGAAAACAAAACGAATCTTCATGGAAGGGTCTATATGAATAAGAGTGAACTGAGTTAGGCTCTGAACCAAAAACTAGTCTGTTACGTGAACTTCAACATATGCTTTTCAATCCCGATAATTAGACAAGAATTTGAATTAAGGTTAGATGCAAAGTTGAAAAAGCTTTGAGTAGATCAAGAGAGGTCTTCAAAGGAACAAGAAACTGAATACATTTCTTTCACCATTCTTTAATAAAGTATCGGGCGCTAAAATTAAGTTGCCAATGCTCAATTTACAGTGAAAACTTGAATCCTTCGATTTACGTCCTGATGAGATCATTGTTTCTTTGGATGTTAAGAACCTATATACGAACGTCACAGTTAGTAAAGGCTTTGAAATAGCCTTGAGGAAGATTTTTGAGGAAAAAAAAGTCAAATGTGAAAAAATTAAGAACTGATTCCATCCAAAAAGCCAGAATATTGATGATCAGCTGTACGAAAAATGAAGGACATGGTGTGGTACTGCTGTATTTGCCAGAAAACCAAAAAAACAGATAGTGAACAAAATTTGTACTGTACGTGTTGAACTACATAGTTCACTCAGAAAGGTCAACAATCTTCACAAGAAATTGGAATTGACAATGGAGAATGCAGGCAAAAATGGTATTTTAGACATTCTAGACATGAACCTCAAAATAAATAGCTCTACAGAAATTAACTGTGAGTAGTACAAAAAAGCATCACATTCGGATTTTTCTTGTATTTTGTAGCTATGCAACAATCCAAAAAAAGACAATTTTTGTAGAAGGAACTGTTCAGGGCAATTTTAGAAGCACCAGAGCATGGCAAAACCTGGGTAAAGCTCTGAAGTAAAACAAAAAAAATGGTAAAAACAATACTTTGAGGATAGGATTACTAGAATCATCAAGGATGCATTACAAAGATTCATATGTAAATCTCAACTAGAGAGTGGAGAAAGTAAGACAGAGGGGACACAAACTACAGGCAAAAGATGTTTAACATTTTCCTGCAGTACCGAGGCAACATTATCCTGCAACTGAATCAAAAATCTGACAAAAAAATCAAAATGGGAACCATCTTCACCACGCGAAAACTACGAAAATGCTTACTGTACCTGACGTCCATTTTTGATAGCGATCTGAAAGTACATGTGATCTAAAAACTCTGTGGTTGTTGATGCAATTCCACCTATATCAGCCAAACTTGTCGACATTTGGCCAAGAGAATTTCTAATCATCCAAAATTTGTTTCACCGGTGAGTCAGCATGTTGTTGAGCGTTAACAGCGTCTAATTATGAAATAATCAATCATTTCCAGGATATCGAAAATCTTATGTTCAAGCTCCACATTAGAAGACGCAAACCACTACTGAATAAGCGGTACGAGTACAAAAGCCGGGAATTAGCATTAAAATTTTAATTGCAGAAAAACTTTTCTGCATAAAAAGTATGGAATTTGCGGGGGCGCAATGTTCAATTGATCAAAACGGAAATTTGCCACTAAAAACTTCTAACGCGAAGACTCAATTTTTAAGTTAACTTGTTTTAAGTCCTGAGGTTGCAAGTCATTGCAAAAACGTTCGAGTAATTCAACTTTTTTATATGTACATTCAAACTTTTGGCTAAAAAAGTTGTCACGTTTGAAAAAACCATTGCAGTTGAATTGCTCTGGTCCAGAAGTTGAATTAACATTTTTTAGTCTAAAACAGTGACATCTGAAGTTTTGTGCAGGTTGTGCATATGTGTGCAAACCACGTCCTGAGTTATCATTTAGCCTCTCAGGCTAATAACAATGCTACCGTGCCGTACTTTGGCGAAAAAAGGATAATATTAAAATCTTGGTAAGGTGACACGTTAGGAGGCAAAGATTTAACAGAGCATTTTTGTAACTATGACTGTTTTGAGCCAAGAATCCGTCTAACTGCTTTTGCGCTGTTTGCTTTCAAATACAATGAGGCCGGAATTGTTCGGCTTCCGAAGTCAGCATTCTTAGCTAATAACCTGCATTACCTAACTAGTGAAGGCTCCTATTCAGTAGAGTAGTGTTTGATATGATTGTTCGCTGTATGACAGTAAGTGTTCACTTAATCTTGAAGAGTGCTTTGAGTGCTATTGATGACTATTTTTTGAAATGTTCTGTCCAGCTAAGATTATCCGATACCATCAAGCCCACATCGTCTATCTTATCTGTCAATCCAATACTGTATTCTCCAAAATTGATATTTTGCGAGAATTTTAGGGGAAGCAATTTGCTTTCGCGGAGATTTGAAGATATATTTTTTTACACCAATGTAAAAATTAGATGAAGTCGAATGCGAGTGTCACAAGATAAGTTCCTACAATTTTGAAATAGTCGGTTTGTCGATAACTAACTGACATGACACAGTCAGGAAGGCCATTGATGTATATTTCAAAAAAGGGGGCCCAATAACGATCCTTAGGGGCATTCCACTATGAACACAGTTGAGGTGACCTCTGTTTTTCATAGTTTACTTTCTCTGTCGTGAGGTTAATTGCAATGAATACTGAGGCCCACTTTTTGTATCCCAGACGTGCAAATTTGTTGAGAAGCAGCTTATTCTTTACCTTGTCACAGGTCTTTTTGTCAATGTACAGGATATGTATGTCGCTTTTGTCCTGAGAATCGTAGTCAGGGTAGATTTGGTATTGACATTGAATGAGATTGCTGTCTCAGGATCCTTTTTTGCAGAAACCATGTTGTATTAGGGACAGATGAGGTGATCAATTAAAGTTCTCAAAGATCATGTTTCTAGCATTTTTGAGAATCAGGCTGAAAAATTGATAGAATGATAGTTAGATGTAATCTGGCACTCTTCCTCCCTGAAGAGTAGCATGATTTCACTAACTTTCGCATAGTAGGGAAGACACATTTGTTGGCTAGTGTGATCAAAATGAAGTACAACAAATGTGCTAACAATATAAAGACAGTATTGTTCACTCTGTCGGTCCATTGGCTTTTTTTACAAGTTTCTAACAACGTACCGTTTTTCTGCTAACGAAAAGTGGAAACTGGCTGGAATAGCCTCACTTTGACTTCTGGTAGTGTAAACCGTCCTCTATTCAGAACAAGAGAATGCTGATTGAAAATAACAGTTACAGAGGTTGGCGTATTCAAAATCAGTTTGTGCGATCTAGTCGTCGAGTCGAACTTTGCTCGCTCTAAAATTATTCTCCGCGAACCTCTTCAAGTATCAATCTGTTTCATAGCACTCACTGGTTTTGAAAATTTTAATTTGAAACACGTCGGTTTGTGTTGTTTAATTTCTATTTTTAGTGAACGTTTTGCATATCTGCTGTATTTAACTTGCAGTGTTTTTGCTTCTTTTTATTTTGTGTGATGACGTTGAAGATACTTTTGGTCATGGTGCGAGCGTTGAGCGATGTTCGGCTCACTTGGGAGCAACGTCTTGCGTAACATCATAGATCAATTGATATCATTGTTCCACAAAAAATCTTTATTAGGGGCTGAATGGATGATCTTGAATGAACTCATCGGTTTTTCTCCAGCTTGCTTTCCGCTAGCAAAAAATAGCAAAGTGTTGTTTGCTCCGTGGTAAGCCGACCCTTGTAAGCCGACACATAATTTAAGACAATAAGGGATAAGATAGATGATTTTCAGGAGGTTGGCAACTGTAAGGGAAATTAGTGTTTGTGTTTGTTCCAGAATAATGACGTCCGTTGGCCTTTCCAGATGAATGCGTGTTTTTGGTTCACAGTTAAGCGTCGAGAGTTTGTCCGAACCAATTTGTATTTCAAAAAATGTTGACGTAAGCGTATTCCAACCGGTTTATGTGATGTTGATATCAACCAGTAGTATAACATCAGGTGCATTAAATTCTCGGTTTTTTTTCAATATTAAGAACGACATCAGCTTGATTAAATTGCAAGTGTCCCAACAAAACAAACTCTCCTGAAGGGCAGATGAATGCAGCCGATGAGGGCATTTTATCACAGGAGATAATCGGAAAAACGTGAATGCATTTGACAAGATGGAAAGCTTTTAATATATCTATTAACACCTCTCTATGCTTTGTGATTGATTTCCTTATTGCTCATTCTGTCATTTCTGACAATTTTAAAGCCCGGTAAGAAAAAACTTTTTAAGCTGATGCTTTCTGTTTACCATGTTCTTGTAATGCACATGCTTTTGTGTTGTTTTGATCTCTGTATGGCATTCAAGATTTTGGTTCTACGTTGGTAGTCAAGTAAACTGCAAACGTTGTAAAAAAGAATTTCAATAAACTTTAATAGTCCGTCTTCTTGTAGTTCATATTCAGTTCTCTTTGGTCCATTTAGCATATCTATGGACAAAAAGAAGGCCTTGATTGGCCTTGACTGCAAACGTCAAAGTTGACTTCCTGTACCAAGACTTGTAAGCTGCTCAATTCAGCTGCAATTTTTCAAATATGTTCTGCCTTGGCTTATCGAGAGATAAGGCGAAATTATTGGTTTTTCGGGTTTCTTCTCCCTCACACAGTCGTTAAAAAAGAGCATGACATTAGACGGAATTCAGAACTCCCTGATGGAAATCTGCTCCTGGAGCTCAGAGCATTTTACATAAGTTTTCCTCTAATTTTCTCAGTTTTGGTTGTCGGCTGGTTTTAGGTTTTCAAGTAGCGGAGTAGTGGCGTGGTGAAGCCACATGAGGATGTTTGTAGGAGCGCTCGGTGAGAGGGGTTCAAAAGCGGTAGTTTGGACGTGGTTGACAGAGATGTGGTGGTAAGGGTGACTGAGGGGGGTTAATTTTTTTAAATAAAACGAATAACCTCTCATGCTTTAAAAACGTCTCCTCGAAAAAATTTCAGTGAATTCCATAAATACAGACTGCTATTGGGTACGGTTCTAAAAGAACTGATCGGTCACCTAATGCCCTCTGGGCGCTATCTGTTCATCCGTTTTTTTAAATGCCCTCCTCAATACTGGGTGATTATAGTGTGGTCCAGGGCCCTGCTATCACGACGTCTGTAGAAGTCATTTTATACATATTTTCCAAATCTGTCATTAAAAAGACAATGACACAAGCAAATATCAGTTGAGAAATATGTGAAACAAAAGATATGCCACCATTGCAATCAAAGAACAAATGGCAGAAGAAGTTGATTCAAACTAACAGCCTCTAGCCTTCCGGAACAACTCCTATTGGAGCATCAGCAACCTCCTGACGCCTAAGTGTCTTAGAGTCTCCAAAGCACAGGATGCAAGTATTTAGGAGAACGACCATGATTTTGTCCTTAGATACGACTTGCTCTCATCAGAGTGAAAGTAATCTTTTTGCACAGAAAGCTTTGCTGCCAGTTGTTTCAGCTTTTTGAAGGTGATAGGCTAACTTTACCAAAATAAACAGCGACAAAGATTTTTAATTCAAACTATTTTTTTGTTGAAACTGGATAAAAAAGACCCGATGTCTAACTTGATGTCTAACCTTGCATCACTGCCATCAACTGACGTTGTCTAAAAAACAAAGGTTCTACTTGCAGTGGCTGGAGGTGAGATTCAGTCTCAAAATCACAACAGACATAACTTAACAGATTTGCAACGGAGTCTCGTAGTTAATTTTGTCTTGGAGGACATGTGCCATTGTCAAATTTTTGTTACATGCCCATATTGAAGGCATTTTCACTGGGTTCCAACCGTAGTGTAGGCAAATGTCATCACGAAACCCGTTCTTGCTAGGTAAAAACGATATCGCTTCAATGTCATAGACTTGAACCAGCTTGACATTCAATTTTCACTAGCCAGGTAAATCAAGCGAATCTCCTTGTTCATATTGCTCCTAATTTTTGTAATTCTGCGCTTGATATCAAACTCTTTCTTCATTTTTATTGGATAAATGATTTGCTGTTGCTTGAGTTCGCATTAGGGGAGGAAAGGTGACAAGAGATGTCAAAATCGGATTGATCCTTCGTATTCCTCAGAACGGGTCATCAGGTTTAAGGATGTTTAGGCAACCATTTTTTTTGGTCAACGAAAAAAGATTCCAGTTTTTTCTATTGAAGTTGAGATTCTTGATTACAGCCCGTAATAATTCGTCGCTGATTAATTTCCTATATTCTTTTTTACGTCTACAACATTAGGGTTTGTACAAGCTTATGAGGTAAGAAGGTCTTTTTAAGCTGACCCAATGACTGAACAGTTCATGTTCATTCTGAGATGAAACATTGACATGCTAGGCGTGATTTTTAACAGTGTCTTCTGCTGTCTTAGCTCCTGTTCAAGTCCTTATTTTTGACCTATACATATTTGCTGATCACCAACTAAAATCTTAAATTCCAGGTGAAGTCTGTCATTTACTCTGATTTTAGGTTTCTCCAGCTCTTTGAAATTTCATATACATTTGTGCCATGATCAATAAAAACAAAAAAAGAGTTGCAGTGCAAATTTTACAATATTGTTGGAGGGTTCTTATCAGATTCGGTAGGATTGCACCTCCAAGGGTCCTTTTTCTGCATAGGGTCTACATACTTCATCCGTGATGTTCTTATGATCGATCTAATTGAGAAACCTTGAAATCACTTCGGCTTGAAGCACGTGAAGTGCATTCGAATAAAAATCAGTAAAGCAGTTCTCAGAGATTAAATGCTCAATTGTATGCAAGATTTTTAGGTATACAATTACAAAACAATTTGAAAAATCTGATTTTGAATAAAAAATTAACTGGAGATGAAGAAGAATGAGAGGGTCTCCCAAACTGACAGGTCATTAAAAATTAATGCTATAGCTCTATGTTGAGTTTATCATATTTTTTAAAAAAAATATACGCGCTCCGATGAGTTGATATCAAAACTGTCATTTATTTCCAATTTCTTAAGAGAGCAGTCCTCCTTTGAATCCTTCAAAAAAATAACTCAAACATATTTTTTTATTGCTTCTTCTTCGGTTCCACATCAGTTTCTTTTTTCGTCAGCTCTTGTTTTCAATACAAAATTTTGTTAACATTTCTAGTTCGACTCTTTGGTTTTAAAAGATTAACTACTAGTCAAAATCCTTCTACCCCTGCAAGTGTTAAGCTCTCTTTCCTTTTAGATAATCGTTGCATGTTTTCATATCAACAGTTTTATGAAGAAACTCATTCTGTTTTTGTGTTTGAAAGATAAGTGAAAAATGGCTTTGGTACAGATGGGAACCGATAGTTCGTTCTTTTCTTCTAGAATTTTCTAACATGCTTGAGTACTTAAAATTTTCGAAATTTTAGGGAATGTTGGCGTGTTTTAGAACTTGCTATTATTTAATTCCTTCTAATAATCGGACAAAATATTCTTTTTCAGATATTTTATTAGAAATAATTATTGTTGTTATTCATTAGCTAATATCTTGTCTTCAAAAATTATAAAAATTTAAAGATGATGTGTTCAGGTAAAAGCATGTTACTGTAACAATGTGTTATCAATTAACCTTTTTCTAACTAATCGTATCTGGCATAAAAGTATCTCATGGCCCATTTCATCCGTTTTTTGTGTTAAGCATGACTTAAATATTTCCTTCAACAATAAATACTCTAAACTCTAAATTATTCACTGTCACTCACATGTGGTGACAATCTATGACTTTTCATGACCCATTTTCCTGATAAATTAAGATTTGTTGATTTATTTGTTTTCTGTGAGGTTCCCATTTCCAGTTTTCTAATTGGTGAATGCGTTTATATGTGAGTCTTAATTACTACTATACTTATTGTAAAGTGACGGAAAAGATAATGCTAAAGTAGGTGTATGGACCATTCATTTCATCCTCCATGTGGTGAAAAAATGGACAGAGAAATCATGATTGTGTGACCGTTCGTTTTACCACAAACAAAGTCTGTTCATTCATTGTGTGTAAAGGATTATGCAATTGCGTGATACAGAGTTCTTGTAGTTTTTTGAACAATTTTTAACTATTAGTTAGATGGTTTACCAGAAACAAAATTTTTCGTTTATTTTGTATTGTGTGTGCGTGGTGAAACGGTAAGTTTGTTTTTGTTTTGTTTCGCTAAAATTGTGAAAAGAACAGAGAAGCCTTTGTGGCTGTGAAAGTGATAATTTTACTAAAGTAAATAATGGAACAGAGCATGTCAACCCAATGGTCGTGGCTCACTTCTTATGTTCACAATTAATGTCCACTCGAGTAGGTTTTTGCGCTGTCAAAGTTTTCGACGGGAGGAGTTCAGAAAATAACCTGGCTTCTATATTGCTTCCTGTTAATCCAAAAAAGCTAAAGTATGCAAATATTTAGCCGGTTGTGAAATTATGTCTTTCTCTGAACCTTCAAAAATTACAATATAGAACGAAATTTTGGTTTGAAATTTTTTGTGCTATTAAAGACAGTAACGCTAACAAAAAATGAAAACAGTTTAAGTGACTAAACGGGTTTGCAAATTGATAGTTCACTAAAAAGCAAACATGCTGAAATTCTGGCATCTTTGGTTGTTTAAAACAATCAGTATTGTATTAGGAACCGAAAAAAGTTTCGAGTGTTTTCTGAGCCAGGTAAATCAAGCGAATCTCCTTGTTCATATTGCTCCTAATTTTTGTAATTCTGCGCCTGATATCAAACTCTTTCTTCATTTTTATTGGATAAATGATTTGCTGTTGCTTGAGTTCGCATTAGGGGAGGAAAGGTGACAAGAGATGTCAAAGTCGGATTGATCTTTCGTATTCCTCAGAACGGGTCATCAGGTTTAAGGATGTTTAGGCAACCATTTTTTTTGGTCAACGAAAAAACATTCCAGTTTTTTCTATTGAAGTTGAGATTCTTGATTACAGCCCGTAATAATTCGTCGCTGATTAATTTCCTATATTCTTTTTTACGTCTACAACATTAGGGTTTGTACAAGCTTATGAGGTAAGAAGGTCTTTTTAAGCTGACCCAATGACTGAACAGTTCATGTTCATTCTGAGATGAAACATTGACATGCTAGGCGTGATTTTTAACAGTGTCTTCTGCTGTCTTAGCTCCTGTTCAAGTCCTTATTTTTGACCTATACATATTTGCTGATCACCAACTAAAATCTTAAATTCCAGGTGAAGTCTGTCATTTACTCTGATTTTAGGTTTCTCCAGCTCTTTGAAATTTCATATACATTTGTGCCATGATCAATAAAAACAAAAAAAGAGTTGCAGTGCAAATTTTACAATATTGTTGGAGGGTTCTTATCAGATTCGGTAGGATTGCACCTCCAAGGGTCCTTTTTCTGCATAGGGTCTACATACTTCATCCGTGATGTTCTTATGATCGATCTAATTGAGAAACCTTGAAATCACTTCGGCTTGAAGCACGTGAAGTGCATTCGAATAAAAATCAGTAAAGCAGTTCTCAGAGATTAAATGCTCAATTGTATGCAAGATTTTTAGGTATACAATTACAAAACAATTTGAAAAATCTGATTTTGAATAAAAAATAAACTGGAGATGAAGAAGAATGAGAGGGTCTCCCAAACTGACAGATCATTAAAAATTAATGCTATAGCTCTATGTTGAGTTTATCATATTTTTTAAAAAAAATATACGCGCTCCGATGAGTTGATATCAAAACTGTCATTTATTTCCAATTTCTTAAGAGAGCAGTCCTCCTTTGAATCCTTCAAAAAAATAACTCAAACATATTTTTTTATTGCTTCTTCTTCGGTTCCACATCAGTTTCTTTTTTCGTCAGCTCTTGTTTTCAATACAAAATTTTGTTAACATTTCTAGTTCGACTCTTTGGTTTTAAAAGATTAACTACTAGTCAAAATTCTTCTACCCCTGCAAGTGTTAAGCTCTCTTTCCTTTTAGATAATCGTTGCATGTTTTCATATCAACAGTTTTATGAAGAAACTCATTCTGTTTTTGTGTTTGAAAGATAAGTGAAAAATGGCTTTGGTACAGATGGGAACCGATAGTTCGTTCTTTTCTTCTAGAATTTTCTAACATGCTTGAGTACTTAAAATTTTCGAAATTTTAGGGAATGTTGGCGTGTTTTAGAACTTGCTATTATTTAATTCCTTCTAATAATCGGACAAAATATTCTTTTTCAGATATTTTATTAGAAATAATTATTGTTGTTATTCATTAGCTAATATCTTGTCTTCAAAAATTTTAAAAATTTAAAGATGATGTGTTCAGGTAAAAGCATGTTACTGTAACAATGTGTTATCAATTAACCTTTTTCTAACTAATCGTATCTGGCATAAAAGTATCTCATGGCCCATTTCATCCGTTTTTTGTGTTAAGCATGACTTAAATATTTCCTTCAACAATAAATACTCTAAACTCTAAATTATTCACTGTCACTCACATGTGGTGACAATCTATGACTTTTCATGACCCATTTTCCTGATAAATTAAGATTTGTTGATTTATTTGTTTTCTGTGAGGTTCCCATTTCCAATTTTCTAATTGGTGAATGCGTTTATATGTGAGTCTTAATTACTACTATACTTATTGTAAAGTGACGGAAAAGATAATGCTAAAGTAGGTGTATGGACCATTCATTTCATCCTCCATGTGGTGAAAAAATGGACAGAGAAATCATGATTGTGTGACCGTTCGTTTTACCGCAAACAAAGTCTGTTCATTCATTGTGTGTAAAGGTTTATGCAATTGCGTGATACAGATTTCTTGTAGTTTTTCGAACAATTTTTAACTATTAGTTAGATGGTTTACCAGAAACAAAATTTTTCGTTTATTTTGTATTGTGTGTGCGTGGTGAAACGGTAAGTTTGTTTTTGTTTTGTTTCGCTAAAATTGTGAAAAGAACAGAGAAGCCTTTGTGGCTGTGAAAGTGATAATTTTACTAAAGTAAATAATGGAACAGAGCATGTCAACCCAATGGTCGTGGCTCACTTCTTATTTTCACAATTAATGTCCACTCGAGTAGGTTTTTGCGCTTTCAAAATTTTCGACGGGAGGAGTTCAGAAAATAACCTGGCTTCTATATTGCTTCCTGTTACTCCAAAAAAGCTAAAGTAAGCAAATATTTAGCCGGTTGTGAAATTATGTCTTTCTCTGAACCTTCAAAAATTACAATATAGAACGAAATTTTGGTTTGAAATTTTTTGTGCTATTAAAGACAGTAACGCTAACAAAAAATGAAAACAGTTTAAGTGACTAAACGGGTTTGCAAATTGATAGTTCACTAAAAAGCAAACATGCTGAAATTCTGGCATCTTTGGTTGTTTAAAACAATCAGTATTGTATTAGGAACCGAAAAAAGTTTCGAGTGTTTTCTGAAAATTTTCTTTAAGATAACAAATTTTTAATTGTTGACGAAAAGAAATTAAAAAATTAAGTCAATTTCCAGAAAATACACAATAATTATTTTTTCTAATTAGCTATTTACATAACCTTGCTTGAAATTAAAATGTATTCCATTTTTTAGACTTTCCTAGTAAGCTTAAATGGTCAATTAACTTTTTCTTCAACTAAAACTTTTAGCCGTGGAAAGTACCCGAGTTTTTTCCAAAATGAGTCCATTTTCAGAAATGACACAAGCTAATAATTATTTTCGCAAATATATGTACATATTTTTACTTGAAAGTAAAGTCAGCTTTTTCATGAAATTCTTCTATTTGGCTCGCCGTATTCTGCAACGTAATCGTATTTTCATTTGGTCAAATCACCTTCTTTTTAAATAAAATATTAATAGTTTGGGTTTAAGAGTGCCAGAGTTTTTTGCCAGCTAAAAATGCATTCAGTTTCGGCGATAATGACAATCTCCATTTTTTGGGCAAGCGTGTTTAATTGCCATTTCAGTGGCGTCGTTTGAACAATTTTTTGACTCATTAACGGTTCTGCACGGCAACATGAATAAACTTTTCCCGAATACTTGTTATTGTTGGTGGAGGTGTGAAATCGGAGCTCCAGTTGCTGGGTGTTGGTCCCAGTTTGTCTTCTAAAACAAACGTTCTTCTTTCTGCACCAACCAGAATTACATATTTATTGCCATGTGCAGATGTTTTCTCCGAACATTTCGCGTTAACAAATCTCCAAGTCATTTTCAGAAACCGGTTCTTTAGATCAGACAGCTTGGTGATTTCTACCTGCTTTTTTGTGAGATTCATATTTCGGCTTGTTTTGGACAAAGAGTCTCCACGAAAATTGTCGGTTCTATTCTTCGGCATTTAAAGTAGTTCGCAACTTTTGCTCTGACAGCCGTAGCCTGGAAGCATCAACGTTCTAAAATGCTCATCCTTCAGGCATTTTGCAGCAAGAAGTAGATCATTACGATGCAGACACATAGAACGAGGCAACGTGTTGATTATCGGAAGCTGATGTACATAAAGTTCTGTTTTGTTTCCGCTTATCCACCGGATCACAATTTTCTGAAATATTTCCCGAGGCGTCGTGTCAGTGGCGTCGTTCTCGATTAAGAGCTGCAGTGAAATTTTTACGTGAGAACTGGGATCATTGTAGATTTTATAAAAGCCCAGTTTTGTTGCAATTTTGAGCTTACAGGAAGCTTTTCGCCTGAGAAGATAGAATTTAATATTGGCTTCTTCAGTCTATTTTCAATATCGGTGTGCAAGTTCAAGTCAGCAATCAACATAACTTCTAAATCTTTGATTACCCTGTAGGAAAAAGCGGCTTTGCGAACATCGTAAAGCTATTTGGCAACACTTGTCGGCAGCAAAACGCATTGTGTTCTGTCAGACTTAAGAGTTGCAGAAATCAAGATCAATCTAATTTTGTTCGCTCGTTTCGTTAATCGTTAATTTTTTTTTGAAATCGTAGGCAAACAAAAAGAATGGCCAAATCAGATTATGGATCTTTAACAGCCTTGCAACTTTTTCATGAAGTCCCTGCGCTTAGCTCTTTTTTCGGGGCAACAAATCTGTTTTAGTAATTCATTACACTCAACTTGGTACAAAACTTTTGTTTCCCGGGTCGAGGGTTTTTGGGTAAATTTTTGTAAGAAATGCGGTGAATGCTGTGAATTTTGTTAAGAAATGCGCTGATTGCGGTGAATTCTTATAAGAAATGCGCTGATTGCGGTGACTAGGGTGACAATAAAATTTTCACCACATTTCACCGCTTTTCTTACAAAAATTCACCGTAAAATCCATTGCATTTCTTACAAAAATTCACCGCATCAACTTTTGTGGCAAATTATTGTAAGAAATGCTGTGGAAGCGTTGAATGCGGTGAAAAAACATAATTCACCGATTTCACCGCATTTCTTACAAAAATTCACCGCGAAATTCACCGCATTTCTTACAAAAAGTCACCGCATTTGCTTTGCAACGTTTACTCAATCTGATTTAAATTTACAAGAAATATGAACGAAGTAAGTGATAGTTGGCGCAGTGCAATAAGCATTTTTAGACATGAAGGAGGTCAGAGGTTCGCAACCGTTTAGGGCAGGTTCTTCTTTGTAAGAATACTGAGAACGCGTTGAAAATAAACAACTCTCTGCGATTCACCGCTTTCACCGCAAAAAGATGTAAGAAATACGCGGTGAAAAAATTTTTTTTCACCGCGTTTCACCGCATTTCTTACGAAAATTCACCGCCAAACTTCGACCCTGGTTAAAACGTTTCAGAGTTGGGAAGACACGTTCTCAATGTTTTTTATCGTAAGAGATGTCGATAAATTGAGATAATTTTAGTCACAAACTCTCAATTATGTTTCCAATTTGCAAACAAAAATGAAACTTGTATCTCTTCCAGTGCTTCCTTTATTTTGCGGATGCTGCTTGATTTCGAACACTTGTCGGCAGCTAAATGCATTGTGTTCTGTCTGACTTAAGAGTTGCTGAAATCAAGATCAGTTTAATTTTGTTCGCTCGTTTCGTTAATCGTTATTTTTTTTTGAAATCGTAGGCAAACAAAAGGAATGGCCAAATCAGATTATGAGATCTTTAACAGCCTTGCAACTTTTTCTTGAAGTCCCAGCGCTTAGCCCTTTTTTCGGGGCAACATATCTGTTTTATTAATTCATTACACTCAACTTGGTACAAAACTTTTGTTTCCCGGGTCGAGGGTTTTAGGGTAAATTTTTGTAAGAAATGCGGTGAATGCTGTGAATTTTGTTAAGAAATGCGCTGATTGCGGTGAATTTTTGTAAGAAATGCGCTGACTGCGGTGAAAAGGGTGAAAATAAAATGTTCACCACATTTCACCGCTTTTCTTACAAAAGTTCACCGTAAAATCCATTGCATTCCTACAAAAATTCACCGCATCAACTTTTGAGGCAAATTTTTGTAAGAAATGCTGTGGAAGCGTTGAATGCGGTGAAAAAAAGTAATTTACCGAATTTCACCGCATTTCTTACAAAAATTCACCGCATTTCTTACAAAAAGTCACCGCATTTGCTTTGCAACGTTTACTCAATCTGATTTAAATTTACAAGAAATATGAACGAAGTAAGTGATAGTTGGCGCAGTGGAATAAGCATTTTTAGACATGAAGGAGGTCAGAGGTTCGCAACCGTATAGGGCAGGTTCTTCTTTGTAAGAATACTGAGAACGCGTTGAAAATAAACAACTCTCTGCGATTCACCGCTTTCACCGCAAAAAGATGTAAGAAATACGCGGTGACAAATTTTTTTTCACCGCATTTCACCGCATTTCTTACGAAAATTCACCACCAAACTTCGACCCTGGTTAAAACGTTTCAGAGTTGGGAAGACACGTTCTCAATTTTTTTTTATCGTAAGAGATATCGATAAATTGAGATAATTTTAGTCACAAACTCTCAATTATGTTTCCAATTTGCAAACAAATATGAAACTTGTATCTCTTCCAGTGCTTCCTTTATTTCGCGGATGCTGCTTGATTTCGGTACGCACTCATCCATCCCTTTTTTGACTTGTTTTTGTGTTTTGCGGTGGTTGCGGTGAATTTTTGTAAGAAATGCGCTGACTGCGGTGAATAGGGTGACAATAAAATGTTCACCACATTTTACCGCTTTTCTTACAAAAGTTCACCATAAAATCCATTGCATTCCTACAAAAATTCACCGCATCAACTTTTGTGGCAAATTATTGTAAGAAATGCTGTGGAAGCGTTGAATGCGGTGAAAAAAAATAATTCACCGAATTTCACCGCATTTCTTACAAAAATTCACCGCGAAATTCACCGCATTTCTTACAAAAAGTCACCGCATTTGCTTTGCAACGTTTACTCAATCTGTTTTAAATTTACAAGAAATATGAACGAAGTAAGTGATAGTTGGCGCAGTGGAATAAGCATTTTTAGACATGAAGGAGGTCAGAGGTTCGCAACCGTATAGGGCAGGTTCTTCTTTGTAAGAATACTGAGAACGCGTTGAAAATAAACAACTCTCTGCGATTCACCGCTTTCACCGCAAAAAGATGTAAGAAATACGCGGTGAAAAATTTTTTTTTCACCGCATTTCACCGCATTTCTTACGAAAATTCACCACCAAACTTCGACCCTGGTTAAAACGTTTCAGAGTTGGGAAGACACGTTCTCAATTTTTTTTATCGTAAGAGATGTCGATAAATTGAGATAATTTTAGTCACAAACTCTCAATTATGTTTCCAATTTGCAAACAAATATGAAACTTGTATCTCTTCCAGTGCTTCCTTTATTTCGCGGATGCTGCTTGATTTCGGTACGCACTCATCCATCCCTTTTTTGACTTGTTTTTGTGTTTTCACCTCTATTGTTGCTGAACACTCTGTTTATTATCCTTTAACAAGCCACGAATCGTTCCCCCTCCCGTGCTTGATCAAAAAAAGCGTGACAATCAATCGTTTTTCTTGTTTTGCAGCAATGCACAGCCTCCAAAGTTTTATGGGATCACTGTCTGATATGCTTCTTGGTTGCCACTAGCGAACCATTTTGCCATTAGTACTTGAAATGTTATATGATTAAGGAAAAACCAACTTTTTATACTCATGAATTCTCTATATCTAACTACAATGTGTTCTTCCATGACAAAAATTTGATTGTTTAAACAGACTGACTAATTTTACAAGCTTTTTGAAAACGTTGGTTCAGTTTGTGCTGAACATGCGTAAGTCCGCCATCTCTAACTGCAATAATAGCGACGTCGTGAGAAGGAAAAATAGATAAATAGTTTTGAGCGGTTTTAGCGACTCCTGGTGACAATTTTAGATCAGTTGATTTATTCCACCAAAACTGTCCTGTATAACTTCTCGTACAGAATAGTGTTTAAATTCGTGTTAGAATGACAGATTCCTTGCTCCGGGTAGGGGTGGATTTTTGTCACATTTATGTCACAACTATCATCTTCATTTGCGCGGAGCATGAAACTCTAAATCATTTTTTTTCTTCATTTTTTGAAATGATTTGTTCTGATGTTAATTACAAAGAAGGAGGGAAATGTTTCGAAACTTTTTACTACCAAATGCAAATTTAGAATCGAATTCGATTTACAATTATATTTCGGTTTTGATATATAAGTTTAAAACATTTAGAACAAATGAATTTATCGGCATGGGGGTCAAAAACTGTTTTTTAGTTTTAAAAAAGTTCTGTGTATGCTTGATATGCAATTTGTTAGGCCCCATGTTGTCAAATATAAGCTTATTATAAGTTCATAATTTTATATCATAATGTTATTCATTCAATTTTACACTCTAATTTTTGGATTTTTTTGTGTCGTTTCAATTGCTCGTACGTTAACTGGATCTCACAGAACTTCATTCTAAAAATTTTTTTTTGCGCCAGCATTGGGATCTCATTTGAGTATCTGGTCCAAAAAAAATCATTTAACGAAGGAAACAGTGCAACAACAGTGATTTCTACTAAAATTTTCTTCCGAAAATCTTAAACTGCATTTGAAAATTGTGTGCACTTTGAACATGCAACGTTAACTTCCCGCTTTGTTGAAATGATCGCAATATTTCTTTATGTGGCTAGCAAGCCAACTTTTCATTCTCTTCAGTTCTAAATGATGCCTTAAATTGCCGAATTAATCTTGATAAAAATCATTTTGGAAACTATGGTTTAGAAGCAAAGTGTACAAGAAACTGCATTTAGAACTGCAGTAGAACAAGAAAATGCATTTGAAAATTTTGTGTTGTTTGTCCAGAGGATTTACATTAAAACAACTACATGAATCAGAACATAGCAGCTCTAATGACAATATGATATTCGTAAACGATGAAAGTTTGAAAATTGGGCCATGCTGAAATTCTGGCATCTTTGGTTGTTTAAAACAATCAGTATTGTATTAGGAACCGAAAAAAGTTTCGAGTGTTTTCTGAAAATTTTCTTTAAGATAACAAATTTTTAATTGTTGACGAAAAGAAATTAAAAAATTAAATCAATTTCCAGAAAATACACAATAATTATTTTTTCTAATTAGCTATTTACATAACCTTGCTTGAAATTAAAATGTATTCCATTTTTTAGACTTTCCTAGTAAGCTTAAATGGTCAATTAACTTTTTCTTCAACTAAAACTTTTAGCCGTGGAAAGTACCCGAGTTTTTTCCAAAATGAGTCCATTTTCAGAAATGACACAGGCTAATAATTTTTTTCGCAAATATATGTACATATTTTTACTTGAAAGTAAAGTCAGCTTTTTCATGAAATTCATCTATTTGGCTCGCCGTATTCTGCAACGTAATCGTATTTTCTTTTGGTCAAATCACCTTCTTTTTAAATAAAATATTAATAGTTTGGGTTTAAGAGTGCCAGAGTTTTTTGCCAGCTAAAAATGCATTCAGTTTCGGCGATAATGACAATCTCCATTTTTTGGGCAAGCGTGTTTAATTGCCATTTCAGTGGCGTCGTTTGAACAATTTTTTGACTCATTAACGGTTCTGCACGGCAACATGAATAAACTTTTCCCGAATACTTGTTATTGTTGGTGGAGGTGTGAAATCGGAGCTCCAGTTGCTGGGTGTTGGTCCCAGTTTGTCTTCTAAAACAAACGTTCTTCTTTCTGCACCAACCAGAATTACATATTTATTGCCATGTGCAGATGTTTTCTCCGAACATTTCGCGTTAACAAATCTCCAAGTCATTTTCAGAAACCGGTTCTTTAGATCAGACAGCTTGGTGATTTCTACCTGCTTTTTTGTGAGATTCATATTTCGGCTTGTTTTGGACAAAGAGTCTCCACGAAAATTGTCGGTTCTATTCTTCGGCATTTAAAGTAGTTCGCAACTTTTGCTCTGACAGCCGTAGCCTGGAAGCATCAACGTTCTAAAATGCTCATCCTTCAGGCATTTTGCAGCAAGAAGTAGATCATTACGATGCAGACACATAGAACGAGGCAACGTGTTGATTATCGGAAGCTGATGTACATAAAGTTCTGTTTTGTTTCCGCTTATCCACCGGATCACAATTTTCTGAAATATTTCCCGAGGCGTCGTGTCAGTGGCGTCGTTCTCGATTAAGAGCTGCAGTGAAATTTTTACGTGAGAACTGGGATCATTGTAGATTTTATAAAAGCCCAGTTTTGTTGCAATTTTGAGCTTACAGGAAGCTTTTCGCCTGAGAAGATAGAATTTAATATTGGCTTCTTCAGTCTATTTTCAATATCGGTGTGCAAGTTCAAGTCAGCAATCAACATAACTTCTAAATCATTGATTACCCTGTAGGAAAAAGCGGCTTTGCGAACCTCGTAAAGCTATTTGGCAACACTTGTCGGCAGCAAAACGCATTGTGTTCTGTCTGACTTAAGAGTTGCAGAAATCAAGATCAATCTAATTTTGTTCGCTCGTTTCGTTAATCGTTAATTTTTTTTTGAAATCATAGGCAAACAAAAAGAATGGCCAAATCAGATTATGGATCTTTAACAGCCTTGCAACTTTTTCATGAAGTCCCTTTGCTTAGCTCTTTTTTCGGGGCAGCAAATCTGTTTTAGTAATTCATTACACTCAACTTGGTACAAAACTTTTGTTTCCCGGGTCGAGGGTTTTTGGGTAAATTTTTGTAAGAAATGCGATGAATGCTGTGAATTTTGTTAAGAAATGCGCTGATTGCGGTGAATTTTTGTAAGAAATGCGCTGATTGCGGTGACTAGGGTGACAATAAAATTTTCACCACATTTCACCGCTTTTCTTACAAAAGTTCACCGTAAAATCCATTGCATTCCTACAAAAATTCACCGCATCAACTTTTGAGGCAAATTTTTGTAAGAAATGCTGTGGAAGCGTTGAATGCGGTGAAAAAAAGTAATTTACCGAATTTCACCGCATTTCTTACAAAAATTCACCGCATTTCTTTCAAAAAGTCACCGCATTTGCTTTGCAACGTTTACTCAATCTGATTTAAATTTACAAGAAATATGAACGAAGTAAGTGATAGTTGGCGCAGTGGAATAAGCATTTTTAGACATGAAGGAGGTCAGAGGTTCGCAACCGTATAGGGCAGGTTCTTCTTTTTAAGATTACTGAGAACGCGTTGAAAATAAACAACTCTCTGCGATTCACCGCTTTCACCGCAAAAAGATGTAAGAAATACGCGGTGACAAATTTTTTTTCACCGCATTTCACCGCATTTCTTACGAAAATTCACCACCAAACTTCGACCCTGGTTAAAACGTTTCAGAGTTGGGAAGACACGTTCTCAATTTTTTTTTTATCGTAAGAGATGTCGATAAATTGAGATAATTTTAGTCACAAACTCTCAATTATGTTTCCAATTTGCAAACAAATATGAAACTTGTATCTCTTCCAGTGCTTCCTTTATTTCGCGGATGCTGCTTGATTTCGGTACGCACTCATCCATCCCTTTTTTGACTTGTTTTTGTGTTTTGCGGTGATTGCGGTGAATTTTTGTAAGAAATGCGCTGACTGCGGTGAATAGGGTGACAATAAAATGTTCACCACATTTCACCGCTTTTCTTACAAAAGTTCACCATAAAATCCATTGCATTCCTACAAAAATTCACCGCATCAACTTTTGTGGCAAATTATTGTAAGAAATGCTGTGGAAGCGTTGAATGCGGTGAAAAAAAATAATTCACCGAATTTCACCGCATTTCTTACAAAAATTCACCGCGAAATTCACCGCATTTCTTACAAAAAGTCACCGCATTTGCTTTGCAACGTTTACTCAATCTGATTTAAATTTACAAGAAATATGAACGAAGTAAGTGATAGTTGGCGCAGTGGAATAAGCATTTTTAGACATGAAGGAGGTCAGAGGTTCGCAACCGTATAGGGCAGGTTCTTCTTTGTAAGAATATTGAGAACGCGTTGAAAATAAACAACTCTCTGCGATTCACCGCTTTCACCGCAAAAAGATGTAAGAAATACGCGGTGAAAAATTTTTTTTTCACCGCATTTCACCGCATTTCTTACGAAAATTCACCACCAAACTTCGACCCTGGTTAAAACGTTTCAGAGTTGGGAAGACACGTTCTCAATTTTTTTTATCGTAAGAGATGTCGATAAATTGAGATAATTTTAGTCACAAACTCTCAATTATGTTTCCAATTTGCAAACAAATATGAAACTTGTATCTCTTCCAGTGCTTCCTTTATTTCGCGGATGCTGCTTGATTTCGGTACGCACTCATCCATCCCTTTTTTGACTTGTTTTTGTGTTTTCACCTCTATTGTTGCTGAACACTCTGTTTATTATCCTTTAACAAGCCACGAATTGTTCCCCCTCCCGTGCTTGATCAAAAAAAGCGTGACAATCAATCGTTTTTCTTGTTTTGCAGCAATGCACAGCCTCCGAAGTTTTATGGGATCACTGTCTGATATGCTTCTTGGTTGCCACTAGCGAACCATTTTGCCATTAGTACTTGAAATGTTATATGATTAAGGAAAAACCAACTTTTTATACTCATGAATTCTCTATATCTAACTACAATGTGTTCTTCCATGACAAAAATTTGATTGTTTAAACAGACTGACTAATTTTACAAGCTTTTTGAAAACGTTGGTTCAGTTTGTGCTGAACATGCGTAAGTCCGCCATCTCTAACTGCAATAATAGCGACGTCGTGAGAAGGAAAAATAGATAAATAGTTTTGAGCGGTTTTAGCGACTCCTGGTGACAATTTTAGATCAGTTGATTTATTCCACCAAAACTGTCCTGTATAACTTCTCGTACAGAATAGTGTTTAAATTCGTGTTAGAATGACAGATTCCTTGCTCCGGGTAGGGGTGGATTTTTGTCACATTTATGTCACAACTATCATCTTCATTTGCGCGGAGCATGAAACTCTAAATCATTTTTTTTCTTCATTTTTTGAAATGATTTGTTCTGATGTTAATTACAAAGAAGGAGGGAAATGTTTCGAAACTTTTTACTACCAAATGCAAATTTAGAATCGAATTCGATTTACAATTATATTTCGGTTTTGATATATAAGTTTAAAACATTTAGAACAAATGAATTTATCGGCATGGGGGTCAAAAACTGTTTTTTAGTTTTAAAAAAGTTCTGTGTATGCTTGATATGCAATTTGTTAGGCCCCATGTTGTCAAATATAAGCTTATTATAAGTTCATAATTTTATATCATGATGTTATTCATTCAATTTTACACTCTAATTTTTGGATTTTTTTGTGTCGTTTCAATTGCTCGTACGTTAACTGGATCTCACAGAACTTCATTCTAAAAATTTTTTTTTGCGCCAGCATTGGGATCTCATTTGAGTATCTGGTCCAAAAAAAATCATTTAACGAAGGAAACAGTGCAACAACAGTGATTTCTACTAAAATTTTCTTCCGAAAATCTTAAACTGCATTTGAAAATTGTGTGCACTTTGAACATGCAACGTTAACTTCCCGCTTTGTTGAAATGATCGCAATATTTCTTTATGTGGCTAGCAAGCCAACTTTTCATTCTCTTCAGTTCTAAATGATGCCTTAAATTGCCGAATTAATCTTGATAAAAATCATTTTGAAAACTATGGTTTAGAAGCAAAGTGTACAAGAAACTGCATTTAGAACTGCAGTAGAACAAGAAACTGCATTTGAAAATTTTGTGTTGTTTGTCCAGAGGATTTACATTAAAACAACTACATGAATCAGAACATAGCAGCTCTAATGACAATATGATATTCGTAAACGATGAAAGTTTGAAAATTGGGCCACATATCAGCCACCTTGCTAGTCAATTCTGATAATGCCTGCAGATATTTGAGCAGACCATTAGCGGCCCAAAGTGTGGAAAATTTGTCAAACGAGTTCCAGGAAAGGTAGAGGATTTAGCCACTATTACGAACATCATCCGAGTCCACATCCCGGTTTCCAGTACTGGTGGGCATATTCCTGAGGCGGAATTCTTTGCTGTGTCACAACGAATTTAATCTCTGATTGAACCAGATCTTTCTGACAGTTTGGGTCTTGCTGTAACACAGTTGTTTTCTTCTTCCCCGATAGAATCTCTCATTCTTCCCCAACAAAATTACAACACAGTGTATACTGCAAAGTTACCTCTACCAGTTTGCAAGCCTCATTACCCGTAACGGGCGCTTAAAAGCTCACGTACAACTTTTGAAATTTGATGAAAAAGGTTTCAACCGAAGCGTCAAAAGGGACGGAGAATGCCGATCAATCCGCAAGAAATAGTTAATAAAGAGCGCAACAAATTTTTAAACAAAAAAACACATAGAAAATTGTCAATCTGTTCTTATTAGATCTTCACTTCTGCAAACGGAGTTACAGTAAACAAAAGACCAGTGAATAAACCAATCACTTGATTGACAAATTCTTAATAAAGGTATTCAAAAAACAAATATCAATTGCCAAACATTGATACGCTGTTCGGTTCTATTTCACAACAAATAAAAGACATTGCATCGCAAAACGCCATACATTTCTCCACCATAGATTTGAACTAGGCATTGTAGTATTACGAGAGCCGCTACAAATGAACGGATAATTAATCCCGCATTAGAGCGAACGTATTTAGTCGCTAATTAACCATTCTTTCGCCGCGCGCTAAACAAACTAACGCTTATTAAGACTACCAGTACACAAGTATTTAAACAACTCAGTTCGACTTATTTAAACAACACAGCTTTAGGCCTGGATCTCCTCGCTTATATCCAGGACAGAAAATGTACGTTGTTGAACGTAGGCGGCCTGTAAATCCACAGTTTCTTTTGATTTAAATTACTTCTGCTTTTGACAGTTGCAATGCAGATCTTTCCCCCCAAGTTCAATAAAGATGAAGCAGATTGCTTCAGGGGAAAAGACAATAGATTCTCATAAAAAGCCCCCAAGAAAACCATAATTGTTGCGGTTTTAGAAGAGGGGAAAAGCAGAAAACAGGCGCCTACGAAATCAATAATTGATGCTCTCAGCTTTTTAGATTTTTATTATTTTTTGGAGTTTCAATAATTTTTCCGTGAGATAAAAAAGAGTTAATTCTCTTGCCTTCTCGGCCAATAGGAAAATTATGAAGCACCTCACTATGAACGTGAGTTTGTGATTCGCTCCCTATCGGCCCAAACGGAGCTGAGAGGAACTAATTGTTTCTCTCAGCGAAGTGGGACGGAATAAAATTAGAGAGACAAATAACAGAGCCATCGACAAGCAGCAGACAACTGCTTCATTTTTCCTACAAAATAAATTTCAAAATTCAAACAGAGAAGAAATTATATAAAAGACTTCAAACTTAGAAGAACATTTTCTAATTTTCAAACAGAACATTCTTACGAGAAACCGACTTGAAGAAGTTTCAACGACGCACTCACTTAACAACAACACAATCAAGTAACAGCTCAACCTGGTTAAATACTGCTCAGTGTAAGCTTGTTTCTTTAAACTATCTATTTAATTAATTGAACTTTTCAGCCCCCAACAATTTTAAATTGAGACTTATAGCACAGAGAGGTCTTAGGCATATATCTCTGCCTTCAATTTGTTATATCTTTTGTCAAGTTTGACTGGCATACATAAAGAGATCCCGTATTGTGTGATCTGTAGCAGCCCAGCCAAAATTGATAACTGGTGCGCCCAGAGGAAAGAATCACGCCTGAATTTTTGATTTTCTATCCGATCGGATTAAAATAGTAAAATAACCACTACCACAGAAGTGAAAGCACACTAATAGACAAACAAATAGAGTAATATATATCAAATTTACGGCCGAAATACAGTAAATTTACTCTAAAATAGTAACAGGCAACTGATTCTTTGCTCTTGTAAAATTGTTCTGACCCGGGTGGGGGTAAATTATGTCCAATTTTTAGTTTATTTATATAACAATTGAAGTACTTTCACATTTTATAGTCGAAATTTAACCAAAAATCATCCCCCCAAAACCTATTTAACCTAATTTTCACCCAGTTTTCATCAAATTTATGGTCAAATTTTGGTATTTACACTTTAAATAGCCGAAATTCAACCAGATTTCATCCCCCCAAAACACATTTAATTTGATATTAACCCAATTTTCACCAAATTTATGGTTGAATTTTAGTATTTTCACTCTAAATAATTCAAAGTTATACAAAATTCATCCCCCCATAACCTGTTTGGTCTACTTCTAACCCGATTTTGACCAAATTTATGCTTAAATTTTAGTATTTTCACACTAAATAATCAAAATTTATACAGAATTTATCCCCCCAAAAATTGTTTAGACTATTTCTGACCCGATTTGGACCAAATTTATGGTTAAATTTTAGCATATGCACTCCAAATAACCAAAAATTATCCAAATTTCACCGCCCCAACACCCAATTAAACTAAACTGTAGCCAATTTTCACCAAATTCACGGTAGAATTTTAGCATTTTCACACTAAATAGCCGATTTTTAACCAGAAATCATCCCCCCAAATCATATTTAGATTAACATATGTCTGATTTTTACTAAATTTTTGACCAAAATATAGCATTTTCAAACAATTTAACGTAAATTTAACCAGAATTCATCCCCCCAATACGTGTTTAGTGTAATTTATATCTAATTTTCTACACATTTAAGCACACGTTGTTGCAATTTCACATTAACTAACCCAATTTTGGTTAAATATAAGCCTTCCTTAGTTGAATATTCACTCTGTTTTATCAATTCCTTGACCCGGGTGGGGTAATATTAATCAAACGTTAACCAAATAAACATCATTTTGACCTGAATTCTCAAATATTAACCAAAATTTAACAAAATTAACGTCATTTTTATTAAAATTTAAGGGAAACTAATCAGATTTAAGCTGTAACAACATCAATTTTATCCAATTTTAATCAATTTTACACAAAATTTAGCCAATTTAGCGTCATTTTCACATTATATTATCCCCCCAACACAGATTTGTAGCCTGGAAATAACATAAATTGATGAGAATTTCCCCAGTTTAGCCGGTTTCACACGAACATTTTCACCAATAGAGGTTTTAAACTGTGCATGGACCAAACTGGAATAGTTATTGCAGAACATCTTAATCTAACAGCAATAGAAAACACTAGAAGGGGTAAAATAACACGATTTATTACTGACGGAATTACCTTTGTAGCTATTTTCTACGTGTTTGAGCATAATTCGCCAGCTAATTTTTATATAACCTATGCATCTGAGAACCCTAATTTTCAGAATTTACTAACTTTGTTAAAAACTAAAAACAAAGTGATCGAGATTCCCGCAGAAAATCTAGCCAATAATTAATTAAAAGAGCGTAAACTAGCCTTTTTAACCCAATTTGTACACAAATTTATCATACAAAAGTTGTTGTCTCATGTTAAAATACGGTCATTAACAGACTCAAGCACTTTAGAAACAATATTTAAACACAATAATAGCTACAAAAATACTACTACTGATGTACTAAACATCCCGTACTAAACGTTTTTATACTGTCTTCTGTGTAATTTCATTCAAAAGTACATTAATAAAACAACAAAAACAATTGTTCTATGTTATTTATATGTCATATATTAAAGTAAACGTTCAAGATTTAAATATAAGTATTAAAGTACATAACAAAATAGGCAAAGTTTCATATTATTTAACTGATCAGAACAGAAACTTGTTATGCATTTACCATCACTCTTCTAGCGAAACAGAAACTGAAATCTACATAACTTACAAGTGGACCAACCCAAACTTTAATGAACTTTTGTGTGCTCTAAGAAATCAGAACAGTGTGATAGAATTAGCACAAACGTTATCATCTTGTGTGTGGATGAGCCACCAAAATAAAATTTCCCCGTTTGGTTTACAAATCTTAAAAATCATTAAACCCAAATACATCAACGTTTCTCCTGATGATCCGAGTTTACCAGATAGAGTTAAATTACTTATAAAAACAGAATTTGTCACACAAATTAGATTTTCAAAAATAAACAGATTTCACCAATACTCTGTTGAATTTTAACACTCTGAAAGAACTTATCCTTGGTTATTAAATTTTACCGTTGAGCAAACCGATATTTACTCTTGGGTTGAAATTTTTAGCACTGATAACGGCAAAAACTTTGAATTTAAAATACAATCATTAAACGGTCCTAAACAAATAAAATTTATATTACAAAACAAACAGTTCATTTTTCTACTTTAGTATTAGCGTTTTATTACTTAATTGTTATAACAAAAATATTTTCTACACTAATTACCCAAACTAATAATACTTTCGTATAAAATATTCTTTTCGTACACTAAAATAAAACATGGCAGCGAACGTTGTTGCGTACCCCGACATAGCGTTAGAGAAATTTACAGGTTTAGATCCATCTGAAGATGCCCAGGAATTCTTTAGTTTAATACAAAAAAAATCCAATTCTCACTAGGAACAAGAGATCCTGCGGATGCTGGCTTGCAAGCAGCATACGACGCTAGACAAAAAGCGTTGTTTGGTTCGGTTTTGCGTGGGCCCGCAGCCCAATGGTTTGAAACCTTAGTACCAGGTTTAGCATGGAACGAAGTTAGAAATCAGTTCATTGCCCGGTTTACTGATGCAAAAGACAAGTATAGGAAAAGAATTGAAGTCGAGAGTATTAAAAGGCAACCAGATGAATTGATAAAAAAACTATACACACCGAATAACAAAAGCAGTTGAAAAAGGATGGCCAGATCCAGATTTTAACAACGACCAGCGTAACGCTAAGTGTATGGAGTACTTTGTAAAAGGATTAACGCCACCTGCACTCAAGCAAAAGGCACATCAGCGGTTAATAGAAAACCCAGCTACAACATGGCAACAATTACAGGATCATGTAGCAACTAAAGATTTAAGTTTTTTTGTTAGCAGTGAATTCACGGGTACTGCCTCAGGTAGTATCGACAATAAAATAGAAATAGATGGGTTAAAAAAACCAACTCACAGAAATTGCAAATCTAAGGAAAGATCATAAATTAAACGCCACATACAACAACGAAAATGCCAGATTCAAACAAAACCAGACTAGATTCTGCAAGTTTTGCAAACGTTCAGGTCACACAATAGCTTTCTGCTTTAAGTACAAGGACTTTAAAAACGAAAACCGAAACCCACCTCAACAACGGGAAAATTTCACAGATAATTAAAAACGTAGTAGGAGCCATTCACCAGGTCAACAAAGTTACAAATCAAACAATTATGACAATCGAAATTCTAGGGACAGACAGAGAAACAGTTATAACCAAAATCAACCCAATTATCAAAACAACTCTAGATCAGACTACCGACATCGATCACCGTACCCATCAAACTCTTCAAACAATTACCGATCATCTTCTTACGATAACCGATCACAGGAACGACAAAATAACCATCGAAACAACTCTTACAGAGATAACAACAGAAAAAATAGTAGGGATATACAAAGCAACGGTCCTCCAAGATCAGATAATCGATATCGTGATAGGAGTAGAGACCATGACCGGGATAGGACACCTACTAGACAAAACCATAATACTCATTCAAGAGATAACAGTGAAGGGTGAAGCCCTCGAGTTCACTTTACCAGTGAAACTTCCAGAGACTATTACAATAATGAGAATCACAACGACGAGTATTTAAACTAGACAGGTCTCCGTTCATAAACACTACTGATAACAAAGCAAGTTACTCACATATTTATATTAATTTATACCAATCCGTCGGAAACAAAAATAAAAAAAAACGGCTTAGAAACACAGTTTTTATTGGACACAGGAGCATCAAGCTCTATAATTAATTACCACACTTATCTTGAACTATGTAAATTACAACACATTGAGATGAGAGCTTCAAAAAATCATACCTTAGCGGTTAATGGTGAGAAACTAAAACTTCTAGGTCAAATTACTTTCAAAACTTCTTTCGACATTGAAGGAAAGTATCAAGTGGAAGTTACCACATGGGTTTCAGCCAAAGATGGTTGCAAGCCGAATTTGTTGGGAATGGATTTCCTTGAATCTACAGTTAAATCTATTGACCTAACCACTCCAAAAATTGATTTAAAATCTTACCTTGAAGTAGCCGTCACATTATCTAGATACCAAACGAAAAGCTATCCATACATTAGCTCTAACAAAATTGTAACTCTTGACCAGCAACTACCATTAGCACCAAAATCAACTCGAGTAATATCAATTAGACCTCCGAATGAATTCTTCAGAAAGGGTACCTCCTTCGTAATTGGAAGTGAACTGCAAGCTCAAGGAATTTATACTTACAACGTTCAGTGTTTTAGAAAAGAAAAGGAATTACCAATAAAGCTAAACAATCCTCAAAACAACAAGGTTGTCATCCAAAAGGGTCCTATTGGGCACACTTTAGAAGACCTCGAAATTAGACAAGACCCAGAATATTCTGTATTTGACAACGTTGCATTCATAAACCACCTAGTGAATAGTGACACTAATTGGGATCAAATATTCCATGTTAGTGAAAAACAAGGTCCAAAAATTTCAAAAATTCAAATTTGTTTTGCAAGCAAAACTCCTGAAAAACAAAAGAAAACAGAAAAGCGAAAAAGGCAACAAGATTTTACCAACAACTACGAATTAGAAACAGACTTTAGCGACGACCTCAAGAATCTTAGGCCACAATTAGAAACGACTGATGAAAATATCAGACCCAATGAACTTCGCAAAGAAAAACTTAACAGATTTGGCAAAACCGATCAAGCGTTTCTCAAAAAATTTGATTTCAGTCAAGCTGACATCAATGACGAAAACTTAGACAAATTATTGAAAACTCTGACTAAAAATAAGGACGTTTATTCTCAACACAAATACGATGTGGGAAAGATAAAGCAAAAATTTCATGTCAAACTTTTACCAAATTCAACTTTGACCAAACAGAGACCTTCCAAAGTACCATTACATTATCAAGAAAAACTAGAAAACCTTTTGGAACAACTGTGTAAAACAGGTATATTCCGGGAAATGGGTAATGATAAAGAAATGGGATCAGAATTTATTAATCCAATCATAATCCTTCCCAAGGGGAACACAGTAAAACTGGTTATAGATGCCCGATATTTGAATTCAATAACAGATCTTAGTCGATATTCATGGCCACTAGAGCCAATCGGAAGCCTATTAACTAGACTTAAAGGTAATTTCTTCACAACCAGTGATCTCTGTTCAGCTTATAACCAAGTTCCTTTAGCTGAGGAAACCAAACAACTGGTAAGTTTTGTAATTGGTCCAAAGCAATACACATTTGAAGGCGGATTTTATGGTCTATGCGGTCTACCTAATTTCTTCAGTCGTATAATGGCTATCCATTTTGCACCATTAATTAGAAAAAAACAAGCTATAACCTACATTGATGACACCATCATGCAAGCGCAAGATGAAACTGAAATGTTTGAAATAATTGACAAGTACCATGAACTTTTAAGGAAATCAGGATTGAAAGCTCAAACTGAAAAAACTAAATTTTTCCTCAGGAAAGTACAGTTCTTGGGACACGTAGTAGGTAAAGATGGGATACAACCAATCAAGAAGCGAGTGGCAGATTTAAAAGCACTCAAGTCGCCCGAAAACAAACGTGACGTCATGAGAGTTCTAGGTTGTTTAGGATTCTACAGCATGTACATCAAAAATTTACATGTTGACTGCAAACCATTCTATGACTTAACCCGCACAGAAATTAAATTTGTTTGGACAACGGAACACGAAAAACTGTTTAACGACATTAAAAACAGAATTAGCGAAGATACTATTTTAGCAATACCTGATACTAAACACCCTTTCCACGTGCATGTAGACGCTTCTTCTATAGGAGTAGGCTCAATTATCGTTCAAGAATTCCCAGAAGGGAAACGAATAGTGTCTTTTAATTCTAGAATTTACACTAAAGAGGAACAAAAAATGAGTACCACAGCACGCAAACTTTGCGGTGTAATATCGGCTTTACAAACTTATGAGCATTACCTAATTGGTTCTCCCCATCCCGTATATGTGTACACAGACCATATGCCTTTAATGTATCTATGGGGTAAAAGAGGAAAACTCTCTCACAGCTTTTTTAGATACCAGTTAGTAATTTCTCAATTCCAGAACTTGAAAATTATTTGGACTGAAGGAAAAAGCTTAGCTTTCCCCGACATCCTAAGTCGCAATGTAAAACTTAAAGATCTGGACAAGTATCAACTTAAACACAAAAAAAGACTTTAAAAACGAAAACCGAAACCCACCTCAACAACGGGAAAAGTTCACAGATAATTATAAACGTAGTAGGAGCCATTCACCAGGTCAACAAAGTTACAAATCAAACAATTGTGACAATCGAAATTCTAGGGACAGACAGAGAAACAGTTATAACCAAAATCAACCCAATTATCAAAACAACTCTAGATCAGACTACCGACATCGACCACCGTACCCATCAAACTCTTCAAACAATTACCGATCATCTTCTTACGATAACCGATCACAGGAACGACAAAATAACCATCGAAACAACTCTTACAGAGATAACAACAGAAAAAATAGTAGGGATATACAAAGCAACGGTCCTCCAAGATCAGATAATCGATATCGTGATAGGAGTAGAGACCATGACTGGGATAGGACACCTACTAGACAAAACCATAATACTCATTCAAGAGATAACAGTGAAGGGTGAAGCCCTCGAGTTCACTTTACCAGTGAAACTTCCAGAGACTATTACAATAATGAGAATCACAACGACGAGTATTTAAACTAGACATGTCTCCGTTCATAAACACTACTGATAACAAAGCAAGTTACTCACATATTTATATTAATTTATACCAATCCGTGGGAGACAAAAATAAAAAAAAACGGCTTAGAAACACAGTTTTTATTGGACACAGGAGCATGAAGCTCTATAATTAATTACCACACTTATCTTGAACTATGTAAATTACAACACATTGAGATGAAAGCTTCAAAAAATCATACCTTAGCGGTTAATGGTGAGAAACTAAAACTTCTAGGTCAAATTACTTTCAAAACTTCTTTCGACATTGAAGGAAAGTATCAAGTGGAAGTTACCACATGGGTTTCAGCCAAAGATGGTTGCAAGCCGAATTTGTTGGGAATGGATTTCCTTGAATCTACAGTTAAATCTATTGACCTAACCACTCCAAAAATTGATTTAAAATCTTACCTTGAAGTAGCCGTCACATTATCTAGATACCAAACGAAAAGCTATCCATACATTAGCTCTAACAAAATTGTAACTCTTGACCAGCAACTACCATTAGCACCAAAATCAACTCGAGTAATATCAATTAGACCTCCGAATGAATTCTTCAGAAAGGGTACCTCCTTCGTAATTGGAAGTGAACTGCAAGCTCAAGGAATTTATACTTACAACGTTCAGTGTTTTAGAAAAGAAAAGGAATTACCAATAAAGCTAAACAATCCTCAAAACAACAAGGTTGTCATCCAAAAGGGTCCTATTGGGCACACTTTAGAAGACATTGAAATTAGACAAGACCCAGAATTTTCTGTAGTTGACAACGTTGCATTCATAAACCACCTAGTGAATAGTGACACTAATTGGGATCAAATATTCCATGTTAGTGAAAAACAAGGTCCAAAAATTTCAAAAATTCAAAATTTCTTTGCAAGCAAAACTCCTGAAAAACAAAAGAAAACAGAAAAGCGAAAAAGGCAACAAGATTTTACCAACAACTACGAATTAGAAACAGACTTTAGCGACGACCTCAAGAATCTTAGGCCACAATTAGAAACAACTGATGAAAATATCAGACCCGTTGAACTTCGCAAAGAAAAACTTAACAGATTTGGCAAAACCGATCAAGCGTTTCTCAAAAAATTTGATTTCAGTCAAGCTGACATCAATGACGAAAACTTAGACAAATTATTGAAAACTCTAACTAAAAATAAGGACGTTTATTCTCAACACAAATACGACGTGGGAAAGATAAAGCAAAAAATTCATGTCAAACTTTTACCAAATTCAACTTTGACCAAACAGAGACCTTCCAAAGTACCATTACATTATCAAGAAAAACTAGAAAACCTTTTGGAACAACTGTGTAAAACAGGTATATTCTGGGAAATGGGTAATGATAAAGAAATGGGATCAGAATTTATTAATCCAATCATAATCCTTTCCAAGGGGAACACAGTAAAACTGGTTATAGATGCCCGATATTTGAATTCAATAACAGATCTTAGTCGATATTCATGTTCCCTAGAGCCAATAGGAAGCCTTTTAACTAGACTTAAAGGTAATTTCTTCACAACCAGTGATCTCTGTTCAGCTTATAACCAAGTTCCTTTAACTGAGGAAACCAAACAACTAGTAAGTTTTGTAATTGGTCCAAAGCAATACACATTTGAACGCGGATTTTATGGTCTATGCGGTCTACCTAATTTCTTCAGTCGTATAATGGCTATCCATTTTGCACCATTAATTAGAAAAAAACAAGCTATAACCTACATTGATGACACCATCATGCAAGCGCAAGATGAAACCGAAATGTTTGAAATAATTGACAAGTACCATGAACTTTTAAGGAAATCAGGATTGAAAGCTCAACCTGAAAAGACTAAATTTTTCCTCAGGAAAGTACAGTTCTTGGGACACGTAGTAGGTAAAGATGGGATACAACCAGTCAAGAAGCGAGTAGCAGATTTAAAAGCACTCAAGTCGCCCGAAAACAAACGTGACGTCATGAGAGTTCTAGGTTGTTTAGGATTCTACAGCATGTACATCAAAAATTTACATGTTGACTGCAAACCATTCTATGACTTAACCCGCACAGAAATTAAATTTGTTTGGACAACGGAGCACGAAAAACTGTTTAACAACATTAAAAACAGAATTAGCGAAGATACTATTTTAGCAATACCTGATACTAAACACCCTTTCCACGTGCATGTAGACGCTTCTTCTATAGGAGTAGGCTCACTTATCGTTCAAGAATTCCCAGAAGGGAAACGAATAGTGTCTTTTAATTCTAGAATTTACACTAAAGAGGAACAAAAAATGAGTACCACATCACGCAAACTTTGCGGTGTAATATCGGCTTTACAAACTTATGAGCATTACCTAATTGGTTCTCCCCATCCCGTATATGTGTACACAGACCATATGCCTTTAATGTATCTATGGGGTAAAAGAGGAAAACTCTCTCACAGCTTTTTTAGATACCAGTTAGTAATTTTTCAATTCCAGAACTTGAAAATTATTTGGACTGAAGGAAAAAACTTAGCTTTCCCCGACATCCTAAGTCGCAATGTAAAACTTAAAGATCTGGACAAGTATCAACTTAAACACAAAAAGATACCAAAAGACATTAGTTTTTACGACGAGCATGGTAACGAGGAAAAATACTTCATTTTGCGTGATAATGAAAAGGGACCAGCAGATGATTTTTTCCAATCCTAAAACAAAGCATAACGGGTATCGACAAATTCATTTTCAAAAATGACAAAATGGTAAAGCAAAAGTACGACAATAATCAAAACAGACTTTGCTCAATAAACAATATTTCGGAAGATTTCTCGTATGGTTCATCAATTAACCACTATAGGCGTCACCGCAAACATGAAATAACCCCTGTATCAGAACAGGAGGAAGACGAAACGTCTGATCATTATACAGAAATTGATTCCTACCCTGATGAAGGGATAACCGTACAAAATTTTGACCCAATTTCGGAATTTGAATTGTTCAATGAGAACCAGTCACCGGAATTAGATTTTGACAAACTCTACATTGATCAAACTAATACCACAGACTCGGAGTACAGATTCCCTCTAGAATACGATAAAGTTTTTCTCGTGAAAAATAGCACTTGTATAGACAAAACCGAATTAGCAAAAAAATTTCCCGAGAATACAAAAATACAAGATGCAAGAGAACTCATCGATAAACTGACAATCTTCTCTAAAGAAGTTGATTTAAATACATCGGTAATTTGTCAAGAACAATTAAAAGACCCAGTGATACAACAAATTCGCCAATTAAGGACGAACAATAACAAAGATGAAAAGAAAATTGAATTCCGACAATCTAAGGCCATAATGTCGTACATTAATAACTTTGAGAAACTGAGTTTTGTAGGTAACATCTTATGTATTCAACAACAAAAAACGAACCAGATATTGAATACTTAAAAATTTGTGTACCACTGTCATTGTTCTTTAAAGTTTTTCAGCTAGCTCATTGTGAACTGTCAGGTCATGTAGGTTTAGATAAAACACTTGCTAATGTAAAACGATTTTTTTATTGGCCCGGAATGTATAAATGGATTGAAAACCTAATTGCTGATTGCCTTGAATGCCAAAAAAATAAACAAAAACGGAGAGACATCCACGAGGCACCTCTCGAAAAGTGGACTGATACAGTCCCATTCCCCTTTCATACGGTCCATATTGATCACAAAGGACCTTTAAATCCTCCATCGAACGGTAAACACCATTGTTTAGTTATTGTCGATTCATTTTCGCGTTTCATTCAAGTATACCCTGTACATTCCACAGACGCAGTAGACACCATAAAAGCTTTAGAAAAGTTCATCTTGTCTTTTGGGATACCACAAAAACTTGTTTATGATAAGGGTTCGGCATTCATGAACCAAGATTTTGCGAGTTACCTTCATGAATTAGGTATAACACCCGCACCTCGAACTGCTTATGCGCCATGGACTAATGGTAAAGACGAGATCCAAAACAAACATCTAGGAGCACATTTCCGAATTTTTCTAGAACAAGCTCGAGGTAAATGGGATGAACTGGCACCAAAATTTGCTTTTTCTCATAACACGGTTCCAAATGCTAGTACTGGAATCTCACCTTATGAAATTGTGTTCGGTCAAAAACCACAGATACCTCTGTCACTTAAGTTAGGACTCCTACGAAATTCACAACTCACATGCTCTTCCGAGTTTTGCAAAGACCTGCCTCTTCACAGGCATACCGTGCAAACTTCAAAAAACACCGAAATTGACAAACTTCTAAAACCGACTATTAACAATTCGTTGCTTATAAGAGAAAACCAATTCAAACAAATATACAATAACGCTTATAAAAAGAGCTTAGAAAACAATAACCGCGCACATAAACATAGAAACAAACACAAATTAGGCAAGCCATTTGAGGTTGGACAAAAAGTTCTAATGGAATACCATCAAATTGAGCTAGGAAAGTCAAAAAAACTACATGAACTAAGATCAGGTCCTTATACTGTAGAAAAAAACTAACCAATGTTAACTATGAATTAACTTTAGATAGCAACCCGACCACCAGGAAGGTCGCTCATAGAAATCACCTAGTTGAGTACTACCCAGCTACTGAAACTATACCAGAGTTAACCCCAGAATATGGTATAGATAAAAATAATTGTGACACATTTTATAATAATCTAATGACAAGTCAGATGAATAAACCCAACAGTCCCTTGACTAAATTCTCCTTCCAAAGCCCCATTAACACCGAATATTTCCCCGTGGAGAATTTCATACGAAGAGACTCCCCTGTGCAGAACTTCGACCCTGACCGAACTCCTACCAAATTCGATTCTGGATTCAACGAAGCAAGTTCAGGTGGTCGTGACAACCCACCTCCAGTCCAAACACACCTGCCTAGCGGCAGTCGAACAAGAAGTTCAACTCCTTGCCCACAGCACAATTCTAGAATACCGCTAGACCCTAATTTAAGTCCTCTCCGCCCTAATACATCGGAACAAGGACCTTCTAATTTACAAACTTTAGAAAATAATAATAATAATAGGCGAACTTCTAGTCGCTCGGCCAAGCCGCCATCACGCTATCAAGCCGGATTTACTTAATTTTGTTTTAGGTAGCCATAAATCCAGTCAACATTTACTGGCAGTGCCTATTACTACAACTCATAGCCTTAGTTCCCGACTTGAAGCGCTAAAAAAAAGAACAGGATGAAAAGATATCCTTGTTTTAAAAAACTCTTTTTTTCTTATTTACTTATAAGTCTTTTCTACGTTTGTACTCTTTCTATAGTTATTAACGCCACTGGACCTCCTTTTGAGGATATTAATGACGTATCTAACAGACTTAGGGTCATTCATTATGACTGTTCTAAAATGAAAGAAAACAAAATGTATGCTTTAATACAAGTTTCTTCTTGCAAAATTACACCTGAAAACATTCAGATGGTTGATACACATGTAACACTTTATCAACGGTCTTATCGGACCTTTGTTAAAGCTCTTATGTGCAAAGTCACTGCAATGCCCATTCGTTATAATTGTGGTATGTTTTCCCTTTCTTCAATTGTACACAACGCTCCAATAATAACATTATTGTTTCACCCGAACAATGCCTAAATGCTAATTAAACGGGAAAAATTACTGTTACCGAATTTGACGATGATGATATGGAAATTGACATAAAACATGGAATAAAAACTGTCTCCTATAAAAACCAGGAAGTTGATCTTGAAGGTGATTCATCAACATCTTGTGATAATCGTGGTCAAATTAAACACTTCTCTTTTGAAACCCTGATGCAAGAAACTGTACTCGATATTGATCTTAATGACAGAACTGTCTATAACAGTCAAGGACTAAAACTTCCTTGTGCCCTCTCAGAAGGAGGTTGTCATTCGACATCACTCGACCCCTTTGCTTACAATTGGGAGGCACCGGAAAATTGTATAGTTACTAAAAGATTTTCACAAAATGCTAAAATGCTTAAACATGAGAACGAACTTGGTAACGTACAGTATTTCATAGTGAGTGATGAAAAACCGGAGACGCCCTATGAAGGACCAGGAGCGTATTCTCCTGCTGAAATGGACATAAAAATTAGAGTAATTGATGAAAAAGAAATGGTGTGTGGAAAACCAGATTTTATTTACAGAACAAATTTAGATTCTTTATATGTTTCTTATTAAGGCGGATTTAATATGAAGACTGGCAAACCTTATAAAACAAAAACTCAACAATTTTTTCATTAACTTCGTGTTGAACCTGACAATAGCCTAAGTGTAAATGGGTTTAAATAGGCAATTAAATAGGAAGCCTTCAGATGAACAGATCCGAACATCCGACAATGGTTTTGTTGCATGGGAACACTTAGACAAAGACAAGTTAGACTATGATCTTAACCTTGCGGTAAAAATGGATTTTGTCATATATCATAATTACATGCAAATAAAACAAGCATGGAAAAGTTCAGTCATAGAGCAATGCGAACTTGATCGAACTCAGAAACAATTGATACTTATGCAGGCTATCCAAAATAATCGTTTAGCTGGATACATGTTAACCGGCAACCGCTCGATGTTCTTAGACACAGATGGTAGCATAGGTTGGCTGTACCACTGTCCAAAACGAAACTCACCACTTCAGGTTCTTGAGCAGTGTTATGATAGAATTCCTATTCATTATGATGGTAGGACAATGTTCGTCGACCCATTACTCGACAAACCTACCCATTTGCAAACGAAGTAGATTGTGTTGGAGGCTATAAAAATGCCTACCAATTAGATATTGATAATGAAAATTCATGGTACCATCTGATGCCAACAACTGTTCCTTTACAACCGCCAAAAATATTCTCTTCAAGAGTTATTAGTTCTATTCCAAAATTTACCGGTTATGAATCGCAACGTGCCGGAATTTACACACCAAATCAGCTTAAATGGTTTTGGGACAATATCTTGCATTCGGAAGCTTCAAAATCTGTTTTGACAAAAATTTCAAGAAAATTTCTAGAAGGAAGAAGCATAGACTATTCTCAAAAAGATATCTATGCGTCAGCAATGGGAATTAACAGACAAATTTATCTAGATTCTCTTCTTTCACCTACATTTTTTACAGACCAGTTCAAAGGCACTTTTGGAATCATCACTTTTTATCTGGAAAAAATTGGAGTTTATTTCGCTTGTTTCTTTTGCATAAAATTTCTAACTGATGTAATCGTAACAATGATAAGAGCGTTCGAAATCCACAAAATATCCAACAAAACAATGGGTTTTTGGAAAATTCTATTAGGAGCAACATATAATCTTTGTATCTTATCGTTTTTTACAACGGTATTCTCTAACGAAACCAAACCGTCGGCCCCACAGAACAACAATCATTTTTTACCGCTATGTAATTATCAACCTTACAGCACAATAGAAAAAACTTACAGATGCGTTGAGGATCAACCAAGAGAAAATAAAATTGATGAGCATTGTCATACAGAAAATAATAAAGCAGAATACCCAAGTCTGGGGTCACATCAACCACAACCACAAAATGATGCAACCATTCGAAGTGTGGTGGGACCTCCTTAAAGCAGTGACTAAAAATCATCCTTTTTATAAAAAAATTAATTTGTCTCAAAAATAATAAAAATTATTTGTATTAGACTCTGTAAGTAAGTTAATATCTTGTTTAGATACACCTCAAGGATGCTATGTTATGCAGCCCAAATTCATAAAACAGCCTAACGCTTTATTCTTTCGATTTGGACAATACACCGGACAAATATTATCATCAAGTATTTCCGCCTTGAAAACTACTGTAACTATTAGAGTTGCATCTTTCTACTTCAGTGACATCATTGATCTGGATGTACCACATTCAAATTTTCAATACTTCTCATGTTAAGAGCCCTGATTGATAACACAATTACTTTTGTAAACACTGGAATCGAATACGAAATTGTTTCAAAGCACCTGAAGAAAAATATTACTAGATTTTGAATTCTTTTGTAAGTTCAACATTGAGAGACATGTATGGATTTCTTTCTTTCTTTTTATTTCTTATAATCCAGTTTCAACTATGTAATCCCAACTATGTCTATCTAGCTATTAACTGCACTCTCCCCCTACTTCGATTTTGCTATACTGAATCCGATTTATATATTATCTATAAATATCAACCGTTGTCAATAATCCTATTTTCAGAAATAATTGACACCCCTTTTTTTATCCTTTTTTAATTTACATATTTTAATACATAGTTTTGAAATGAAGAGCAATAAATCATTTAACAACTAAAACGCTTCCATTAAGGTACTTTTTGTTTCAAGATCGACTTGTTACAATTTATCAAATAAAGAAAACTTTTGAAGAAAATCACGGAGACATTTTCCCTCAAATCGTTATAAACTTCGAGTTTTGGGACACTTGGGAAAACGATAGTGTGATTTTAACCCCTCATTCGTTGTATTGGAATTATTTCGTGTATTTAGCACAATTCGACCCTAATAGTTTGCCTAATGAGCTAGACCCGCAAACATGATTCATTTAACTAATAGAAACTTACAAGTCAGAATCGGAAACTAAAATTTTGAGCTTTTAGCCGTATACTATATTTCCGCTATAAGCATAATGACTTTTGCAAAAAAACCCATGAAAAATATTTACAGACTTTTAACCATTTTCATTACTCATCCTCAGTTCGACTAATTCACCATTTTTCTAGCTTACAAAGAGAACTCGATATTTCAAGTACAACATCCAATCTACATTGCTTAAGTATCATTCTAAACTATGATATTTGCAGTTAACAATAAATTTGTAGAGTTGCAAAAAATTCAACGATCTTTTGATGCATACCCAACTCCTGTACCTACTATGCTAGTAACACTCAAAGAAATCCAAAGTGAAAAAATTTGTTTAATAAGTATTAATCCTCTCTCAATTCTTTGGTAATTCTTCCTCTTCATTCTAGAAAATCCAAACTGTGTACCTCACAATATTTATTTTGATCCCCCAAAAACTGATTCTTGCCAAAACGATTCAATCCTTAAAGAGTTGGAAACTATTAACAATTAAAAGCAGCAATGATATTCTCATACCAAAACTGCCTTATACAAATACAATTTTTTGAAAAGTCATTTGTCACGACAAAAAGAAACAGAGTAATCCCACAACTAATACTCCATTTTGAATACTTAAACACTTGGACTGATGAAACCATTACCTTAACACGATCTTCCCCCTATTGGACATTCTTTATAAATATATCCCAAGCATTAAACGGTTCTAAATTCCCTTTTAATTTAGAATTTCTATAATGCTGTTCCACTTTGGTGAGCGCCTAGTCGAAGTAGAGTCCCTCGAGAGATCTTTCCTTGAAACTTCCACAGCAGAGATTAAACCCTGTATAATTATACACTATACAGACTACGAGCGTGGATATGAGGGTTCTACTCGAGTCACCATGGGAATGATGCACTGGGAATTCTTTCTTGCACTCATTGATATCGAAGAGCATTTCCCAGTCAACTTGGGCGCTCTTCAGTAAAGTAATTTGTTTCACATAACTTTCTCTCCCCAAAAAAGTAATTTTTTTCCGTGCTCATTATTTCTTTTTTTTTCTAATCAATTTGTCCCTTTTCCCTCAATTCTTTCCACATTGTTAAAAATAAAATAATTTTTTTCATTGGTAAGGAAAAAGTTAAAATTGTTAAAGCAGAAAGATGGTTTACTATCTGTTTTATACAATATAAAGCATGTATCAAAATAACTTATATGTACCTAAGCACAGGTACCATTAATCATTATTGCATCTATCCAAACGAGAAACACTGGAATTTCTTTTTTGCTATTGCAGATCTAAATGTAACTATCCCCAACGAACTTGAACACCATGGATTAGAAGTCGCATACCCAGATCTCTCTGATTTATCCATATAATGGGAAACATTTTGAAAATAATATCTCAGCAAACACAAATTGACTCAACCCCAAAAATTGAATGTCCTATTTGTTACCTCCCTTGTCGTCAATTTAAAAAATTGCACAAAAACCCAAACGATCAACCCCCCCCCCCCCCATTTTGCTTGCATTCCCTGTAGAAATGAATTATTTAAATATTGGAACCAACCTAAATGCCCCATTTGCGTAACTCCCATTTATACAATCAGTCATTGACATTATTTCCAGGGTGATTCTTATCAAGAAATCAAAAAGTTATCCACTTGCCACAGCCACTTCAAAAGCCTACACCCTAAAAAATCAATTTGTTTGCAGTGTATGACTTTCACAACTACTAAATGCCCTTTATGCAAACAAACAATTGACCCAAACAACCCGTGGTAAAATCCTCAATTCAAAACTACGTTCAGAAACTATCCAAAATGTTTACCCCCAAATTACTTGATTTTTTATTAATGGCCCTTATGATTATTGCAGCAGCCTTCTGCTTTGTTTTAACCGTTTTCCTCGTAGTTGTGAGTATTCCTTTCAATTTTTGATGTTTATAATTATATTAGTAATAGACCAAACAATAACATCCCAAAATAATCAACAACCAAATCCTCCAACCGTGCCAATTCCATAATCCCCTCCAATAACAATTTTTCGAAAATGAATACTATTGACAAAGAAACCAATACTATAGAATCCAAACCGGTCTCATTAATTTGTTTATGCTGCAGACGCGAAACAATTGTTTTCAAGAAATTACACGAGAACACCCCTAATGAACTACCCCACGTAATGTATGTGCTCTGTTACCAATATGTTATAAAAGATATGGGCTATGATTTTTGTCCTGAATATTCTAAATTTAAAGTTATCTTTTCAATCTTTAACTGGTTTCAATGTGATATTTGCAAACAAACAAGATTTCAATATTCTGTTGCAAAAACATTTCATCACAGTGACCATGAGCCCGTCAACTTTTGTAAATTTTGCGCAGAAGATTAAAAATTATGCCCTCGATGCAAAAAAAACAATCATATAATCTAAAATGCGTCCAAGAACTTCCAGAATTTTACTTCTTTCCCTAGTTTTATTTGTAATCCACTCGATATCCCTAATTCCATTCAGTTTTTACCAGGAGCAAGTCACCTCCTTCACCCTAGTTCTACACTACTCATTGAATTGACTAAATGCACCCCATAGCATTGTTTATTTTTCTATTTGTTCTCTTATGCGCATTGGCAATATCCCTTTTTAATAATTACTACCTCCTTTCCGCAATTGGCCAAATTTTCTCCAGATACTGAAAATGACCAATCTAGACCTATCCACAAAAATATTTATCCTGATCCTAATTACCTTGCTGGCCATATCGTTCCTCATTAATCTCATCCTACTGCAGTTTCTCCAAGGTTTTCTTGTTTTTGTCTAAGGAAAATAAGAGAACAGTAACTCGATGGGTCTTTCACAATCCCTATTCGACAGTTTCCGTTGGCTCTATCCCCATAAGGACATTATCTGCCCCATATGTTCACGAAAAACCGTTATTGTAGAAAAACTACACAAGCATTTCCTCAAAGAAAATCCTCATTATGTATGTATTCCTTGCAGAAAGGCACTTTTTAAAAGATACACAAACCCTAAATGTCCCATCTGTCTTCGACCATGTCTTCCCGTCCTGATCACATCCTACTTCCGATGCAATTTATGCAAAAAATGAAAACAGAATTAGGAATAACAAAAAACCCACATTTTTCCCAACATGAGGATCATCGATTCTGTCGAGTATGTATAAATAAGCAGAAAAAATGTCCCAACTGGCAAGTTAGCAGAAAGAGACAATTCCCAACCCAACAAATTAGCAATCACAAAAACAAAATTATTAAGATGAACAACATTGAAGATCTCGTTCCCGACGCTATCAGGAAAATACCCTCAGAATGTTTAAAACTGCAGAAACCGCGAGACGAGAACATGAATAAAGAAAACCCGAGATACGTTAACACCCTCCTCTATTTCCTGAAACCAAACTACAACAAATTTGAGGTTGCTAATAAAATAAACATCATCCCATCAAATGGACATCAACAGATACTAGTCAACAGCGAAAAGCTTCCAGTTCTGAAAACCTTCTCGCTTCCCGCAGAAAACAACATATGGAGAATCAAAAATCGCGACCCTAAGAAGGGCACTTATACCCTTAGGAATAACATGCTCGACGCATATATTGAAGTCCCCTACGATGCCATTTCCGATTTTCCTGTCGAGATGCCAGAACTATCAAATATCAACACCAATAGTTTAATAGACGAAAACACCACATTCAGGCAGGAACTATTTCAAAAGGAAACAGAGTTGCAAGAATTGCAACTGAAATTTGAACAACTGAAAATGGAATCACAGAAACCACCTGAGGAGAAGCAACTACCTAACGACTATTGGCGGCGCCAATATGTCGTTGCCCATCAACTCCAAAAAACCAGCGAATCGAATGCACAAACTATGTTAAAAACGTTCTCCTTGAAACATCTAGAAATAACAAACGCCAACAAAAAACTTGGGGAAAAGAATCTGGAGCTAGGAAAGAAAATAACACAATTAATGAAGGAAAACGAAGAACAAAAAACCAAAATTTTTGAGCTCAAAAGGAGGGTTAAAAAGCACAAAAAGCGACAGTCAGTGGATAAGGACGAACCAACTGAGGACGATATACAAGAGGTTCTTTTGATCCAAGACGATGGTAACAGTCCGATGCCAAGCCCAGTCATTTTGCCTCCATAATTTTTTAACTAATATAGCACAACATTATCGCCCTTTGCGATTAATTTTATAAACTGTCTGAACTTGTAGTAACTCATTCATATGTCCCAAGCGCAATAAAATCATATACGATGCAGTATATTTCTTTCTTTTAATCATTTTCTTTTTTATCTTAAAATCGGGGTGAGCTGTAGTATTACGAGAGCCGTTACAAATGAACGGATAATTAATCCCGCATTAGAGCGAACGTAATTAGGCGCTAATTAACCATTCTTTTTCCGCGCGCTAAAAAAACTAACGCTTATCAAGACTACCAGTACACAAGTATTTAAACAACTCAGTTCGACTTATTTAAACAACACAACTTTAGGCCTGGATCTCCTCGCTTTTATCCAGGACAGAAAATGTACGTTGTTGAACGTAGGTGGCCTGTAAAACCACAGTTTCTTTTGATTTAAATTACTTCTGCTTTTGACATTTGCAATGCAGATCTTTTCCCCCAAGTTCAATAAAGATGAAGCAGATTGCTTCAGGGGAAAAGACAATAGAGTCTCATAAAAAGCCCCCAAGAAAACCATTATTGTTGCGGTTTTAGGAGAGGGGAAAAGCAGAAAACAGGCGCCTACGAAATCAATAACTGATGCTCTCAGCTTTTTAGATTTTTATTATTTTTTTGAGTTTCAATAATTTTTCCGTGAGACAAAAAAGAGTTAATTCTCTTGCCTTCTCGGCCAATAGGAAAATTAAGAAGCACCTCACTATGAACGTGAGTTTGTGATTCGCTCCCTATCGGCCCAAACGGACCTGAGAGGAATTAATTGTTTCTCTCAGCGAAGTGGGACGGAATAAAATTAGAGAGACAAATAACAGAGCCATCGACAAGCAGCAGACAACTGCTTCATTTTTCCTACAAAATAAATTTCAAAGTTCAAACAGAGAAGAAATTATATAAAAGACTTCTAACTTAGAAGAACATTTTCTAATTTTCAAACAGAACATTCTTACGAGAAACCGACTTGAAGAAGTTTCAACGACGCACTCACTTAACAACAACACAATCAAGTAACAGCTCAACCCGGTTAAATACTGCTCAGTGTAAGCTTGTTTATTTAAACTATCTATTTAATTAATTGAACTTTTCAGCCCCCAACAATTTTAAATTGAGACTTGCAGCACAGACAGGTCTTAGGCATATATCTTTGCCTTCGATTTGTTATATCTTTTGTCAAGTTTGACTGGCATACATAAAGAGATCCCGTATTGTGTGATCTGTAGCAGCCCAGCCAAATTTGATAGCAAATAGTTTGTTAAACTTGTGCCCTGACACAGCTAAACATTGCACTTTTAACATCATAAGGGGTGAAATGACTGGGATATTTTGCTGGTGCATTTAAAGTGTATTTCACGGCCTCACATACGTGCCGACAGAATTCCAAAACTACACATTGTTTTCTGGATGATATGGCAAAGACAAAGAAAAAAACATATTGAAATATGTTTTTGACTGTCTTAAAGGATTTATTGTTGCAAACCTTCGGATTGATCTCCCTAAAAGTCAATACGCAAAAAAATAAACAGATAAACTGGGTTACCATATTTCAAAAAACCAGTCTCGCTGGTCTGGGCCATACCAATTCTTTTGTTCATCTGTTTGGCCAGGTCCACGCACTTATGGAATCTCTTTTCGGTCTGGCTCATGTTCTTGTTTTTGCATGTTCTACACTTTTCCTTTTGTTACCCACAAAAATACTTTTTTGTAGTTGTTTTAGCCTCTCTGAAGAATAATATCATCGATTTAGCTCTAATTGCAGTTCAAACAGATTTGGACTAATCAAAGACCAGCCAAAAACATTTGCCGACAATCTGAAGCAAAAGAATAATTGTGTGACAAAAATTTTCATAAATAGCAGCTGATTTTTAGCAACTAGCAGCATAATGTAGAAGCTTAATTCAGTAAAATAACTAGTCATTGTTGTAAAATGTGTTGTTCTTGCATTTGAAAGTTTGTCTTAGAGAATCCCCAACACAATTGAAGGTGATTTTTGGACCCACAATTTGAAACGCATTACTTATAGTCGCCGAATATATATGACATTCTGGCTCGAGGGTTGCGTTATGTCCATTCAGTCGAGAGCGAGGACACTGAAGTCAGTTTGTTTAGATCCATTGACTTGATTGGGTCTGATCGGTCTGGCTTGGCGTCTGGACCAGTTTTGGTCTGGCCTAGGACCCAGCTTGGTTCTGTTCGCTTTTGTCATACACAGGTTCTCATGTGGGTCTGTTTTGTAGCTCAGCGTCTATCTCTGTTCACTGCAGCCCCCGGTCTGTTCAATGATGCCCGGGTGACCAAAGAATGTTCGGTCTGGCCTTAACCGGCTTTGGATCTGTTCGATCGGGGCCCTAAAGTCTGCCAACCAAGGCCGTGTTGCCCATATCTTATTTGGGTTCAGGACTTGATCCTGGGTACCAATGGTCTGATCGTAACTTGGTCTATTCAATGCCCTATACAAAGAAGCTCTCAATAGAGTTTTAGGCTACTTGTGCAATTTGACCTCAAATAAGATTTAGCACCTGTAATGAGTTTCTGAACTTTTTGAAAAAAAAAATTAAGTGGCTTTCATCCAGAAGACTGGAGAGTGAAATGCTCCAAACCCATGAGTTGTAGCAATTGAGATCTCGCAGAGTTTTCAAAAACCACCCACACCCTTCAACGATGGATTAATAGGGTTCACCAATTATAAGCTTTGTCTCAAAATTATAGCCAGGGGGGACTATACGTAAGATGGATGTCTACAAAACATAAGCTCAGAAGATTTGTAGTGGAAATGATGGCCCCAATATTGTTATCTACTATTGAGTATTCGCTGATTAAGCGATAAAGGAACTTGCCCAACTGCTAATTCGTTGGGTTTTCGCAGCCTTTAGTTTCGCGAGGTAGGGGGGGGGATCTACTAAGTTCGGTTGTCCAAAACAAAAAAACGAATAGACTCAAAATTCCTTTTTCAGAACTAACTTTTCTCAACCTATGATTGGTGTTTGGTCTATTTAAAACTGTATTTAGTTCAAATATTATTTCACGCAAAACAATTCTGGATCTTTCCCGTTTGTGCCCCCCCCCCCCCCCCCCCGCTTAGTGGGCGCATTTTATTCGCACCCCCCAGACGCACGTGCCATATATTTACATAATAATTTACTATGTAATGACACGTGCTTTGTACCTGGGGGGCACTTAACTTACTGTGTGTGTGTGTGTGTGTGGGGGGGGGGGGGGCACAAACGAAAAGATCCAAAATTCTAGTTGATGGAATTTATTTGGAACAGAAAACAAAATAATTCACATCCACTGTATCTAAAATTATTATCATGAAATAGTACGAGAAGTTATATCAAGCTGTGCAATTCTCATTCGTGGATCCCGTTTAAGAGCTCTGATTGGTCGAGATAGCTTGATTCTAAAGTCAGCACTGGTACACCAGTGGGGGGCACTTAACTTACTGTGTGTGTGTGTGTGTGTGGGGGGGGGGGGGGGGGGGCACAAACGAAAAGATCCAAAATTCTAGTTGATGGAATTTATTTGGAACAGAAAACAAAATAATTCACATCCACTGTATCTAAAATTATTATCATGAAATAGTACGAGAAGTTATATCAAGCTGTGCAATTCTCATTCGTGGATCCCGTTTAAGAGCTCTGATTGGTCGAGATAGCTTGATTCTAAAGTCAGCACTGGTACACCAGAATATGACTGGATTAGCCAGGAATAAGCAGCTCAGCAGTACAGAGAAAAGAGCATTCACCAGATAAAGCTCCAAAATTGTTCCAACAGAACCATATTCGGACAGTTCTCGAGTGATTTGTTTGATACTTCATTTTCATATCCAGTAATTCTTTCCCGTTTTCTGGACTAAGTGTTGAAAGTTTAGTTCTAGTTACTAAGTGTGGTAAGTTAAACTGTCATCAGCACTTTTCGAGGAAATTGGCGCAAAAATTCAGCCAATTAATCATCAAATTTGGTAATTGAAAATAAATGCCTACAAAACCAATGTTACATAAATTGCACGCAATCTTTTTTGTTGAAAGTTGAGCATTTTTTAATTTCTTATATAAATTACAGCTTACAGAACTCAATTCTTACAGCTTCAGCAATTCAAAAATAGTCGGAATCAATTGGAAGCCGGAGACAGTTAGGCAAAAATAATTGTGATCAGTTTTTCGCAACGAAATACTTCGTTGAAACAAAACTTGAAATACCTGAACATGAGATCTGACAAAATGATGTTATTTGACTAGAATTTTGCCATGCAACACCTCAAAAACTTAAGAAACAAGATTGAGCAACCCTTTTGCTGTATACATCATAGTACGATGCACTTGCTGTAATCTCTGAGTAGTTCAAATGTTATATTTTTTACTCCGCCGCAACTGCTCACATAATTGTTCTTCAGCAAAAGCTTTCGCAGGAAATTATGGGCGAGGCAGACAAAAATTTTTTTAGTATCTATGGGAGATTTCTAGTTGTTCCGACCCCACTTTAGTGGGATGCAGGAACTAAATAGTCAAATGGATTTTTCGGCAAATTTTACCAAATACGCTTTTGCCAGAAGTAGAGACCTGAAAACACAATTTTTTCAACATCAAAAGGGGGCTAAATAAAGTTTTCGGTAAGGGTCTCCTTGAATTGAAATTTTGCCCATCTTTCGCTAATTTAACTCGATATGTATCTAAAAAGCGTCCCTTTTTATGATATAATAAAATATTTCATTTGCTTAACTATTTATTGCGCAATTAATTGGAAACATTAGGTGACTAGTGGGGCGCGCAGCTATATATGTGTCTGTTTTGTTCTCTTCGTGGACATTTATAACCAAAAATTGTTCAGATTGTTTTGGAGCGAGATCTTTTGATAACCAGCTCATGGGTATTAAGGTTTCGACAAAGCTTTCAATTCTTAAAAAGCTTCAATTGATTTCTTGTGTTTCACTTTCATTTTTTTGTTTTTTGGCAGACTCATGACACAGTCCCACTCATCAAACAATCAAGTTGATTGCTTTAATTGAAAAACTAAAACTATGTTTTCAATTGATAGCTAATGGCTCTTATTACTTAGTATTCATTTGTTTTGAGAAAATATCGGTGAACTTTGGAACCATGCATCTTTAATAACATACTACTGTCGGCCTGAAGCTTAGTGTCAATAGAGACAGCTCAATCGTTTTTCCGTGTGAAATAAAACTTAAATTGTATTTTGGTTTTCATTTTAGCTATTTGTTATTGGCTTTGCTACAACGATTTTCCAAAAAAAGTTAAAGTTTTCGCATGTTTACCAACTTTTGAAGTTCAATTTTGTTTGCATGTCAAATTGTCACAATAGTTATGTCGTAAGAACAAAAAAAATTTTGTTGGTTTGTGATTTTCTTGGTGTATTTCTTATGGATTTGACAGCTGCGACATTGTTCTCTCGCAAATTTTTCAAAAATTTTAAATTTTTACAAGTGTTTGTTGTTTATTTTTCGTCTTTAAAAAAATTGAACATTACGAAAGACAACAATGGCTTCATTTGGATTTTTAAATGAAACAATCCTATAAACTCCTGTTTTAGCTAATAGTCTGAATGACTCTCAGATAAAATATTTTCAAAATTTAAAGGGTATGTGAAAGTTTTTATTTTTTTTTCGACATGCTCTAAACTAGTTTCCTTATTGATCAATACTACCAACTTTTTGATGAAGCCTACATAAATTGCTTTGTTAGTGATATCTTTAATCTGATGTTTATAGGGCTTAGACAATAATTTGTTTTCATAAGAATTTTCATGAGTTTTTTTGAATGTTTAATAGTTTCTTGTTTCGTCTTTTTTTCTCAAGATCCGTTACATAGAAGACCAATTGAGGATGAGGCCTAAGTAAAACAAAAATAAAATACCTTCATTTTATTCCAGTGATTAATATCTCATTGATTTAATGGCTTCAATACTGTGGTTTTATAAAATATCAAATTCTGAATTCTGGACGTGTTCATGGTTTTTTGTAGCTTTTTGATTTAATTTCATTATGAACCAGCCCACTGGTATTCCAGAGGAGTTGCAAATTGATCGTTTTTTCTTTTTTTTATTTGAAAATTTTTTTAATTTTATGACTTTTAAAAGTATTTGTTTTAAAAATGTCATTTTTTCAGCTTCTCAGGTGTTTCAATTTTTATCTTTTCTCCTTCAAAGAGGCTTTGTTTCTTTAAAGACAGGAAGGAAGTGTCCTCTACCTAGCGAGCCTAAGTTGATAACTTTGATAACTGTTCTTTTTTAACTACTGGGTTTTGACTTTAGAACTACTCATTTTTATTTGAAAATTGATTTAATTCATGTCTGCCATATCTGTGTTTTTGTGGTTCTTCTTTGTTTCGTTGCCGCAACAGCAAATAAACAGAGGTTTGCTTTGACGTTGAACGATTGCGTAAGTGAACATATAATTTTTTAAATGGCTGTGACAATGTCTTCTTGCTAAACTAACTGATTTCTTAGAGTAATATTGCTTGTTTTTTTTTATTTTTGAAGTCTCAAATTATTATCTAGATAATGACAGATCCGAGTTTCTTCCATAGCGAGTACAAGCAAACAGATTTCAATTTCTTCCTGATGTATACATCAAAACATATAAATGACCAATTCAAAATTTTCAGTTGATACCTGATGGTGTTAATCGCTTAGAAAATAATGGTTTTCAAAACTGCGTTTTTTTAACTTTGCCCATTCTGCAGTTGTTTTTGCCATTCTTCAAATTGTTTTGAATTCAAGTTAGCGTCTTCAAATTGTTCTACGGCTGCGAAGCTGTAAGCTGAGTGAAGCTATTGTGCGGTGTTCTTGTTTTTTTTTGTATCGCCGTCTGACGCTCTTTTTTACATTTGTTCACAGCGCAACACTGAAAATGTCTTTTTTTCTGAATGATTGTTTCTATTCACTAACGGTTTTTAGCGCTTGTCATTTGTAACTCTCTTCAGCGAACTTTTTCAAGCCATTTGTCTTATTAGGTTTTGATCATAAAAGAATAGCCTGACACAAATAATTGATTTTTGAACTTTTAAGATTAAGTTTAATTTGAATTAATTTATGGTCAAAAGAACTCATTTGTGTATTAAAGTTCCCTTATAGAAAATGATGCTGCTGATTTAATTTTAGCAAGCTTTAATAATTTATTGCTAAATGTTTTAACATAGCTTTTTAAGCGGCGTCGTTTTGTTTTCAACTTAAATCTGTATCTGTTTCCATCTCTATTGTACAGTACGCCAGTCTATTTCGAAGCTATTCGGGCAATCTAATGCCTATGTGAGTAATGTAGAGGTCAATTTTGTTAGCTAGGTGTTATCTAGTGCAGTTTTGAATTTGTTATTCTGCTTTCCTTTACATATAGACGTCTAGTTTTGAGTGTAACAAAAATTTGTTTTTCATTATTTTAAATTTGTCTTATCTCGTAGTCTCGTCATTCGCAGGTTTCATCAACCCTTTAATGCCGCATTACTTTCATTTAGAGGTTTGTTGAGCAATATGACTCTTCAATTTCATCTCTTCCTCATTTGGTAGACCAATAAGTCAAAAATGCAGATAAGCGGGATCGGGACATTATAGTCGAACGCACATTACCGAGCTTCCTCGTTTAAAGTTTCATACGAAGCCATTTTTTTTCAACTGATGAATTTATGTAAAGACTCTTATTTTAATTCACAATTATTTTCCAATTACGGAGAGAACAATAATGAAATGTAAACAAAAATTACTGATCTCATTACATAAGACGCCAAGGTACAAAAAATTGCTTTGTCTTGCTCTATGAAATATGTCAAACAAATGTTCCAAACAAAACACTCCAGGAACATTGAATCTCTTGCAATTGTTATCGACTAGGTTCAAAGATGGCTGATTAGTCTACAGTGAAGGTCAAAGTCGATCGAGAAAAAAGACGAGTCGATCATTTCATCTCAAAAATTGCTCCAGGACGGTTTTGTAAGTAAGAGCAGCTTTAGTTAGAATAGCATCAAATTTTGTTTTTGGTTTTGATTTCTGCTTTATGTTAATGTGGAATTTCATATGGCATTATTGACGAATTTTATTTCATGTTTTGTTTTAATTGAGCTGTCCCTAATCTGATCAGGACAATTTGGAGCGCACACCTCAGCTTGGGCATACGTGAAATTTACCGAGACCGCCTTGAACACACTCAGCCAGCTTGAGCGATTCGAGGCTGATCACAGGTACTCATGGTCTGGAATGGTTTGATCATACACAATTTTGAACGAGGACCTCGACCTGGGTTCCCTTGCATGATTTTTTGCATGATTTTGCAAGAAATGATTAAATCGTTCCTCCATTTTCGTGCAAGATTTTTTAATATTTTCATTAACTCGGTTTTACTTATTGTGAAGTTCAATAAATTAAGGGAAATAATTTTAAATTCCTCGCATAAACGCCCGTCACAAAACCCAAAACGTTCAAACAGGTAGTAATAAACGTACAAATCGTTATAGCTTTCAAGTAAGATCGTTCCGTATCTAATTCATATTGTAAAGCTCCGTTTGACCAATTGTTGAAAATTTCACTTTGACAAATTTGCTCACGCATTTTAACTTGAATTCTGCCATAAAGAATGACTGCGATAACAATTGCAGGTGTATTTATAAATATATAACTAGCTAGACCGATTGACTGATAAACCAAAACATATTCTTCATTTCTCGGTTTTATTATCAAATATTCGGTGGATTTGAACAGAAATGCAACAGTTGCGAAACCGACGAAAATTAATGAATATAAGTAAATTCTTTGATTTGAAAAGTATAAACCATAATATTTTGGTTCGCAAATAGCGTAGTATCTATTGAAAGCGAGCATTAATACAACGAGGTCGAAAATGTAGCGATAATAAGGCAAAAATAGATACTGGATGACTTGATAGAACTGGTCATTGAAACCCGGTGTTAAATAAAAAATTCCATTTGCAACAAAACCAAGACAGAATATCCAGTCAAACCAAGCCAGAGTTAAAATTAAAGTTTGGATTGGTAATCTAAAGTTAGGGTGATTGAATTTCCTCAAGTTAAAATTGAAAGGATAAAAATGGAACAAAAGTTGGCCACTTGGTTCAGTTTTGTAGATTTAATAGAATAAGAGTTTTAATAGTATAATTGTAATAAAAAGTAGTTTATTAAAAAGTAACAAATTCGAAAAATTAAATCAATAAATTCGCAAAGCTTGCACAAAAAAAAATCAGTTTAAAAATAACTTAACCCTTTGAATTTTCAATCAAGTCAAAATCGATAATCGGTAAACATTTGTATTGGATCTGTCGTTTTGTTTAACCAGATATGGCAATATCGCAGTTCGATACCAGTGAAAATAGGTATCTCATACCAGTGAAAATGGGTGACGTCTCAACAAATTTACGAACCGAAATATAGAATTTCCTAAGAATTTGATTGGTCAGAAAACGTAAAGCACTCAATTGTTAAGCAACCAATGCGTTCAATTAACCTGATTTCACCATAGCCTAGTTCTAGATTCTATGTTTTTTTTTGCACGTGGCCATGCCTCGCGGGTCATAGCCATGCCTCAGAACACGTTGGACTTAATATGAATACATCACAACTGAAAGTGACATCAGCATCCCCAGATAATGCATATTTTTCCTCTTTTGGCTTAACGCGATTTCTGAGCATATTTATGTGCAGGTTTGTTCCGCATTTTCAAACATGGAAAGTTCTTTGAGTGAATTATGTATCAATCTGCCAACCAGAAGTCAGTTTTAACACTTTCTCAATTCTGAGTCCCCAGCAATCAGATTTTTATGTTTTGATACAAACATAAATGTGCTCAGAAATTGCGTTAAGCCGAAAGAAAAAACAAGGCGGCTCGTTAATGTGCGTTCGCACATGATGTTCCGACCCGAGCTCATCTACATTTTTGACTTAATTGTCAACCAAATGAAGAGATAACCAAAAATAAATGTTTGACTTTAAAAAACACGTTACAAAACGTAAATACTAATTGAATTACATAATGCCATTTCTCAATACAGCGCTCACGAGATCTACCAATAAAAAGTTTACGAGAAAAAACAGCAAACAACAAAATATGCAAAAACAAAATTTTCACGGCCGAAATCCAATGTATAATTTTAAAAGCACCTAGTAACAACGTCAAAATGCAATCAGATAAAACCTTAACTCCACAAATATTGTTTTTGCTAACTATACAGCAGATGTATGTTTTTCATAGTGAGATTAAGTAAAAAGTTGACATAGAGAAAAAAAATGAGGTTAAAGTCAAAGATCAATCAACATTTCTTAAACCAAATAATTTCAAAAGTCTAAAAAAATCTTTAGCTTTTTAACAAAATAATTCTTGATAAATATACTAAAAAGTCAATATGAAACTAATGGGACCTGTCTTTGCTGAGACTAAACCATAGGAACAAACTAAATACGCAGAAAATCTCAAAAAAAAATCGAACAATTTACCCAAAGACGCAGAAAATCTCAAAAAATTAAGAACAATAACATAAATTATTGAAGCCATTAAAATCATCAGCTATTATCTGAATTTTATTTATTTTTATTTCAGTTTAAATTTATACTCATTCAGCTAAAATTATACTAAAAGAGAAAAGAAGTTCGTTCATTTGGGCCACATTCGAAAATCATTGGGATCTGATATTACCTGAATAAGCTAAAAGAAGAGAAAAAAGAAACACAAATACACCACTCACAAGATTTTTTTATGAAAACGCATAATGTCCACCAAACAAGACATCAGTTACGACATAATATTAGTAGACAAGTTGTTTTGTGAAATTCAAGGAATTGGAGTGGACTTCTCAATGACGAGAATAAGTTGACGAAAAGAAATAAACTGAAAAGTTTGAAAAATCTTTGAAGATGTATAATATCATAATTTTTAAGACTATTGGCTTTAAACTGACTGCTTCGGGTAACATCACTCATTACAAGTTTATGGGCAACATGACAGGCAACTTTAAACGTTTATGAGACCGATCAGAATTTTACGGCTACCTAAAAGTTAAAAAAAAGCAAAAACAGCAAACTCACAAAAATTAAGCGCGAAAAGTTTCAAAGCCATTAGAGAATGAACTTTTCAGTATAAACTCTTCTTTCAATTAGTTTTTTAACAACAAGGTGATTGTTTCTATTGTTTTAAAATGACTTGAAAAACAACAAATATAAACAAAGTTATTAAAACTACGAAGTTTTTGAGAAAACCCATAGTAAGAAAGTCATAAAATTCTACAGCTTTCAACGGAAGGCATTTAACACGCTAAATTATGTCTGGGTGATGTGATAACAAGGATGTTTTCCATTCAAGATTTATCAATAAGACATAACAACAAGTCATTGACTATGAAAACAACAACAAAAACTGGCAAAATCCAAAAGTTCGGTAGAAAATTGAGAGAAGAAAGTGTCGATGCTATTTAAACCATAAGCTTTTTTCTCTGAAAACTTTTTGAACGATCCACTGAGCGTCTTCACTAAGCCAATGGGAGCTATCAATATTATGATAATGTAATACGATTTCAAAAGTAACCAAAATTACTAAAAAAATTCAAAAATTATGAAAACTCGTGCACCGAAGTCAAAAAAACTAATAGTTAGGAGACAAAACCGCTCCTAGATAAATTGTTGTTGATGCAGAAAAAAGCGGTTCTGTCATTACCGAGACTGACTTACAATCAACGAAAATAAGCTTAAGATTGATTTATGTTCAAAAAAAAATTTAAAAAAAAAATATTTTTAAAGTCTTAACAGCCATTAATCTCAAAAGCTTTCAAAGGAATTCAATGAATACGCTCAGCTATGCCACGATGTGAATACAAAGATGTTTATCATGCCTAGTATATCAATAAGACGTCACAATATGTCTTATGACTATGAAAAAAAAACAACAAATACAGGCAAAAACCAAAATTTCTTTAGAAAAATGGGAGAAGAAAGTGTTGAAGCCATTTAAGCCATATTTTTTTCTTAGAAAATTTTATCAATGATCCTTTGGACGTCTCCACTAAAAGAAGATGTAGCCATCAATATTAGGATGACGTGATAAGAATTCAAAATGAACCAATAAAACGAAATGTCCAAAAAATTTTTAAAAAAATTTGAAATCTTGTGGCATTGAAGACGTATAACCAATAGTTATTTGATAAAGCCGCCAATGAGATTAACGTATGTTGCACTGGTATGAAGGAGTTCAATCCTGTTTTACTTAGACGAACTTACAGTTCACAAAAATAAGTTTATGGTTTACTAATTTTAAAAAAAGTTCGAAAATTTATTTTCAAAGTCTTAACAACCACTAGCTGTTCTCCCACAGCACTAGATAGGTTCACTTATTGCTCATTAGCAAATCTTTAACACCTTTAGTCAAAAAGTTCATGCCATAGGATTATAAAACTTTAGAAAACCTCAAAAAATAAATCGAAATTTCATTTGAAATTACGAAATTTGAGATACGAATCCAAAAAAACATGAGCGATCCCTTCGAAACAAATTTTTTGTTCATTGGGCTTCATTTGATCGTAAAAGAGGTTTGTCATTAACGGAACTTTGATATTAAACGTGTCTAGTAATCTCTAGGTGACTTGAAAAAACAAAAAAAATTGCAAAATTTTCTAAAAAAAAAAGAGCTCCCAAACCTAATTCGATTTTTTTTTTATATATTAAACTTCCCTCTAAGACTAGAACTAGTCTTTATTATCTCCTTTCGTCTATTAAAAACCTAAAATTGATTTACTTTTCGGCGTGAAATCTAGTTTTGAATTAAATTTTTTGTAGAAAAAACGTTAATTTGAACGAAAATTACGGTAAAAGTGAACAAAAGTGAACCAAATATCCAGTGTTCACATGAAACTTTAAACCTCGATAACTCCTCGAAAAAAAACGAAAATCAAAAAAATCTTTTGAATTTCGAATTCTACGCTGGACGAGCTTTTTAATGATGCCACGCACATTTCTCTACGATGAATATATCGGTCGGCCAAAATTCACGGAACAAAAAAAACCCATTTGAGTATATAGTTCCTCCCCCCCCCCACAAGTGGGGTCGGAACAATTATGTCATCTCTGGGGGAAACGGATATCACGTTCAGTTGTCATAGATTCTTATCAAATCGAAGGTGCATTTGAGGCACGGCCATAGTCGGCGAGGCATGACCACATGAAATAAACACAGAATCTAGAATAAAGCGTTAAAATTACGGTTATCGAACTCAAAAAATGCAGTGCTTTACAATTCTTGACCAATGAAAATTGTGTGTTTTGGTACGTCAATTTGTTGGGACGTCAACAGATTATCTAAATGTTGCTTACATGGACAATTGAAAGAGAAATCTTTGTAGGAAAAACAGCAGAGGAATCGTGTAAGTATCGGAAGGCTACAGAATGATCCGGTACAATTTGAACTTAAAGTTGTCAAACAAACCCCGTTCGATCTAATAGAACTAACTGTTTACTTTAACACAATTGAAAAACAGCTGGCAGCCTGGAAGAAACAGTTGGATCATGAAACGCCAAAACATTGCATCGCAAAATGCCAAAAATTATTGGCCGAAACAGAGCAGTTAATAGAAAAAATTGCAATTTTTAAGCCAAAAATACACATGTGAGCGCAACTTCAAGCGCATGCTTTTTATATTTTTTATCTGAATATAATATCAAAGCAGTTAAGAGGACTAATAAACAGTTAAAATATTCAAATTTAGCGTTATTAAGAAACAACCGAGTACTAAATGGGAAAAAATGTGATGAATGAGGTCTCGCACTGCATCAACAACAACCGGAAATTGTCATACAATTTTTTAAACTTAAAAAATCATGAATAAAGCTTATTTGCCTATAAATACCCCCAGCCAATTTGGGCAAATGAAACAAATAATCAAAGTTGGTTCTAAAATGCTGCTACACTTTCTTACACTTTTCAATATGATTCAACAGAAGGGTCACTAATGAAAGACTAGGTATTTCAGGATACGGAGTTGATATTGGAACAGACTGTTGTGAACACTGTTATAAATTTTCATCTTTTTGGGAAGTGTATTTCACACTGAACATTTCAAATTGATCTCAGACACAATTAGTTCTCGTAATTTAAAATTCTGCCATAGTTTTTCCCTTGTTTTGAAAAATGTTATGCAGACTTAATTTTACTTAAGGAAAATTTTTTCAAAAAATTGAGGTTGTTTTTAATCTAAATTAAGTGTAAAGGGTAAGGTAATCTCTACTTTAAGATACATTTCTAAAAAAAGTGCTTAGGCTCATCGAGTTTATCGTTAATAAAAAATTCACTGTTTGATTGAAAACACATAATCAGACAGCTAAAAAAAGATGAGATATTTGTGTAAGTGGAAATAAACAAACTGATATTGGCGATTCAAAAATCCACTTTTTCCTCTTCAAAAAAAACATATGCACATTTTAAAAACAAATATCGTTTGCAGGTGCTCATATTCCTCCAAAAAATATCTCTGACGGCATTTTTTAAGTTTGAACATCCTTTAACTTTTCTTGCTTTCCTTCTTTTGTACTGCTTCAAAGTGACTAATGAGTTTCACTAGAGTATTATCTGCAGTGTCATAAAATGCAGGCGAGCAATGAAAAGTTTCATTTCATTGCAGCATTTGCTCCTAGTTGCGGCAACAAATGGATCTCAAACTAAATTTCCACTTTTTGAAAAATTGTGAGAAAATATATCAAAATTCAGAAAAAATATATTCTGGTAATATAATTGTTCTCAAGACAGTTGGTAAAATCATTTTGCCAAAGTCAAACATCCTCCTGTCCGTGAAGTGTTAAGAAACTGAGCTACTGACAGTTAGTGTTTGCATGTTTTGTATGGAAAACTAGGAAGATCATCCCAACAGACTCGAAATATGTGTGCTTGATTTTTTTGTTTTTTTTAAAAAAGATTTTAAACATTTAAAGTTATATAATCAACTTGGTTGCTACTTTGCATGAAATTTTTTCTTCTGTTTGTCCTTCGTAAAAAAATAAATATCAATAGCAGCAAATTATTTTCTTAAAAAGCTTCTAATAATTAGAAGTTGTTTTATAAACGAGCCTATACCTTAAAATAAGAAGGTATTATAGAAATCACAGAAGTAGTTAATTAGTAGATAAATGTAGAATGTGGAGCAAAAAATTACAACCAACCGTTTTTGAAAACGTTTAATTGATCAAAATACTGGATCAAGTTGGTGGATAAAATTGACAGTCAGAAAATATGCGAGCAACAAAGTCCTTTTAATTGAAAAAAACCTCGGAATTAAAAACAATTTTTTAAGGAATATGTGCTTGGCTGATTGAAAAAAATGGAACAAAGTTAGAATGCAACTGCAAAAACAGGAAAATCTCAGAATGCAACTTTTCAATACAATAGAACAACTGATCGCATTTCAAAATTTCACTTCAATGGTTTGTTACGGAAAATCTCTATTCTGCTGTCCATTTGATGTGTTACAATAGAAGAAATTAGTTTTACACGAATTATACACTAACCTAATTTATGAAATAGAAAATCGAAATTCCAAAAATGAAAAAACATGTGAAAATTCCTGGAATGACTGTAACTAATATATCTCCAAAAATTATTAAAAATTTTAAAATATTCAATGCTAACAGCAGGTTCACGTCAGAAGCATTCAATTGTTTTGTGAAGAAAAGAGAGGTAGGCAAAATTGTTTATTATGGAGTTCTCTTTACTACAACAAAAAATTGTCTGATACTAAAATTTCAGATTCATTTTTCTGAAGAACTGAATTTGCAATAAATGACTTCTTTATTATAATTTAATTTCCCTCCATCTAGAGAAAAGACAACGAAAAAATAGTCAACAGTTTTCCGCAAATATATAAACCCTAAAATTCAAGAATTTCCAAATAATTACGATTGAAAAACGGAAAAATTTGGTTGCGTTACCAAATGGGCCGGAAAAAAAATAAACTGGAAGTACTGTTGATTGATTAAAAATGTTTTAGATCAAATAGTTTTTATTAGGGTTATACCAGTTTTTGAAATAAAAAATGTTTTTTTTTTGCTTCTGGATAGCATTTTAATGAGGACAGAACAGAGTGCGTTTCATTGATTGCCTCAAATGGTGACTACAATGAGAATGGTAGATGATTCATTAAAAAACATAAAAAACTCTCGTGTTTCTACATGAAATTTCTACAGTAGCTTGCGTTTTTCGAATTCATCAAATTATATACCTCTACTGAACCCAGAAGATTAGCAGTACATCTATTCAATTGCATTTTTGTTTCTATAAAAATGCATTTCACAGATTACACGAAAATGTTAAAATGTTTGATGAATGCATTTCACTTATTACAAGAATAAGTTAAAGATTTTCATGCGATATTCTAACTTTAAGACAAATGTTTCAGTGAAATGATTCGCTGTTTGATGGACTATGTATAAACAAATGAACAAAATAAAAGAACAAACAAAGATCTATTGGGTTCTGAAATTCAGTTAAAAATAAAAGACTTCACATTTCGAAAAAATAATCTTACACCAGTGCTCACAAACCTAAAACAATTTTTTAAATCAGAGTTTCAAGTTTTAAAATAATTCAATACTTCTCCGCAGTTCAACTTCATCAAAAACAACTTGGGATAGTAAAACTTTTATGAGGATAAAATACAAAAATCATACAAATCTACGGGTGGTTGAAAACAAAAAGGAGCGGCGTGGTCAGTAACAAATATAGTTGCAATTGTCAAAATGAATTGTTAATTTTCAGACACTTAAGTTTTTTATTCGTAATCGTTAGGTATATACTAGCTAAAATAGTTTTCTTATTTGTTCTACGAAAGATTTGTACTGAAATCTTTTTAAACCTCTGTGGATATTTTTTGCTTTCAAATGCACATTTTTGGAATAAAAACCTCAAAAGCAAGAATCTTTCAATCTGGCGATAACTCATCGCTGTAATTAGCCATATGTTAATAGCCTTGTCAGATGTAATAAAAAAAGTCTTAAGAAAATATAGCCTGAAAAAAATCTTTGGAATCCAGCGAATCACGCTTATGCTTGGTAAGATCGCATTTTTTAATGATTGCCTTTGTTTTACATATATACCTCAGATTCAAGATGGCTATCCAGGTGGGTATTGAATGGGGGGGGGGGGAGTTGTCGAAACAGTCCTCAAATAATTATTTTATTAACTGGAGGAAATTTGGCCCTTTTTTCGTCTTGTCGAAAGTTGTAACTGAATATAATATACGAATGTGTAAAGAGACCAATCAAAGCGAAGGTAGAACTCAAAAGTTGTGAAGCATTTGCTAGTCTGCACTCGTGAGCGTTCAAATCCATAATCGCCGAAGAACTGTTATAACTAGGATCACATCCTACTAACTTGTTATAACCAGAGTGATACATTTTATAACCAAATTTTTAAACGTTTCCACTAGTAACAACAAATTACGTACGTTGTAATATTATGTTTTCTTAACTTCATACGAGCCAGTTCAAGAATGCTGTTCTAAATGAACTCAGTTATTTTGAACTCTCTTAAATAGTAAATAATTTCAATGATGTGATGTTATTTATGTAAGCTCGAAATACCAAACAACCAGCATTTCGAAGCTCATGTTACACTTATTCCGAGATGCTTCAAAACAAAAGCTTTCAAACAAAATTGGATATACTTTGTTGTAGTAACCAAATTAATTGCCAAGAGGTAAAAAAAACCAAAGCAAGTTAAGCTGATGGCTGCGTTTTATCTGTCCAAATTTTTAACCGAAACAGAACATGACTGTAGTGTTCATCTCTCTCTATATCGAGAATTGAGAGGGTTTTCAAAGTTGAGTAAATTGTATCTCTTTAATTTTAATTTGATCTGTAACATGGTTCCTGAGCTACGCTTTTTAGAGAGAATTTAATTTATCTAAAACATCATTAAGTGTATTAAAAATAAGCAAGCCGGATTTCAAATTAAATCATCTACTTCAAACAGGTGTCAGGACAATTAAACCAATTCCATATTACCCTATGCTATCATTCCCGAAGTGTCATTTTACCCAATTCCAAATTTAATTTACCCTATTTTCAAAATTACCAGAACGACTATTTAGTAGGCTATATAAATACATGGACCGTGGGACTTCATATGAAACTATCACTCCAAACATCGAATAATTGAACGAAAACATCAAAGAACATTGAGTTGGCATTGGTTAAAATGGCATTGAGTAAAAGAAACAACAGGTTGGGTAGAATGGCACTGTGGAAAATGGAATTGAAAAATTGGCATGTAACCTTCAAATATATGATAAAATGTTTCCAAGAATAAGAGAATCATTGAATATGAAGTAAAAATGGCCTCAAAATCCAAGAACCAACACTTCTTCCAAAAATTTATAGTCTCTGAACTTCACGAAACAAGTGAAAAAAATGTTTGTGTTAGCTGCTGTTGAAGAGCTTGATGTTATTTTTTCATAAGGTTTAATAAAGAATCTCATAAACGTTAGCCGACAATATAAGATTTTCTGAGTGTCTGTTCAACAGAACCCTGAGAAGTTATCCGTTGCCGCTACCTGAGGGTTTTGATCCCATCAAGAGATATCCAAAGGACCCAATAACAAAATGTATCCAGTACTAATAATATGGATTATCTCAAGAACTGGAATGAATGGAATGGTAACACAAATTGAAATTTTCAAAATCTTCTAGTAAAACATGATATCAAACTAAAGCACTGGTTGTATTGTTGAGAATATCATTAAGAGAGATTGGCTGCAGCGACTAAGGGGGCATTACTTGGACAATGTTCGAGAAACTGAGTACACTTACTCAATTTGTGGGGGAGGCTTCACGGTTTTCAAGATTTGAATTGTAAGCGTGTGCACAAACCAATGATACTAGGTTACTTAGTTAACACTTTCTGTAATTTTAATTAATCTTAATTTAGTTTTAATGACCCACTTTTCACAAAGTGCTATCGTGAAAATCTGGGACAACTTTTCGTAAAACGATTCCGCATCATAAGTCACTGGTTTCCAATTTATAAATTTATTTCCAGGTGAAACGCTTTCAATGTCAATCATTTCTACTCTAATCGAATTTCGACAATCTCAACGTATACCAATTTTACAATTTAAATGTCAGTGAAATCCATGCTTTTCAAAAATATGATAAAATGTTTCCAAAAAGAGGAGAATCATTGAATATGAAGTAAAATTGGCCTCAAAATCCAAGAATCAACAGTTCTTCCAAAAATTTATACTCTTTGAACTTCACGAATCAACTGAAACAAAAAGTGTTTGTGTTAGCTGCCGTTGATGAGCTTGATGTTATTTTTTTATAAGGTTTAATAAAGAATCTCATAACTGTTATTGCTGACAATATAAGATTTTCTGAGTGTCTGTTCAAAAGAACCCTGAGAAGTTATCCGTTGCTGCTACCTGAGGATTTTGATCCCACCAAGAGATATCTAAAGGAATCAATAACAAAAAGGTATCCTGTACTAATAATATGGATTATCTCAAGAACTAGAATGAATGGAAAGTTAACACAATTTGAATTTTTCCTAATTTTCTAGTAAAACATGATATCAAACTAAAGCACTGGTTGTATTGCTGAGAAAATAATTAAGAGAGATTGGCTGCAGCGATTAAGGGGGCATTATTTGGACAATGTTTGAGAAATCGAGTATACTTACTCATTTTGGGGGGGGGGCTTCATGTTTTTAAGCGTGTGCACAAACCAATGATACTAGGTTACTTAGTTAACACTTTCTTAAATTTTAATTAATCTTAATTTAGTTTTTATGGTCCACTTTTCACAATGTGCTATCGTGAAAATCCGGGACAACTTTTCGTAAAAAGATTCCGCATCATAAGTCACTGGTTTCCAATTTATAAATTTATTTCCAGGTAAAACGCTTTCAATGTCAATCATTTCTATTCTAACCTAATTCCCACAATCTCAACGTATACCAATTTTGCAATTTAAATGTCAGTGAAATCCATGCACCGAGTAGTTATTTTCCGCAACACGAACACATAAAATAGATACTCGAACTTAAGTGCTGATACCTAAATGTTGCCTAATTGATTTAGCTTTTTCAGAATGGATAATACGAGATCATCGACGAAGTTAAAAGAACTCCAAACTTATCAAAAGAATAGGCTGGATCCTACATTTGATCCGAAAGCGACCAACAAACAAAATTTTCCTCTCCGGGAATACAAAGCACAGAAGAAGCACAGTCATTATTACAAAAACCTAAAATGACGCCACCACAAATTACAAATTTATTAGTTTAATGGAGAAAGAAATGTATCTACATAATATCCTGGAAAGGGACATTTATGACGCTCAAACAATTTAAAATTTAAAATTTTGATTTTCGATTACACTTGATCTATCAGACCGTGTCTATCGAAGAGGGTGTTTACAAAATACATTTTCTTGCATGTGTTGACCGTTATTCATAAAGATTTTATATAGATATAAGTAGTATAGTAAGTTGCGTAGTGCTTGTAGGGGGGGGGGGTCCGGACCCCCCCCCCCCCTACAAGAAATTTTTTCTCTGAAAAAGTGGAATCTTGTAATTTTTTCGGAGTGTGAGGCAAATTACTATACTTTTCAGCTATTTCCATTTCATTTTGATGGTTCATGTAAATTGAAACTTGGGAATTGGGTTTTGGTGGTTTTGAATTCATGTTTTGTGCGCGATTGAGGGTAAAACTTTAAATTGGGATTTTATTTAGTTTGGAGAGCGGGGAAATGTTTGGACTTGTCAAAGATTTGTTTATGGTGTGGAATTTACGAGGAACGGAATCAAAGGGAACTAAATTTGTGGAAATTTAATTTAATGGTTAAACAAAATCAAATCTGAATGTTTTTAGGGGCTTTGAAATTATATTGCGGTAGTGAGGGAAAATGTTCAAATTACGATTAAAGACAAATTGTGTCGGTGAATGGAAGACTTCAAGGGGGCTATTTGGGGAACGAATTAACTTGTCTGAGTCAGTGTGGTATGGAATATTTTGTTATCGAATGTCTGGAACTATTCCTATTTGCCTACAGTAAAGAAATGAGGGTTTGAAACTTGAAGTTTGGAAATTATAAATATTCAATCTCCATTTTAAAGTCTCTACTTAAAGCGCTACGAGCTCAATCTATACAATTTGCTCAATGCTTCAGTGAAATGCATCTTTGCAAAATTTGTGACATTTATTTTGACGAAAATCATGAAAAAAACGCCCATTTTTCCCATCATCACCCTGATATATACATAAAACTTTGTACTTTATGTTGCAAATCTGTTTTTTTCCTCCCAGAACTGAAAGCCCATTTAAAACACAAGTCATACCTCCAGCCCCACTCTTTATACGACTATCGTTCTCTTACAACTGGTAAAGTCCCGATCAAACTTGTCCCTTTTGTAAGGAGGTCTTTTATTATAAACTTGAATTGGAAGAGCACCATTTAAAAAACAAGTGCTGGGGTGACAAGGTGCGAAGCCTCTTCAGGAGGAAAACGGGACAGAGATTCTAAAGTACGTTTCCTTTTTTAACTTTTGAATTGAAGAAAACAGTTTCTTAACACTTTACTTTGCATATTTTTAACTTTCCTTTCTTTTAAAGATGTACTAATTAAACTATACAAAGCAGCAGTATTATTTAAACTGAGTCAGAATCATAAATAACAATACGTTGGCGTTTAGTAGAAATAACTGGGGAGTCTCTATTACTTTGAACTTCTTCCTCCTCAATTATTTGTGGTCGACTAGTGCTGGGTAAATTATTTTTGCTCTCCTCTCCTCTTTTGATTTTCCTTTTTCTCTGTTTGATTACTGACAAAGGCGTGTAATCGTCGCTGGTAGAGGGACTGGTGTCAGTTCTCTCGCTTTCTTCAGCTTCTGTCAAAATAAAGGGGTTATGGGGAGTCTCATGGTCAGACTCATCGCTCATTTCAGAGAGGTTAGTTAAGTCAACAACGTCTTCAAGTTCCTCTTTTGAATAAGTGCGCTGATTGAAACCGGGATCAGGGGTGCCCCATCCAGACGCTTCCCCACCCTCGGGTAAATTGAAGACGTTAATATTCTCTTCTGATTCGATTCCCCAATCGGGCTCATCACATATTTTCTTTGAAATGTACTCATCTCGAAGAGAGAAATGTCCAAAAGGCAATGTTGTTTTCCGGTCAGCATTTATGTATCTCTTATCGTCGTACGCACTCCAGGCAATTTTGTTCACACATACAGTTTCTAGTTGATGTTTTGTCGAAGCAATCTTTACATTTTCGAGTCTGACAAGTTCACCGGTTTCGAGGGTTTTTTTGAACAGCTCATGGTGGAGTTTTGACTGGGCAAATTTCTTGGTGCCCTTAGCAGACATTTTTTCGAAACCGCCCGCAATTAAAGAAAAAAGTTTTGGTTTGAGTGCGCAGAACTCTTCAATTGGTGCTCCAGCTAATTCATCTTTAAACTTTAACACCACTTTTTCATTAGACCGATCATATAGGGGGTGGTTTTTTGGGAGATTAGTGAGATCAAAGTGTGCAATTAGGTTTGGGTTTTTTGATAGATCATCGTAAAAGTTACCCGTTTGTACTTTGTAGATAAAACTGTCCGTGTCAGAGTATAAAAGATGGCATGAAGTTTCTTTTCTCATCACATTATAATGGAAGTCCATCATGAAAAGTTTGGACAGTTCCAAAATACAAGCGCCCACTATGGTAGGCTTGCTCCACATTATGTTCTGTTTCGTTTTGGTAATGAGCGACAGATTTTCGTCAATAACTTTTATAGTCCTAATGACACCTTCAGATGTAGCGTTTAAAAGTTCGTCTTCAGTGCGGACAAAAGTTACAGTAACTCGATTCCTTAAACTTTCACAAAGTTTACCAAATGTCGAACTCGTCATTAGCTTGAAGAAATCCTGGTCAAGTTTTGATGTTGCTTCTTGTCGCCTTTGGGTATTTAATTCAACATATTTTGATAACCACTTTGATTGTTGGAACTTGATAGCTTTATGAATCTTTGTTACTATAATTCCTTGTTCAACAAAGAATTTCAGGTTTCTGAAATGGGTAACGTAATGCGACTTAGGATGGAATGTTTGTCTGAGTTTATTTGTTCTTTTTGTTGCTGAAACCTTCAGTGCGTTTTTCATTTGGGTCTGGTACTCACTGAGCTCCAACGGGTCAATTGGTTGTTTGCCAGAAATGATTGGGAAATCCGAATGCTTCTCATGAATCGCATCCGGATATTCCAGGTCCACTTCAACAACAAACCCAATCTCTCCATTATCGTCCGTTTGGAGAATTTCCTCAAGAGTTATTTCGGTTACCAACTCGAACGCTTTCTCAGGTAGTGGATAGTTGAACATAATCCCGCCATAAAGATTATTTGCATCGATATAAATGATCGTTGCCAGTTCTTTTGACTCATCATAGTGGGGCAGTGAAGGACTGTTAGCCCTTTCTAGCCTTGAGCTGAATACTGATGCCACCCCACCACGGATCATTCTTTCAGTCATATCAAGCAGCTCGCGGTCAGTCAAAAGCTCAAGTTGTGGTTGGCACACTTTAAGACATGCGCTGCCTGAGAGATTTGAGGCGGTGTAAAATTGCGCGCAGTCAAGCGAGTATGTTTTATAGCACACAGACCTCAACTCCTCAAACTAACATGCCAGTTGCAGAACGTCTCTAGTGAGGTACAGCTCTAGAAATTGCTTTAGGTTCTCACAATTGAATTCTCTGAAAACTTTTTTCAGCTGATCAAGTTCCGCATACGTTATGTCGATGCTGTTATCCTTCAGGCTGTTTTTCCAGTGTCGTATACCAGGAAGTTTGAGGTCGTTTAGTTTGTCAAAACTATCTACATAAGAATAGGGAAAGTTTCCCTTGAGTTTTAGCAGCTCACGTTGTTCATGACTATATCCACGATAAAAGTTATCCAAGATTGTGAATTTGTCATGTGGCAGAGTCTGTACTAATTTACTCAGGCTGCTGGGCATGAATTTGAAACTGTCAATGAATCGTAGGTACTCATAGATAGCAACCTCGTCTCGTTTTCGCCTTCTAGTCTCAATGTATACGCCATAGTTCAAAGCAATGAACTTTTCATCGTTCGTGGGTATCACTTCAATCTTTACATTTGCTGTTGCGGAGTGCAGGGTTTTAACAATGTGATGAAGATCATAGTTCATCATATTATGGGCAATAACTGGCGTATAATCAAGTGTTCTGCGCTTCAAGTTACACTCATTGTGAGCATAACCCAAAAATTGTCCCCGAAAGTGGCAATGATCCAGAACTTTTTCATCATCAGTTTCAAAGGGAACATCGCAAATCCAACAACATGTATGAAATGTTTTTGAAGGTGGTTTTCCAATGAAGACGGGATACTTCCTCTTCTGATGATAAAAAAATTTTGCTAGCTTCTCGATCTTGGACAAAAATCTCTCCATGCAGTCAGGACCTGTATAGATGTCAAAGTGTATGGGTTCAGGGTTTCCTCGCTCTATGACAATTAAGCAACAACTGCATGGTAGATGTTTCTCTAAAGCATGAGTACTGGAGACATTTGGATGATTTTTCACTGTTGCTACTGGAACTATCAATGATTCAAGGTCCAAGTAAATCACAAAGGGTGAAAACCACCTCGCAGCAAAATTTTTGAATGTCACTTTGTTTTTCGTTAAACTAGGCATAGTTATTTGTAGCGAATCTTGTTCGAGACATTTTTGCTGATGTGTGTTGAAGTATTCAATGGAAGAACAAATGTGGAAACAGTTTCGACACAGATAACTTCTTTCACGATATTCTTTTCCACTAATTTTTGAGATGAGTTTGTGTAAGTTTACTATCAAAACATAATGGTAAGTTTCTCCATTGCTGAGTAGAAGTAAGTCAAGAAGGAACGGATATTTTTTTCCAGCGGAGAGTCTCAAAGGCAGCAGTTGTTTTGACTCATACCTAAAAACAATTTTTTTTGGAGAGCTTTAGTTAGTGAACACGGTTTTTTATTTTTTTTTACATCAATTAATTTCATTAGCTGGTTCTTTTTTTAAGAAAGTTTTTTGTGTGGATTTTTGGATAACTATTGCAAAGAAGTGGGGTTACCTGAAAACGTTGACCTGAACTTCGTTTAAATCCTCGAACTTCGAAATGTCCAACAGGCTCATCGGCATATCAAATTCACCAATCGGTTGCTTTGCTGAAGGGTTCTCGCTGTTATATGTCAAAATATTTGTCCTGGGTCTGAAGCAGGGTCTAGGTGGTTCCAACTTCTCTTTCAAGTAGACAAGATGATTCCCAGCAGTGAAACAGTAAAGAAAGCACATGTCATCATTTGCGTTGTGTATGTTCAGGGGATTGGAGTCTCTCCTCAATGGATGGTTATCCGGAAAAGGTATGAAGCTGCTCCCCCTCACTGGAATATAACGCACCAGTTTGACCGTGATTTTGTCAATTGTCTGCAGCTGCCATCAGCTTCCATAGCTTGAAAAAGAAACCAGCTTCGAAACTATGTTGTCCACTATTTCCTCAAAAACGGTATCAGTTATACCTGTGTAGTATACCGTTGTTGTATTCGTGTTGAAGTAGACGCTGACTTTTTCTGGTTCTTCTTCTCCAGGTTTTTGAAGGGTCATCTCAACCATCAGTTGCATTTTTTGAGGGTACTGATTGGTGTGTTTTCTGATGATTTCTTCAATCTCGTTTCGTTTTCTGAACAAATATACCATGATGTCTAGATCGTTACTGGTAGGATGAAGTTCATAGTAGTTGATGCCCCCCTTGATTGAGCTGACAACTGGCGTTGCGGGGCTCGATTCAACTGGATCCATTTCGTAGACTGGAAGACCATGTTCGTTGTTTATGTGACGGGCAAAGTCAAACTTTGACTGAAAGCCCATACGACATGCATAACACACTTTCAGAATAGGTTGGTGATGAGAAACCTGTGAATGTTTGCGTAGGGAGGGCAAACATTTCACTTGTTCTGAACAACTGAAACAGCTGAACGTGGGCACGTTTAGATGAATGTCATGCTTCCTTAGCAAATGCTTGTTCAGTGCTCGTCTATCAGACAACTGAGCCGGACAGTTTGTGCATTGCAGAGGCATTCTGACAGAATTGATTGTATTTTGGGATTATGTTGTTTTATAAAGCTAATTGATCAAGATTGTAAGAAATGGTAATTAAACTAGAAACTGCTTTATAAAAAATGAAATAATGATAGAAAATTGTTTTAAAAAAGTTGGTTTGAATTTGATAAAGAAAATGTTTAGAGAAAGATTGTTTCAGAAGCAATAGGAATTGTCAAAGATCCAATGTATTCAAGACTCTTAGTTTGAGTTTTATATTGCAAGAATTTGAGAAAGTGTTCGCACACACGTTCAGAGACAGTCAACGGAGCAAAGTGAAAGTTAGAGAAATACAAATTTACACGCTGCTCCCAGTAACGCCTAAACAGATCAAATGTCAAACATTATCTTCCGTTGAAAGGTCAATAATACTGAAATTACTAATACATTAGCTCAAAATTGTACCAGTGAATTTCGTTTTATTGCATTTCGGTATCAAACTTTGAAATCAGATTCTTATATATCTTATCTGGTTCAGTTATAAGTATGGGTTGGCTCAAAACATGATAAACTTGAGCAATTTTATAGTTTAGTTTCCCTAAGCATTTAACCAAAGTTGAATTTCTGCATGTTTCGTTGAATATTCAACCTATGTATAATTACCAAACATTTTGAACACTCCTATTGATCAAGTATACAATTGAAATTGTGCCTGACCTCTCCAACGCCCACTTTACAAATGAACAAATTGTTTATTTCCCAGATTTGATAATGTTTTATATCCCAAATATTGAATAAAACTCTGCGCTACTTGACCAGATTATCAAAATTTGCCCAAGTATTAAAGAAGGTGTGATCAAGAACAAAATATGAACCGTATCTTATTAGGGGGGAACCGAAATGGTCAACAAAGTTTCCAAATAAGTTGAATTGTCTTCAATGAATTGTATTAAACGAAAAAAAGTTAAAACAATTTTCAGCTGATGATCTGTTATGAAAAATTTTTTTCTTAGGAACAAATAATTGCTTCCAATCGACTTCCAACACAATGTCATGAGCGCTCAGAGAAAATTTCCAAAATCCTTAATCAAGTTTTTGAGATTTTACCAAAAATTTGCCAAAAAAATTGATTTTTTCATAAAAAATCTACAATCAGCTGATGGTCTGTTATGAAAAAATTTTTTCCTAGGAACAAATAATTGCTTCCAATCAACTTTCAACACAATGTCATGAGCGCTCAGAGAAAATTTCCAAAATCGTTAATCAAGTTTTTGAGATTTTACCATAAATATGCAAAAAATTGACTTTTTTTCACAAAAAAAATGTTCGAAAATACTAAATTTTCCCCAAAAATAATTATAATATTAGTTGGTCTGTAGTGAGTCATTTGATTGAAATCAAAGTGTTTTAGTAGAAGGCTTTAAGCGAGGATTAATTGGTATTTCAAAAATGGAATAACTTACATATTTTCTGTGGTCTTTGATATTTTTTTTCCAAAACAATGAAAATTTATTGCTGTTCATTCTTCTTTCTTCAAAATTTTTTATATTAAAATGGTTTGTTTGAACCTCGCTCACAGTGACCCGATTGACTCTAGTTATAAACAATTCTACTTTATTCCATAACCTGTACGTTTAAGTTTTCTGTTTTGAAGATTTAAGGATTTCTTGCATTCAGCCAAATTTGGTTAAAACTCTATTGTTATAAAACCAAAAACAAGAAATTTAAATTTATCTGAGATCAAGTAAATCAGTTTTGGGAAACTTCAACACAACACACATTAGATTTGGAAACTAGTGAACCTTTTAGTTTCAATATATTGACAAATTCTTTATGAAATACTTCCAATATTAAAAACAATTACCCGCTCACATGTGGAATTATTGCTTTTCACTTTGTATAAAAATCAAATTTTTTTGACCCACAAAATCTAGTCGTGCATACAGTGTTGTACATAAATTTCTAATGTTTTTGCCAAAGAGTAGGAGATAACTGTGTTAACAGAAATTGTTCCAGTTTTAAGAAAGTTTTCTGTTAGTCTGAATTTTCAAACAGCTCTCTCACACGGGTCGATGATTTTCTTTTCTTTGGAGCAATGATGGTCTCCGGGTTCTCTGTGTTCACCGGTGTTATTTCAATAGTGCTGGCTGTATCCTGATTTTCTTGGTTTTGCTGAGTTTTTATTGGAGTTTCAAAGTTAGTACCTGACAGGTTGCTCCAGAGACCACTGAAATTTTCTTGAGAGCTGCTAATGCAACTTTTCATATTTTCAAAGAGAGATGGGCTGGTTGCTGGGGATACAGCTGGACTCGGATCAGTCGCTGGAGTAACTGCTGGTGTTGGTGCTGAGGGCGACTCAGGTGATCGGGGTAGCCCCCATAAGTCAGCAAGATCATCGCAAGCTTGGGTAACACCTAGTTGGTTCTCAAAGAATGGAACTGTATCACAGTCGTATTTGTGCAAAATTTTCTTGACTGGAGCAGGTAAATTAACTATATCGTAAGCCACAAGAGGATCCTCCAGTTTCGAGGGAGGATTAATACCACCTGACGTGATGTACGATCCTTCGATCGAATCTGATGACGGTTTATCAGGAAGTTGAGATAGAAAGTTTAGAAAGATTTTCGGTATCATGCAATGTTGTTGGGTATTCCAGACATCCTTCTCATTGAATTTCTTCTGTTGTATGAGGACAATAAAATTTTCATAAAAAGTTTGATACGCAATTGTCCGTTCCCAGGAGCCTTCGCTTTCACACAGAATATAATAAGACATTTTTAGATATTTCAGTTTTGGTGAATTTTGTATTTTTGGCAAAATCAGAAATTGAAACAACAGTTCAAAGAATTCAAGAAATAAATGGAGCAGTTGGTTTGCTGTTATTCAATCGCAAGTAAAAAGTGAATGAGTGGGTTACCCGAATTCGGTTCACAACTTAAAGAGTTGGAAGTTTGTACTCATGTGATTAACTTAGTAGGTAAACTGAAAAAGCATAAAACTACAGAAGTTTTATTTGTCTTAGTCGTGGTGGTCTTGGCATGGGTTTTATGACTGATAATAAAGTAAACACATGAAATTATTTTAGTTAGAGCTATGAAATAAGAGTTTTGCTCCATGGTTTACTGTTCAAAAACTAAGGTTACAAGTGTCTTTCATTAAACATTAGCGCTGAATGGTGAAATGAACATACATGTAATCCGTCTGACCCTGTTTTATGACTTTACGCGGACTGCTCTACGTACAATGTGTGTGAAAGAGCAAATGTGGTTCTAAAACGCTAATCAGTACATTGAAACAATTATTCTCCTTAATATTCGCTCTTTACAAAACTCTTATCAGTTGAACCATTCTATTTTTAGCACCATGTAAAAATTGTTGAGTTTTACTTTCACCAGGGGAGACATTATACACTATTTCTTGAAGAAGAACAGTTGAACAATTTTCAAATTTCAACAAAATCAGAATGCCATTTACAGCTGAAAAAGACGCCGAGTTTGGAGACGCTCATTTTGACGTTTCTAAGAATGAAAAACGCTTGATTCGAGTCACGCTCAAAACATATGAAAGAACAGGAACTTATATCTTTCTAAAATTATTCAAAAAGGGTGAACATGACTATGAATTTCAACAAAGAATAACCCTGACTTTGGAAGAGTTTGAAAAGTTGTCAAAGAAAACTGCAAAAATTCGAGCGGCTGCTCAAAACTCAAATGACATTGATTCAACAACTAAACCAACCCCGGCAAAACGACCAAAGTTAAAGCAAAAAGACGACGAACACGAATTATCTGATCAGGAGTAAATTGTAAAGAAAATGGTGGAAGCTATGTACGAGCGCTCACCTGCTTACTTTAAACAATTTCAAAAAAACTTCAGGTTTTTCGTTTCAGAAGAAAAACCATCTTCAATGTTTGCCCGGAATTACGCTGTTTGCATGCATTTTGAAAACGGCTATTGTGAATTGTTACCCTCTAACCATTATCATGTGTTGTTTGATGTGTCTGACGTTTCTACGGAAATATTAAAACGAAATAAGCTTTATGCAGTTCCTTGCTTGTACACAACCTTCAAAACTTTTTTTTCAAACGGAGCCACAGTGGAGACAACTGGAGAGATTTTCGAAAAACTCAAACTAGCTGTGGATTACAATGGTTCAGCGCCGCCGACAAAAGGAGAAGCAGCCAGCATTCAGAAGCGCTTACCAAATTTGAGCAGTGCCTTGAGCAAAAATTACCGCCCAAGTGGAATAGTTGGTTACAAATCTCTGGAAAATGCTGAGAAAACATTGAATCAGCAATTACAAACTGACCGGATATCAACTGAAACTCTAAAGAGATTTGAAAACATTTTGTATGGTCCTCATTCTGGTGCTTTTTGTCAAATAATGGATATTTTTGTGAGTGGCTATGGAAAGTTAGATATTGACAATGATGTTTTGTGTGTACGCTTAGTTTTTGAAGAAAAATAAAGTTTTGAAAAAAAAATTTATTTCATCAAATCATGTTAGTAGTGTTAGAGCATCATATGAAGCGCAAAACGTATCAATTCAACATCACTCATTTTTACAATTTCTTTTCCACCAAAAAGATAATGAGCAAAATAAATACAAAATAAGCCACACAATATTGAGTTTGGTTTTTGAATTGGCTGGTTTCTTAGCAATTCATATACAGTTTGTATATTACCAGCAGAGGAAACAAGTCTGTTGTGCAAATGTTTATATGAAGTTAGATTTTGTCCCAAGGGATCCGCAAAAATATAATCTCCGTTCCTTCGACAAATAAGTATCCAATGTGTTCCAATTAATTGAGAAGTTGACACATTCACAATAATGAAACTGTTCTGAGATAAGTGCAGCGGAAAATTGTCAGCTGCAAACACACCATGAAATTTGTACTTCAAACGTTTACATCCTTGAACGAGGTTGTTTATTTCATCTTCATCCATCAATTTGTAAGAATATGATTTTTCGAAACTCTTCGTGCAGAGTCGATAAAAATTGTACTTGCTTTTTCCCCAATTAAGAAAATTTCAATATTACTGGGCAACGCGGCTGAAAAATTAAGTTCAATTGAAATTGAACAATTGGTAAGTTCAGGGTGAATGAAATCATGTGACGCCTGCTGAGTGCTGGTGAGATCAAACACCATAATAAAATGGTTAGGGTATTCAGACAAACTTATTCCATGTCCATTGTCAATATAGGCTAAATCTGACATTGTGTTGAAGTACAAACGTTTTACGTCAGCTGTATTTATGGGGCTGTCTGCAACGGGGAGTCCATTTCGATAAATACATATCTGCTCCAGATTAAATTTACGAAAGTGAAATGGATTGAGTTGTTTGCTTCCTAAGAAAGCTTCATTTGTGTTAAGACAAAAGGCAAGACGTCGAATAGGCTCCCTGCTAAAAACATCTTCCTGTTTCCAAGTTTGCAAACCAGTAGAAGCCAGAAATGTTTTTGTTATAGTTTCCAGGTAAGGATAGGACGCTGGGCTTGTTAGTAAAGTTTTTTCAATGGCAGAAACGACGTCGTCGTTCAATGTCATTTTTCTCACATACAAATTAGCTTCTATAATTTTCACTTTGTATGATTTTCCGGCATCGTCAGATATTACAACAAAATCATCTATAGATCTTCGAAAGGAAATTCGCAATGTGACTCCACTCAAAAGATGTCGATCACATGTAAAAAAAATCTGATGCCACTTTTCCATAAAAAGTACATTCAGCAGATTGTCTAACCAAAGCTTTTCGTCTGTTAACTTCAGCTGTTGCTATCGCTCCAGGATTATCCTCGTACGAATAACGTTGGCAAGCCAACCAAGTAGCCTTTGCGTCTTTGTTGTGAGAAAATTCGGTCTCAATGAAACTTTTGTGAGCATAATTTCCATTTGCATTTGAAATTTTTAGTCCATTGGCAGACACTGTACAGTCAGAAAAGAGTGAATGTAAAACATTATTGCAATAGTAAGGAGCGTCTGTTTTGGTTACATCTGCTGCAGCTCCAGCATCATATTTTAAATCAGCTTCAGAAGCCTGAACTATCTTCCATTTGATTACCAGGAAAATTTTTTGCAGATCAATAAAATTATTTCTGTCTCCGGCAACCTCAAACTCAAGCATGGGTCCGTTAGGACTGTAAACTGGTCCTACTTTTTGACAAAAGCTCCCATCAAAAGTTACAAGAAGCGCTGGTTTTTCGAATAAATCGAAGGAACTATGTGTTGCCTCTGTTGGTAACATATTACCGATCATCTTTAACTTTGGCAAAGAAATCCGACCGACTTCTCTTTGGCTGTTTGTATTTTGAAAAGACTACCTTTCTTTTTTTGCTACCTTTTATCGCTTTTGAACCTGAACGTTTAGATCGTCTACGATTCATTCGTCTTTGTCTCATTCGCAGTGCCAATGAGCCTCCTGTTTGCTTTTTGACTGTATTTGATATCGTGTTTTTCAGCGCTTGTTTTGGTGATTTCTTTTTACTGACAACGTCCATTAACTCTGGTACGCTCTGTAACAGAAATTCTTTTCCAACTCGTTTTGTTGCTGGTAAAATAAATTTTCTGGCAATAGGTAGAGCGATTCTTCCGATACCACTTGCTAAAGCTCCAAAGCCGCTACCTCTTTGCCTATAGTGCCCAGAAAAATAAGGCAATGCAGATGCTTGATTGGTGTAGTATGAATCCATTGCTTTTACTCACCAAATTTTTTAAACTGTAACGTCAAAATGACTTTTCCGGTCCCTGAAAAAGGGACTAATTGACCTGTTTCGGTGCGTAGTTCTATAGAAATTGACTGAATTGTATTTGAAAGAAGTTTTTTGTAGTCCAAATACGAAAAAACTATTCTGTGTGTTGGTTCAAGCTCGCAGACGCTACCGTTTTTCAATCGTTGTTTTGAATCAATGACTCGTAATAAAGGTGCTTTCGCATCGCCCACGTATTGATACTCAATAATGTTTGTATAAATGAATATCAAATGTTTCCCGGCGCACAGATCAGCTGGAAAGTCACCCATAAAAGCCTTAGTATCATCTTTTTTCATCAGTTTATTTGCAATTGTGTCCATTTTATAACCAATGTGTGTTCTTCGTCCATCAGGAGTGCCCTTGAAACCAATAAGGCTAGGAATTTCATCGCTTGGAAACGTAATTCCCTCGTATTTTCCAAAGACAATTTCAAATTTACCGGAACTTTTAATTTCTCTGAAAGAAAAATTTGGTAAACCAACAGTTCTTTTAATGGTAGCTAGCAACTGTGACACAGTATCAAAAGTTCCTGGCATGAAAACTAATCGCTCACCGTTGTATGGACGTGATATGACATTAGCTCCAGAGCTTTTCCGTTGGTGATCTTCTAAACCACTTAAACTGTAAGAAATTAGGACTCCGTTTATGATGTGCTCTATTTTTGTTGGAAAAATAATTTCACTCAAAGCTACTCTCCAGTCTCCCGACAGTTGTATTTCATCATTGAAACAATTCCTGAATGAAGCCAATGTGTTTTGATCGAAGATCTCCATCGAAGTGGAGGAGATGACATGTACCGTAAATTCGTCTTCAAAACGTTTACTTGCCATTTTGCACAGGCGACTCTCGCACTAATTGGAGTTCGGGTTGATAGAATTTTCCCTGAAAAATTTCCTTATCGGTATCGATAAGAGAATACGTTGGAGGGTTCAATGTTGGGATAGACGAAGTTTCAAAAACCTCGTCTGTAAATGACTGTTTGTAGCCCTTTCCAAACGTCTCCTCTTTTTTCAGTATTCGTACAAGATCACCGACAAAGAATTTTGGTTTTTGAGAATATGTTGTATTCGCAATCAACGATACCAGTCGCGGAACGTCTTTTTTCGTGACCTTGTTTGGAGCAAGATTGATTGTTCGATTAACTCTAGAATGGATAGTTTTAACAAATAAATCCAGTTTATCTAGATATGAATAGGTCCACTTTTCTTCTAAGTATCTGTATATTATATTTTTGAGGGAACGTATATTTCTTTCAGCAAAAGCAGACTTTTTCTCACTGAACGTACTGTATAAATGAATTCCGCGTTTATTGCAGAGGGCTTTGAAAGCACCGAGGAACTCTGTACCATCATCTACCCAAACTTTTTTAGGTTGCTTATGTTTGATCATCTTTTTGAAAGCCTCTGCAGTTTCTGTAGCATATTTTGTTTTTAGTGGTTCAACTCTGAGATATCTTGACAGACAGTCAACTGCAACAAGAAGGTATTTTACACCACTGTTGTACTTTGCAAGTTTATCAACAAATGCTAGATCTACGGACCAGATCTCATTTAGGTCGTTAACAATTACTTTAAGCCTTGGAAATCTGAGGCGACGTGAACGATATTTGGTGAAGGATGGTTTCGTTTCCAGATACATTTTTACTTTTTTCATTGATAATTTACTCAAATTTTGCAGTCGTTTTGCGTTTCCAAATGACGCAGGTCCTTTTAAATAAAGGTTATCAAGTTTCTTCACATCATCTATAGAAAGCCCAGTCTTTTCGACTCGTGTCTTCGTCTGTCTTCTTTTTGCTCTCATCGACTTTTGGCTTTGCACTTTTTTCTTTTGTCTCAGATCTTCCTCTTGGTTGTTTTTGTTGCTGTTTCTTTTGTTTTCGAGTCGGTTGTTCTTCCTCTTTTTCGCTGAAAAACTCATCGAGAACTTTTTTTGCATGTGTATTGTAAACCAAGTGAGCTGCTATATCAAGTTCACTCAATATTTTGGAATACTTTTGCACGTCAATTTTTTTGGTAGGTTGTTGTAAATTGTACAAGAAATTTGTCACCTTCACTCCTTGACGTTCATCTTCAATATGGAGAACATTATTCTCTTCACTAATAGAAACAGTATTGGAATCAAAAATTTTTTTCAGGATAATAGCAGCTCTTTTTGTTTTATTTTCATCCATTAATTTTAGTTCTAGCATTATTGAGTCAAACGCTGAATCCTTCCGTTTTTTCACTACAGGTTCGATTTCACTGTCATCACTCACAAATAATTCTGATTTTACGTCATCTGGATCACTTGTTCCATCACCGGTACTCCTTGTTCTTGTGATACGTCTATCAGTGCTTGTGTCAGCATCTTTTTTTCCACTGCTCTGCTCAAAATTTGGATTAGATCTTTGTAGTAGCGATAACTGAGTGGCTTTTTGTTGATATATTGGATTATCAAAAATTTCTTCCTTGGTTGGATTTTTTGATATGAACATCCTCTTGGGGATCAAAACAAATTCTTCTGTATGCATTATTTGACTTTCAAGTAAAGATAGCACGAGAATGCTATTGCCTTGATAAGTTGTGATTTTTTCGTCAAAATAAATCGCTTTCTCTTCAGACTTGTTTCCTTTGATAATAACTGCTGAAATGAGTCCTCTTGATTTTTTAGTAACTGTTTGTTGACTGGAACATTGCCATTGATTACATTGAGCAAACCCTCGAACAGAAAATTTATAAAACTATTTGGTGCTTCTTTGAGGAACTTTCTGAAATTACTATCAGACAGCTCGAGCATTTGCTTTAGCATACATAACTCTTTCTCTCTCATCTGTTAAATTAGTTATGACCGCTTTGGAGGAAGGTAGATAAAAAATGGTTGGACCTGGTTGTACAATATTTGAACAATAACGCAAGGAGTCTGAAGTTTTTGGATCCAAGTCGATGAGTAAGTGTCCAAAGGGTAATTTTGTTGCTAACCCGTAGCTTTCTTTTAAAAAACTTGTGTTGTTTAACTGTTTGCCAATATAGGTGATCTGCTGTATGTCTCTAGGTGATTTGAACAAAATGATGTGGGTTGTGTTGAGATCAATTGTTCTTGACCATTTACTCTGTTGGAATAAGTTATGTTTAACGTAAATGACGCTAATATTTCTATGACGTCCAGCAGTTGCGAGTTTAGAAAACTTTTTGTCATTGAAAATTTCCTCGCAAGAATCGTCAAAAACAAGCAGACAGTTTTCCAGCTGTGAAATAAACTCAAATCCAGAAAACTTTGTGAAAAAAATGTTCAAGTTACGCTCTATAGAGCTGAACTTTGGTTGCTCATGTTGATAGAAGTAGTAAATAGATTTAAATTTTGGGTAAAAAGTGTTTCTCAGTAGCATTTGGAATATAAGCTCATTTTTACCACAGCATGATGGCCCACAAACAGCCATGAATAATCTATCGCTTGTTGAAATTATCTTGTTCATAGCTTCGGATTAGGAAGCGCGTAGCCAACTGTGCATGAAAGCAATGAAAACCAAAATGTTGACTCTTCACAATCAAGATGGAAAAACACAAGTTTGATCAAGGACACACCAATAAGAAACAGTATTAATACGATTTGAGTAAAATACACTACTTCTGATCGTGGTAGTCTAGAGTTACAAAATTTCCATGAGCGTCTCTCTTGATTTTCTTCATTGAAAACTAAATCATTCAAAACTATTCCAGCAGGGGAATCTATCTGATCTTCTTTATCACTCATTTTAAAAGACGTTTTGATCAAAAATGAATTAAAACATCAGTTTTTTTGTGTTAGCTCATTATTTTGTTAGTAACTCTCTCAACCATAAAAAATTCATATGTAGTATATCTAGAGTCTTTGTCTTCTTTCTTGTAAGTCACTTTGTAGTTCGATTGCATGCCACAATCGTTTGCGTAGAAGACAATTGACTCCATGTTTCCTTTGCTGACTACCTGCTTGATTTCATCAGGGAGACTTTCGTCGTCCAGGCTCACTTGAACTGGGGTTGGCGACTTGTGCATAGGTAAAGGGGTTAGTTTCAGTCTTTTCATTTTCTCTTGTAAAGACATGGTACATTTGAAAGTATTCAAGCAGTGAAAGATATTTCTTCATTGTCTCAATCTCCGATAAGTTGCAAATAATCTGTTGTTTCCTCAGAATGGATTGCCCACGTGATTCTACTTTATCTTCTCTGACCAAAGATAGATTTATTTGATTATCATTCGTTATGCAACTGCATACTGTCAAACTTGGAAATAAATTCACTTGAAGAACTGAAGGAGCCACCTTCTCCACTCGACGGCTCATTGGCGGGGAATGTTAGCCAATAGAAATACAACTGTGCTTTTGTTTTAGCGCAATGTCTTTTTTTTGTTTCTCAGGCAAGTAAAGAGAGTGTAGAGTACAAGTAAAATGTTTAATTGGGGTAAGAATTTCCTCAACTTTAGGGCATGAAAGGGTATCCAAATCTATCACTTCTTTCTGTAAAAGTGTTTGCAGTGATTCAGTTTTCTCTTTCCCTTTAGCATAAAACTTTCCTGAAGGAAATCGAAGTTTAATTGCAAGAAAAATTTGAGATGTTAACAAGTAAGGATAATTGCCACTATTCCACGACAAACCGTGTAAGAACCTACTAACCCACTGATGAGATTTTCTCTCACTAGCGGATAGTGAGTTGTAAGAAACTGGTGGAAGGAACAAGATTGTGTCTGTGTAGTTGTTTGAGCAAATCGATAACTCCTTAATTATAAAACCCGATTTCTTATGACGAAAACCTTCAAAATCTAAGACAACAACTTCTGGCTTTAACATTCCAGCAAACTAAATAGGTTTCGATTAAATGTTTTCACGAAGAGGCAAAACATTAATCCAGTCATGTGACCAATGTAGGCGTTTGTGATTGGACACGGTAAAATGTAAGAATAACCAGGACCTTTCTGACTGTGCTCTGCAATAAAACCCGAGGCGTCATGAAGTATTGCATGTAATCGAAGGAATTTATATGACTTAAGATATTTGTCTAGTGAAGAGTTGTCTATACCTATAAGACCACCATATGGTCTCAACTTGAGAACAATTTCAAGGTTGATGTCTGGGTCCAAATAAAGACATGCTGCCAAAAAATAAACAAACCGCTCACTGTATTACGGATAGTCTAGTTTTATTTGATCATAAATTTCATGAATATTTTTCAAATCTACCGTTGCAATTGTTGTCATGCTGATTTGCAAATGATAAAATGAAATAATGAACTTAAGTTCGTTGCTTTTTCATATAAGAAAAAAATCAAGTTAACAAAATTGTTTTTTAGAAAGTTTTTGACTTCTATTTTTATGTAGACTATTTCACAGAAAATAAAAGTCAACGAAAAAACCGTTTTTGAGTGCCCTTTCATAGCGCAAAATCCATTTCAGACCATTTTAGGACTCCAAAAAATTTTGAAATTTTTTTTTCAAAAAATTCGAACTTTTTATATGTTTCGACCCCTATACTACTTAGGTGAAAAAAGTGAAGTCAACAAAAAATCACTTTTTGAGTGCTCTTTCATAGCGGAAAATCCAATTCAGACCATTTTAGGACTTTTAAAAATTTTTGAAAATTTTTTTCAAAAAATTCAAAATTTTTATGTTTTGACCCCCATACTTCATAGGTGAAAAAAAAATGAAGTCAACAAAAAATCACTTTTGAGTGCTCTTTCATAGCGCAAAATCGATTTCAGACAATTTTAGGACTTTGAAAAACTGAAAAATTTTTGAAAAAATTTTTGAAAATTTTTGAAAATTTTCTCAATCGCGCACAAAACATGAATTCAGAACCACCAAAACCCAATTCCCAAGTTTCAATTTACATGAACCATCAAAATGAAATGGAAATAGCTGAAAAGTATAGTAATTTGCCTCACACTCCGAAAAAATTACAAGATTCCACTTTTTCAGAGAAAAAATTTCTTGTAGGGGTGGGGGGGTCCGGACCCCCCCCCCCTACAAGCACTAGGCAACTTACTATACTACTGATATATATATATATATATATATATATATATATATATATATATATTCACGGTGTACTGATAAAAATCAGATTAGACCGAGCAAGTTTCGTTAAAGATTAAACTTAAATTCCGGTGAAAGATCATAGAGCGATTGCATTAGTGGTGTTACGGCAGCTATCTGACTAAGTTTCCAGATTAACTTTACGCCGCTGGTTCGTAAATTTTTTAGGTCCCGAACTTTCAGATCGAAAATCAACCAAATATTATTTCAAACTCTTGTCCCGGTTACAACTTGAAACTCGTTGAATAAAACTTTTATTGAAATTGTATTCCAAATAAACAAAATAATCCACTGATTGGATAGAAACAATGCAACTGACTCTTACGGCAATCTGAGCAACTTAATAATTAACAACTCGGAACAATGTTTACAATATGAGTAAACAACAGCATAAACGTTAACAATTTGGTTTCTGGGTTATCAAATAATATTAGATTCTGGAAAAGCACGGTGTATGAATGGAAAAGACCCGGAATAACATTAGCATAACCATTTAAGTCATATAGGTTAAGTAAACTTACTTAAAAATTTGAATAATCTTTATGAAATTAAACAAAATTATAAAAGTCAAATTGGTTGTGGCAATAAAGAGGCCAATAGTAAATGTCAAACACCAAAAACTGACATTTAAAATTTGGAACAATTGACCATGACATTTAGCACTAACTCAGCTCAATAGAATGAATTGAGAATAATTAAAGTTAGCTTCGTAGCTAAATACTTCAGAAGTTTTATTGAATTTCAAGATTTTCTCATACGCGCTCTTCTCAAAAATTTTTGTCGGAATTTGGGCAATCCAATGGTTATTTTGTACAGCTCGTCGGAATTAAAGGTCGAACCCCCCCCCCTAAGTAACAGCTCATTTCGGGAAAAATGACAACCAATAAAATATCTAATCGGCTGGAGACTACTGATAAAAGATAAGCAATGATAGCACCTAAATGTACACAGGTTGGGCAATAAATTAGAATACTACATAATGAAACAAGTTCTGACCGCAACATAGCCGGCACAGTTTTTTTGTTATTTTGCAAAAAAATAACATCATTTGCGGTCACTATTGACTGGTATAAGTTTTTTTACTGGTCGTTTGTAAGATCCCAGTGGAATTTTTATCAAGGCTGTTCTTACTATCTGATCATCACTTCTGCGGACTTCCTCAACTCTATCCAAAGGAAAGTTGAAGGGATGAGTATTCTTGTCCTTATCCGAACAAGATCTCCTTTCTTGATCTCTTCTAGTTGTTTCTTCGCCCATTTGTTCCTCTGTTGCAAGGTAGGAAGATACTCGTTCATCCAACGATTCCAAACTGCAACTAGGATACTGTGTTGGTCACGAAAGTTGTTCTGTAGCTAACTGGTGTTCCAGAAAACAATACATTTGGCCAATTCACGTTAATTTGACCAATTAAGAAGTGATTTGGCGTTAAAGGCTGTAAATCGGAAACTCCACTTCTAACGACAGTAAATGGACGGTTGTTTAGAAGTTGTTCCACGATACAAAATACCGTTCAAAACCTGTCTTCCTTCAGGCTTTGCTTTTCCAAGACATTAAACAGCGCTTTTTTGCAGGAACGTACCAATCTTTCCCAAACTCCACCAAAGTGAGGCGCTGCTGGTGGATTTTGACCATTTGATGTCCGATTCGGATAATTTGACTGTGATTTTATCCCTTTGAAGCTCGGCGAAGCACTCCTGGAACTCTCGCGCTGCTCCAACAAAATTCGTACCATTATTCAAAATAATTGTCTTTGGCTGACCTCGTCTTTCAATGAATCGATGGACTGCATCAAGACTTGAAGTCGTGTGGAAACTGTCAACTAACTCTATGTGCACTGCTCGTACACTTAGGCACTTAAACAGGCATTTCTTTGCTGTCCGTCGAAACATCTTTGTTTCGAAAGGTCCAAAATAAACAACACTTGTGTTCGTAAACGCTCGTGCATTGTTCATAACTCTGTCGAGCGGAGGATCACTCATTTGTGGTGGCTTGATGCTTGCAAACAGTCGAGACTGAAAACAATTGTGTTTAAATGATCAGAGGGCATTTCTTAACCCAACTATCCAAAACTTCTTTTGGACTTTGTTTCTAATATACTCGACACCTTCGTGGTGAAAGACTTTGTGCTGATAATTCAAGTACAGCTGAACTGCTCTGTGCTTGTTGGGCAAAATAACAGAATGTTTTGTTTCATATGGCAATTTTGCTTTACGGAGTCGCCGTTTTGCTCTCAAAATCCCGTTAGAGTCGATGAAGTGTACCAATGATACAATCTTACTGTTTGGCGAAATCGTTGTGCCAGACAAAAGAAGTTTTCTTTCTATTGCATAGTTTTCCATCTGGACAATTTTCCAGATGACATCTTCAATCTCATTTAAAAACTTGTAAACTATCCTAGATTTATGCTTCTATGACAAAATCCAAGAAACTGTTCTGCGCAATCGGTTGAACTGGCTGAAGTTTTCCCAGTTCAAGATGTTTTGAATATCATCTTCAGATATGAACACATTAACGTCCATATCTTGCTCAACTGGGTGCTGGTTTTCATCTTCTAAAATGATTGTTTGTTTGAGCCACTCGGGGCCTCAAATGCAGTTTTTTCTCGAAACATCGTCAAAACTAATTCCTTTCGTTCCTAAATCGGCTGGTTCTTCACACCCGCATTATAATGCCATTCGTCGACTGTTGACGTGTCCAGTATTTCGGCAACACTATTGGCTACAAAAATGGGTTGCTTAACGTTGCTTGACCTGATCCACTGAATTACTGTTGTGGAATCTGACCACATAAAAATTTTTGTGAAAATGAAGAGAGTGCTCTTTGATGATCACATCTGAGCATCCTTCAATCAGTTTCCAGTGACTGCGGCCATTAATTCCAGTTTCGGAATTGTGTAATATTTCAATGCACCAACTTGTGCCTTGCCCATGATGAACAAAACTTCGCGTTCTGCTTTTCTGGTGTCTGTAACAAGGTAAGCTACAGCGCATAAGGCATCTTCAGAGGCGTCACCAAAAACATGTAATTCGTTTGTGACGTTTTCAACACTTGTTTGATACTATCTGCTTACTTCGGAAGCTTCACCGGCACTCAATTCAGCAATCCAATCAGCAAACTGGTTGTTCAAGTTTTCGTCAATGTAGCAGTCCCATTGTTGTCCTTTCATTTGCCATATTCCTTTCAGAATGATTCTTCCTCTGATGACAAACGGTGCTAGGAATCCTAATGCATCAAAAACACTTGAAACAACTGATAGGACCTTACGCTGTGTCCATCTGCTCTCTGGCTCAAAATCCATTCCTCTACAAACTGAGTGCGTCAGAGAGATACTATTCCACTGGAGACCAAGTATTGTCAAAGCTTTGTCATGAACTTCTTTTCAGTCGAAGTTCGTTGCCCCTTTTGTGAATGTAAAACCACTTTTTGCCAAGTGTTCTGTGAACTCCAATTTGATATCTACTGCTGTTTTTTTCCTATTCAGGGAAACTAACAAGTCGTCTATATAAAAATAATTTGAAGCGATTCGACCCGAACGCTCAAATACAGATGCATTATCCAAAGCGCATCGTTGAAGGGCAACATTTGCAAATGTTAGAGATGCTTAGCTGCAAATATGTGCCGATTGTACTGATACGTAACAACTTGGTCATTTTCGTCAAACCAAAGAAATCGCAAAAACTTTTTGTCTTCAGGTATGACCTCAACTTGAAGAAACATTTATTCGATATCTGCAGTCATCGCAAACTTTTTTTTCTCGAAATCTTGATAGATATCCCTATCCCGTCCAACTCGCCAACAGGTCTGATCGCGCTATGAGCATACCATTAAACGAGTAACCACGAAATTTACTTGCTGCATTGCAAACTCTCCTCAATTTGTCTGGATTGTGAGGATTTAATACAGGGTGATGTGGAACATACCACACTTTTCTGGTGTCTGTAACAAGGTAAGCTACAGCGCATAAGGCATCTTCAGAAGCGTCACCAAAAACGTGCAATTCGTTTGTGACGTTTTCATCGCTTGTTTGATACTATCTGCTTACTTCGGAAGCTTCACTGGCACTCACTTCAGCAATCCAATCTGCAAACTGGTTGTTCAAGTTTTCGTCAATGTAGCAGTCCCATTGTTGTCCTTTCATTTGCCATATTCCTTTCAGAATGATTCTTCCTCTGATGACAAACGGTGCTAGGAATCCTAATGCATCAAAAACACTTGAAACAACTGATAGGACCTTACGCTGTGTCCATCTGCTCTCTGGCTCAAAATCCATTCCTCTACAAGATTTGAGTTCGTCAGAGATACTATTCTACTTGAGACCAAGTATTGTCAAAGCTTTGTCATGAACTTCCTTTCGGTCGAAGTTGGTTGCCCGTTTTGTGAGTGTAAAACCACCTTTTGCCAAGTGTTCTGTGAACTCCAATTTGATATCTACTGCTGTTTTTCCCTATTCAGGGAAACTAACAAGTCGTCTTTATAAAAATAATTTGAAGCGATTCAACCCAAACGCTCAAATACAGATGCATTATCCAAAGCGCATCGTTGAAGGGCAAAATTTGCAAATGTTAGAGATGCTTAGCTGCAAATATGTGCAGATTGTACTGATACGTAACAACTTGGTCGTTTTCGTCAAACCAAAGAAATCGCAAAAATATTTTGTCTTCAGGCTTGACCTCAACTTGAGGAAACATTTATTCGATATCTGCAGTCATCGCAAACTTTTTTTCTCGAAATTTTGATAGATTGCCCGTCCAATTCGCCAACAGGTCTGGTCCCGCTAAGAGCATACCATTAAACGAGTAACCACGAAATTTACTTGCTGCATTGCAAACTCACCTCAATTTATCTGGTTTGTGATGATTTAATACCAGGTGATGTGGAACATACCACACAAGATCGTCACGAGTTGAGGCAAGTTCGTTAGAGGATAGGATCGAGACATATCCTTTTCGCAAATATGACGCTTTTGTTTCACTGTATTTTTTTTTGAATGTTGGGTCGTTGTCAACCCTTCGTTTTAGTCCTCGAAGTTGTGCCAGTGCTGACGAAAATTGTTTGACAAAGCTGATTGATTTCCGTTCCACAGCAAACCAACTTCGTATCGATCTCCATTGAACTTCACTATGGAATTTAGGATTTCAGTTGACAGCTTATCTTCTCTGCTCCTTTTGTCAGCAACCATCGAAGTACGTATGACTCTATATCCCACCATTTCTTGACAACTTCCGCTGATTTGATGTCATCTTCATTCGCAACTTGACAAGTTGCACCACTTAAACCGATTTCACTCACTGGAAGTGGGTCACTGACCGTCCAAACCAGTGGAAGCTTGACTGCTCATGGTTTGTTCTCACCGCCACTTTTGTACTCCAGTGGTTGAATTAGCTCGTAGGCGTTTTGACCCAAGATGATGGTCACCTTCTTGAATTTAATTTCTTTAAATCCCACGCATTTCAGGTACATGTAATTTTGCTTCATCTCTTGGACGTTGTACACGCTTCTGCCAATTTCTAGGTTCTTCTGACTGTTAACCGTGAGCTGTTTTCCTTTAATTTTGAGGCTGTTAGCCGGCCATATTTTAACTTCCTGGCACTGCCTGGCATGAAGTACTTTGTGTAGCATGGATTCCCGTCACATTTAAAGAGATTGTTTCTTTTTCAACCCACTCCTGAGTTTAACTTGTATCACATGCTGCAAGAGTGTCCTCAAACTCCGTCTTGACGGAAGATTCTCACTCTTGCAACCTGCTTGAGACCTCTTACTGACTCTGAATTATTGGTCAGGTTTGTGCTTTCTGACTTCACAGAGACTGATAAAACTTCAGATTTCTTCCTGCAATGCAAAAGTTTGTTGTGAGTCTTCTCTCAGTTGTCAATTCCACATTTTTTTCTCGGACATTCCTTTGCTGCGTGATTGTCGGACAAACAAGCAAAGCACAGTCTCTTTTCCTTTGCAACGTCGCATCGATTTTGCGTTTTCATATTCTTGAACTCCCCGCAATTCCAAATTCGATGATTGGCGTTACACAGGGGATATTTTGAATCAATTCTATCTTTATCAGTGTTTGAACTCAAAGCTTACACTCCTGACTTCGGATTTGTCTAATAATCAAACCTTTTTCCAGATTTGGAGGATGGAGTATCCAATTTGGAAATTGTAGGACCACTGCTCAGAAGTCGTTCATGTAATTGAGAATCTTCTTGCAGTCATCCGTTGGATTGAATCGGATTTGGTGCGCGCATTGCCCTAGCTGGTGTTTCAATGAACGCAAACCATCTTCATTTGGTGTCCAAAGGCAACTTACTGATAGCTATATCAAGATTGTTGAATGAAAACAAATAGTTTGAATATCCAAAATGCTGTAAAATGTTCACGAACGATAAAACTGTGTCGGAAAATTCAACAAGTAATGCTATGTCTTTGAACTGATTTGACTGAAGCTCTGTATTTTGGTTAACTGAGACGAGACAATGTGATGAGGTTGACCAAACTTTCCTTGTAAGGTGTTCCATGCATGATCATACATAGCACCAGCGTAGTCCATTCCATTGACTTCATGTTTAGCCTTTCCAACAAGGAGAATTTTCAAGTGACTCATCTTTTCGTCCTTGCTGATGTTACTACTGTCAACTGTAGCCAAAAACATTCCACTCCATTCTGGCAATCCAAAGGGTTGCCATCAAATTCTCTGAGCTCCAACTTGGGCAAGCTTCTCTGACTGTTTGCTGTAGGTGCGGTACTAAATGTAGGACTTTTGAATGAAAAAAGACATCTTTGATCTTACAAAATTTCTACCGTTATCGTGCCAGTTTAAATAGCAAAAACATCGAATATGCTTACTTTCAACTTTCGTATTGTACTCGAACGCATGTTCGTAACCTTTGTCGGAACTGCATTGCTTTCGATAGTCCTTTAACTGCTGGACATAGGTTTTATGAATTTTTACGGACGAAAACAAGTCTTGCCGGGGCAAAGAAACTCGCATGTTTTCTTCATACTCTTCCGATTCGTCTCATTTAAGGCTCCTTGCTGCCGTTGAGCGCCTTTCAACTTCCGACTTCAACTCGGAAGTGGGCTTCAATCCATCAGACTGCTCCCCGGAAGAAATCGCAAGCTCAGGTTCTAGCTTTTTGATCTGCAACTTATCTTCAAGCTGTCTCATTCGCTCGTCATGATCTCGTCGCTTTCGTTCAAACTCTAAATCAAGCTTCTTCATCTCAATTTCAGCCTCCTTTTTTGCTTTTTCTTGTCTTTGCTCAAATCGTTGCTGACGTCGACACTTTTCGTCCCCTTCGTAAAAAAATTTATTTTCAAGAGATCGATTGATTGGCATTGAAACCGAGGAAACTGACTTTGGACTGTCTTCATAGTTGCTTCTGCTGTCCGTAATTGGAACAGTTTGCACACCACTATCTAACGGAAGGGTGTTCGTTAATGTTGGGCATTTTGGCTTGTCTTAAGTTGTTGTTGTGAAGACTGAAACTGATACATCTCCAAACGAAACTCCTCTCGTTGTGGACTTGATCGCTGTCTCTTGTGACATCCACTCATCCAAAACTTTGCAGATATCTGACTGAATATCTTGCAGCACGTTCAAAGAGTTATTAACAAAATTCTTAGCATCCTCTTGGTTACTTATGGTGCAACATTGCTTGTGAAACTTGAGAATTTTCTCACGAAAAGGTGTTTCTACTGCAAAATACGAATCGATTTGAGAGTTCAACCTCGCAATCCGAACATTTTGTAGTGTTGCTGTACCCTGGATTGCATAATAAATGGGTTTCAATTTGTGGTTGAAATCATCCACAAGATCATTTCTACTTTTGATGTACTGATTGTTAGGTACCTTTTTCGTAAGCGGGTTTGATGAAGTACCTGTGGTTGAAGAACTCGGGATATCGTTCGTTTTGTTCTCATCTTTCTTCGTTTTCTTGAGCATCTTCTCCGTAAACTATCTTCTTTACTTCTTTGGTGACCGGGTCGAAAAAGGTCCAATAAAATGTTACGTTTGCTATCTGACAACGTTTCCAGATAAACTTTACGCCGCTGGTACGTAAATCTGTTAGGTCCCAAACTTTCAGATCAAAAATCAATCAAATATTTCAAACTCTTGTCTCGGTTACAACTTGAAACTCGTTGAATAAAACTTTTATTGAAATTGTATTCCAAATTAACAAAATAATCCACTGATTGGATAGAAACAATGCAACTGGTTCTTACGGCAACCTGAGCAACTTAATAATTAACAACTTCGAACAATATTTACATTATAAGTAAACAACAGCGTAAACGTTAGCAATTTGGTTTTTGCATTATCAAACAATATTAAATTCTAGAAAAGCACGGTATATGAATGGAAAAAACCCAGAATTACATTAGCATAACCATTTAAGTCTTATACGTTTATTAAACTTAGTTAAAATTTGAAATCTTTATGAAATCAATCAACATTATAAAAACCAAGTTGTTTGAGACAATAAAGAGGCCAATAGTAAATGTCAAACACCGGAAACTGACATCTAAAACTTGGAACAATTGACCATGACATTTTAGCACTCACTCAGCTCAAAAGAATGAATTGAGAATAAATGAAGTTAGCTTCGTAGCTAAATACATCAGAATTTTTGCTGAATTTTGGGATATTCGCATACGCGTTCTTCTCAAAATTTTTTGTCGGAATTTGGGCAATCCAATGGTACTGTTGTACAGCTCGTCGGAATTACAGGTCGAACCCCCCCACCCTATGTTGCTATCTCAGACTTCAATTTCAAGGTCAAATTTCACTTTGAAGAAAGGGTTAGTGTATCATACGCAAAGTAACAGCAAATTTCGGGAAAAATGACAACCAATATAATATCTAGTCGGCTGGAGAGTACTGATAAATGATAAACACTTGAAGCAGCTAAATGTACACAGGTCGGGACGATAAATTAGAATTTTACATAATGAAACAAGTTCTGACCGCAACAAGTGGCGTTTGATTCAAACAATTAAAGGAAGATATAGGAGCATGCTAAAAGAGAATGAAGTGTCAAACCTAAAAATAACAGAGAACAAGCGGACCACTATCGAGACGACAATGGGTGCGGCCACAGATATCGCGATTCAGAAGACAAAAAACCACTGTTCCTAATTCGCTAACGAAGCCAAACTAACGAAGCCTCTTCCGCAGAGCGAATTTTATCTAAAGCTCAAACTGGCCCGACAAGTTCCACGATAAACGAAAATTAAACGTTAATTAGCAGGGTTGTACAGAATTCTTCATCGCGGTGCATAGGTAACAAAATAGTCCCCGGCTACTATCATAATTAATGATCGGGGAAAATCTCCTTTCCAAAATATAGATTGTGGCTTAGCTAAATTAGAAAAAAAACTGAGAGATCCACAAACTTAACGGTATGCGCACAGCGTATATCCTCTCCATATGCTAAAACTACAGAAGAGACACGGTAACGATCTCAAGAAACAAAAAGAGGTGGGAACTGAAGATCCGACACCGTCATGGCGATACAATCTCCGCATTCTCCTCCGGCAATTCGAACACTACTAAGGTTATGAACATCAGGAAGCCGATAAAACCAGACCCAAAAAGAAAACGAGCCGCGCCTCCACTAGTATAACTGAGCAACCTACCAACAACCTCGACTACCCAGTTGCCGGCAGATGTCTCCGTTTGAGCAAATAATAATTTTCACTCCGATTCCTACATCAGCAACACACGAGTCCTCGTTGGGCTGAGAACCAACAAGGAAAAAACAAAGAGTACAGTTCTATGGACATGGCGAGGCATACATCTCCCTAAACAAATTCTCGAGGTTTTGAAAGTTCAACGTCTAGAAAAAATAAGGAAAAGAAAGATAAAAAAGCAAATATAAACCTTAGGTTGTTCAAACAATTCAACAAGAAAAGTGAGAACTGGATCTCCTTGGAGTTAAGACTTGGTCATTACTTTGCTCTGTTTCTAATCCGGAACCCAGCATCTGATTTTATGAATACTAGCAGGAAGATGGGATGTCCACTTGGGATGCGGAAAATGAAATATGGAACCCTTCAAATATACGATTTGTTAAGTGCATCACTTTTTTGTTATCTTCCAACGTAATAGCTCTATGGATGCATATATTTAATTCCTTACTGTTTTAATCTGGGTGTTAATCCTGTACAAACACATTTATAGTGCGTTCAATTAAATTGCTTCCAAAATTGGCCAAAAATTAATTGTATTCTCCCAGATTCATTCATTTTGTGTTTACAAGTCAATTTCAAATGCAATCGACTCCTTTAATTCTTCTGGTTTTGCATGGCAAATACGATAATGTAAACTCTAAGTGCTCTTAAATTCATTCAATAGCTCTACCTTCAAAGTTCTGACGTAGACTTTCAGTCTGAGAACGTTAGTTAATTTAAAATTCGGTTATGCGTATATTAATATCAACTTTCACTGATAAATATTATTCTGAATTTTGTATAATTTCTAAAAATATTATTAACGGAGGCAATGTGATGCATAAGTATTTATGCTTGAACTACATTATTATTGTAACCTCTACTAAAATTGAATGCGGGTATTATCTCGGTTACATGACAATATACCCAATGCCATTCTACCCAATGCCAAAATACCCAATGCCATTATACCCAATATGCCAATATACCCAATGCCAAAATACCCAATGCCAATATACCCAATCGTCATAATAACAATAATCACTTTGATGCTAACTTTGATAAACGAATGCTCATTTTAAGTTCAAAGGAGAATTGGTATGGCGTAATTGTGCTTTAAAGAAATGACGTCAACTTTCAGAACGCTTGCACAGAAAACTTAAAAGAGAACAAACAATTTTTGACAATTGAAATGCCGCTTTTAGGTTAAACCGCCTTTTAGGTCAAACCGCCTTTTAGGTCAAACCGCCTTTTAGGTCAAACCGCCTTTTAGGTTAAACTTGTTTAAACTTAACACATAAAAGATAACACAAAATATCACTGTAAACATCAAAGCGGAATTGGCGCAGCGGTTAATGCATGCAACAAAAATCACGGCGGAGGTTCGAATTCCGGCGATTAAAAAATTTTCACGAAAAATTAAAAGTTGCCTTAATAAAAAGATTGGAAACTAAAAAACTGGGAAGAAGCCGGGAAAACCTGCCGATACCAGCTATGGGCGGTGTTGGGAGTGGATGGGGAGTGGAATGTAGAAAAGTATCCCACACAGAAATTCTACTGTCAAATTATCAGCTCTCTAGCTCTTCTAGTTTTTGAGTAAAGTTTTTTTACAAAAATTTTATTCAATGACCCCACGAAACGCACAAATAACAATTATAAAAGCTCAGGAATGTTTATAGTAAGCAAGTGAACGTAAATATGGGACAATATCATCAGTTTTAAAATTTTTTGTAATATTTTTGACATTTTCATTTAGAACTCTGTACTTCTTTCGGCTCTTGTTCTCCTTTCCGCTTAAAGCTTTGATTATGTTGAATTTCTGGTTAGCGGCATCGAGTGATATCTTCTCCAGAAAAGTCCAAATGCAGGGATGGTTGCCTTGAAAAAGGGATGTAACCCCCAAATGCCAGCCTTCAACTGCATTTGTTGTTCTTGCTAAGCCTTCAGCTGCATCTTTGTTGTGATTCCAGAGTGCCAAAGGGTATTGAGGTTCTCTATTGATCCGGCCAATTTTTTCGCCTCTGATATACGTCCTCTCAAAGTAGGTGGTTAGGTCGTCTATCATCTGCAAATACTCTGTGTCTGTTTTAGCAATTTCACAGACATCTTGTATTTCCTCAATTACAAGATCGAAAGAGGCCGATACCATTGCTCAGGGACGAAACTAAGTGCAGGAATCATTCGCAAAGTCAACGCTAGTTCTGGGTTGTTTTCATAAATCTTTTTCAGACCGAGTTCGCATATCTTCCTGTTAAAACTTTGACACAAGTGAAAATAGCAGCCTTTTATCTCACTTGCCGGATATTGTTCTGAGAAGATATTGATTGCCGCTTTTTCAAAATCCAGGAGAATTTTTTCCGGCCATACTCCACCAGTAAGTTGATTCAAGCCGACAAGAAGCTTCCGATAGGAGTTCTCTCTCTTGTTGCTAAGTAGAGCATAAATACAAGGTGGATAAAATCCTCCAATCTGAATATGAATGGTGTATAATTGGTAAAACTGAATTGGAGATACTTTGAAAGTTCCGTCACAGAGCCAAAGCGCTTTGTTTGTTTTCAAGGATTCTAGATTTTCTTGTGTTCCAAAAATCAGCATTCTCTCGTTGTCAGTTGTTCCCGTGTCGTAAAGGCAGAATTCTTTAAACTTGGCGGGCACTTCGAAATGTCTGTCTGTAATTGGCGGCTCCTGTAAGTTCTCGGATGCTTTTTGGCGGTTTAGTGTCCGATTTATTGCAGATCTGGTTGGCAAAGACAGCTGCGTTGCGATATCGGACCCGATTGGTAACAGACTGCTGGCAATTATCATGTTATTTACTGGGTTCTGTTCCGTTCTCGCTGTCTCCTTCATTTGACCAATAATCTGTTTCACTTGTACATGTCCCGGAACAATTTCGTGGTTGTGCTCGTTTTTCTTGGATATTAATTGTTTTCCAGTTGTAATGGCCGTAACTTTACATTTATAAGAGCTCCATTTTGAGCATTTCCAAAGCGTAGTAGTTTTTGTTTCTAACTTCTTTTGAAACTCATGTCCATCAAGGATTAAAGTTAATCGGTTCTGCTGGGACGTACCCCAACTTATTTCGCTCATGTTTAGCGTCTATATTTGGCCAAGTTTAATGACTAGAATAACGAGTCAAGTTTCTTTGAACAATTCAGTTTCTGTGATAATTTTGCGTCTTGTTTACTTAAATTGCGTCTAATTTGTTAATTTGAACTTAATGGTAGACTGGTACTCTAATTGTGGGATTATACCTTAATTTCAGGATTATAACTATTAAATTATCAATAGGGTAGTTAGGCATTGGGTATAATTTAATTGGGTATACTGGCATTGGGTAATTTGGCATTGGGTATTTTGGTATTGGGTATTTTGGCACATTGGGTATTTTGGAATTGGGTATTATGGCATTGGGTATTATGGTATTGGGTATATTGTCCTGACACCATTATCTCCTTTTACAGGATAATGAGTTCTCTAATTTCACCATTTTAAAAAACGCATTTCTGTAGATTGCTATCATTTCACATCTGACCAAAATTCACAAAAAGCTAATATTTATTATTTCATTTCATCTTCCCAATTTAGGTTGCTCACAATTCTTCTTAAGGTACTGTCAACTCAGAAATATTGGAGTTGCGTTGCAAATTTTTAATAAACTGAAATTGATTGATTCGCTAAGCGAATAACAAAATTGTTTTATTATTAACAAACAGTATCGCAATCTTACAGAAGTTTTAGCAATTGAAACAAATTGTGTTTTTCACAAAAAACGGAAGCAGCGTCTTGAAGCAAGAACGGTAGCATTTTGTTCCAGCGTTTTTCAAAGATTCTCTACTAAACAAAGTAAAGAAACGCTAAAACTTCTACAATACTTTTTAAAAAATTAACCAGAAATTGTACAGACGCTGCTTCTCAATTGTCGTCTCGAAAAAAAACACAAAATTTTTCTTACTTGCCTAAGAATTCATTCAATTTTTTAAAGATTTTTTAAGCCTGTGCAGAATTGTCCAGAAAATTCAAAGACACAGCTTCCCAAACGTCATAAAGAAAAACAAGAAATGATATCACGTGCTCAAGCTTTCAAAAGCCCAGCACCTTACAGAAATATATTAAACAACAGAAATACAAAAAAGCAACAATAGGAAAAGATTTAAAGTACGAAAAACGTAAATAATGGAAACTTGTGTTATTTCTTGACAGAAAACTAAAGCTTGAACAAGAAAAACTACAGCAAGAAAAAAAATAAGAACAATAACGCAAAAACATAAAAAAACAGATGAAACACTGTTAAAAAATTCCAACCTCTCACCCGTCGTTTGAGCGCGAATTGCTCTCAAACGACGGGTGAGCGATTGGTTTTGTCAATAGTTAGCCACGGTTTGGTGAGGCTAGCTTTAGATTAAAAGAAAGGGCGTAGGGTGATGGCAGCGGGGGTGCAAAATTGGATTGGGGGGACTGATGTAAGGGCAGTGAGTGGGTGGAGAAATGAATCAAGTTTTATAATCAAGTTTTAAAAATAAGTCTTCAAAACAGTTACTGTTAATTGGATAACTGAAGACTAATGGGCTGAACGGCTCTGAGATAAATTAATGCAAACTTGGCGCTACCTCTTTATCCCGTTTCTCAAAACGAAAGTTAAAAGGGTCAGACGAAATTTCGGCCAAGCGAAAAACTGCAGAAAAGAGACAAACAGGATCTATATATTTGCTACAAATTGCCTTTGGAAGCAATTAACAATGGTTTCCTGAAAAGTGCCTGTTGAGTCATTTATGATAAAAACTTTTCTACTATAACTCAAGGTTGATGAGGATCATAGAAGACATTATGCCACAAAAAAGCAGCTGAAGTGCGGCATCAACAATGATATAAGTAAATATTTATATATATATATATATATATATACATATATATATATATATATATATATATATATATATATATATACATATATATATATATATATATATATATATCCTTCTATCTTTATATTATATATATATATAAATTTGTATAAATATATATATATATATATATATATAAATATATATATATATATATATATACATATATGACATATATATATATATATATATATATATATATATATATATTACACACACAGATATATATATATATATATATATATATATATATATATATGTATATTTATATATATATATATATATATATATATATATATATATATGTGTATATATATATATATATATATATATATATATATATATATATATAAACGTTAACGAGAAAGAGAAGGAATGAAACCCTAACCGACAGAGAGAGAAATAGAGATAGGAATATTTAGCATGATGGGATTCGACTCTGCAACTTCTAGTTTTCTAGCCTTGTTAGTAAATAAATCATATAGAAAGAAAACTGAAAAAGGCAAAATTAAAAAGTTTCCAAATTCTCAGTCAAAAAAACTCAAAACCATTTTTTGTCTAGAAGTTCTTTTAAGTAATTCATCGGCGAGACTTAAAAATTTCGTTGGCCAGTAGTTGTTGTTAAACTCAGAAAACGACAAAAATTTTCAAAAACTGATATTACAATGTTGCAAACCATACCGTTACATCAAGAAACTATGCAGTAACCATTTTAGCGAATACTAGAGGTTTCTTGGCTCTTGAAGCTTAATAAACCTAATTTTTCCCCAATTTGTGACTTTAAAAATTTGAAAAACTATTCCATTGTCAATAGAAATTTTTGAGCAGTTTGTTATCAAACTCCTCAGGACGTTTTCTGGCCCCTGGCTCCGGAAAGACTTGAATAAGGGGGAAAAATCAATAAATATTTGAAAAAAGGCACGTTTTGTCAAAAAAATGTTAAAAATTATGTTAAAATGTTGAACCCATTCCACTACCACTAGAAACAATGCACTAACCTATTATAAAAGCCCTGTGGAGGTTTCTTGACACCTAGGGCTTTTATCAAACCTCAGTAACTTAATATCAAACGCTTAAGGACGTTTCCCCGCCCCTGCGTCTGGAAAGACCTGAATAAGGGAAAATAAATGTCAAAAAAATTGAAAATTGCAAGTTTAGTAAAAAAAAATGCTAAAACTCGTAATATTAAAATGTTGCAACCATTCCATTACCGCTAGAAACTATGCAGTAAACTATTATTAAATCCTGGAGGTTCCTTGACACTTAGGGCTAATAGAAATCAAAAATATCAAAATTTTCCATAAAGCTTGAAAAAAATTGCAAAATCGTACAAATTTGCGTTTTTAACGAGCGTTTGTTTGTCAGTAATTAGAAACGGGGAGTGCAACGAGGGCTGTTGTGGTTTGGGGGTGGGCACCAGTGGGGAAGGGTGCGGGTAAGTGCGAGGGGGTCAGCAGTGGAGGTGTCTTCAACCTCTATGAACCGCCCTTCACACCATAAGTATAATTGATTTAGGAAACAGTGAATGTAAATCTTTGCAGATAACTTCCTTTTGAGCCAAACCATGCTCATGTCAGAATGAGACTTTTCACAGCGGTCTTCAGCATATAACGGGCTTTCTTAATTTACTCTTGAATTTAATTTAGCCGTTACCAAATATTACTTTTGTTACAGCTGATCGCTCTTTTTCTCAGAAACTCCATTGGATCACTGCAGTAATCTTTTACAGCACGGAACCTTTAGTTCACTACTGCTATGCTTTGAATTTTTAGTCCTCCTCAGATAAAAGACAATTTGAGATTAACGGACAAGTAAATTAACCTCCTAAAGTGTTTTTATGAAAAAAGACGTATGCATGTAAAGGTATATATAATATACACAAGTCACCCCTAATACTCACCAACACATGAACATAAACCCTCTTGACAAAAATAGGCGATATAGTAAAAATTTGGATCTGTTCACGCTGAAACTTCATTATTTCATTTAGAGCATTTTTAGTTCCTTTTAACAAACCTGAAAACGTTAAATCACATTTGTGCCTCAAACCATGAACAGATTACCAACTAAAAACTTCCAATTATACAAAATGTGAGATTTTTCGTCGGACTTCACTTCACATATAGCACAAAACATCATACCTTGTTTCAAAATTCTAATTAGGGGAGGGGTCAAAATATCCGCCTTAGTAATAGTTTAACTATTCGTCACATTAACTTCATTAATATACGCATATAGCATGAAAAGTCGAGCAACCCGCGCCCTATAATTTGCACATGGAGCTGAAAAAAAAACTAGTACAAAAATATAGCATCTTAGATTAATAAACACAAAAGCAATAAACATACCGTACAATACACACTGTCAAAAAGTATTGGGGTGGGGCGTTTACAATGAGGATAGCTTACAACACTAAACATGTTTTCAACGTAGGAATATTGTCGCGTTAAATTCCACAATTATTTCTGCAAATTGAAAAATTTCGATTTCCACAATACTAAAATTGTACCAACTCAGAATGCTTTTCTTTTACAACAGTTAGCTACTATTTATAACCGAATTGACCTAAAAAAAACTCAATTTAAGCAAACAACGGTTATTTCAGTTCCCATTATAAAGATGTCAACACTTAACGCGATTTTAAGATGACTGCGCTTTCAATATATAGACAAACTCTAATAGAAAAAATAGTATTTAACACTTCACTTTCAGCAGAGGCAAACAAATATAACAAAAAGGAAAAGAAAATTTCCTTCAAGAAATATACCCCTCCTTTGTAAAATCGATAAACATCAATATCAAACAAACGCATGAAAACAGACTGCGGGAAATAAACAAAAACATCATATTTTAGATCAGCTTAATCAAGTTAAGGTTAAATAATCAGCAAAACGCACACATACACTCACTGTGAACTTTTTGTAAATAATGTTATATATCAACATCTGTAGCAGTAGTATTTAAGTCAACACCAATTAACATGATATAAACTTTTTGAAAGCACGTAAGAATAAGCATTCATGAAATATATAAGATAAAGAGAGAACAAAAACAAAGTTTTGTAGTTTTAAAGTGAAAAAGTTTCATTCTGACTGGACTTTATGACGTCATCGTTTCAAACACATTCTCGTTCACACATCCTTGTTAAAGGTCAGAGTTCGTTCGCACGTTTCCCTACGCTGTCAATTTTTACTGCGTGTTTTACTGTAGTTTGTTCACTTTCGGTCACGTTACCATGACGTAACTTATGAATGACGTAACATTGCAGCATCATTACGTAATACTCATCAAACAAGATTTAAACAGGGGCAATTTCGAGTCGTACCGCGTAGCCGTGGTCTATCAGAAGTTGAGCGACACTCTCAAATTTTCCGTCTCGTCTTACAATGAGGTCAACAAGGGGCATGTCACTCATGTTCCAGCCTTTTAGGAATGCCTGTGGGGTACCACTCTGGGCAATGAGCTCTTCCAGGAACTTGGTCGCCTCTGGACTAAAGTCTGGCTCATCTGAAACAAAAAGAATTTTCGGTCAGATTTTATCATTAAATGAAGTTTCGGTCCGGTTTCACCAAACGAGTGCTTTAGAAAACTTGAAGCCAATTTACTCTAATCAAATACTGACAGAAATCTTTTACCCAACGGTATTCGTTACTTCATTTTAAGCTGTTTAATATTTTTGATTGCTAAATTAAGATTTAGGTTTAAGTAATGGAGTAAGAAAAAGTATGCAGTATTAAAAGAAAGAAAACCTTCATTCGTATGAACGTTTATCCCCTCTATTGAATGGTTTATATAAAAGCAACTAACAGCTTATTTAAAAGTTATTTTGCTCATTAAAAAAAGGTTTGTGAAAACAGAAAAGTTCAATGACTCACCATTTGCAGGGGTGACCTCTGAGAGGAACACTTCAGTAGCTTGGAAGGGCAGACTGAGAAAGTCAGTTCTGAAACACAAAACACAACATGAAGAGAATGCATGACAATTACAATGGAATCACGGTAGAAAACAATCAAACATACCCGGCAGATTGCCGGAAAATAGCCGCCATTGATTCCAATAAGCATGATTTGGATTGAAAGAATAGAAGATACTGAAAAAAAAAGATTTTTGTACAAAAACATTTTTTAAGTCCGATATATTTTGATGGCATTTCGTAGTTGAACATAACGTACTTCTGTTTCTTAGAGAGAGGCTACAGGGGCTACTATCAACACCAATAAGCATTAGAGGTGGTAACTAAGACTTATAGGAACGACGTTCAAATAGCGGGCATCTAAAATTGGGTTTATCACGTTTCTATTTCTGACTTCAATTTTTTATACCGACTCTGTTCATTTTGAATTGCTTTGCTTAGCAACTGATGTTCAAATTCACTTTTAGCAGAATGAGAGAAGAGAGAAACTAGCCTAGAGAAGTCAAAAAGATTTCACGCAAAATGTCGAAAAAGCGGCAAAATGGTAAAGCGAAAAAAAGTTTGACGAAGTAAAAAAAAAACATAGCAGGACAAGTCCTGACGTACAATTCAAAGAATTTTCATTGACTTAACAGAAAACTAGACCTAGAACGGACCATTAATGGATTGGGAAAACCATTTAGAAAAAAATCCGCTCCAAAAAAATTGAAAAAACAGTAAAAATCAAAATGAAATTGCCGCATGTGAACAAAAAACCACTAGAGAGAAAGCGAATTTTTGTTCAAACACCGTTTTCTCACTCTACTTTAAATTTAGAGCGAAAAAATTTCACGCCACAAAACCACTCGCTTTTTCGCTCCACTTCCTGTTTCGGCGTGACCAAAATCACTACTCCAATTTGACTTCAGAAATCATGAAAATGTGTGAACAGATCTTAAAAAAAAAGACAGCGCCCCAATACAATTCAAATTCTTTGAATTGTAAAAAAATACGAGCGCAATAATAGCCGGCTGAGAAGATGAGGGCGGCTATTAATAACTGATGCTTTTTGCATCTTTTGCACCTTCGTTATGGTTTATCTGAATTGTACTAGTTAAATTCCCACTTCGTTCTGTGAAATAACTATTCGCACAAAATCAGAAATCAGTTTGATCACACAGGCTAAAACCAAAATTCTGTTCACGGTGTTTGCTAATAGGGCGGAAACAGATGCGAATAAAGAGCAGACTTATCACGTTATGAGTCACGTGATGAGTGTGCATTAAAAAGAATGAAGAGATTGTACCTTATTTGTTTGACACTGTGTCGTGGCATCTCCCTGTATCCTCCCATGTCTAAGAATCGGACAGTGATGACATTCTCGTCGTCTGTCACTCCCACTACCTGACTTCTACACCACTTACCATCCAAGTATGCAGCTGAGATTGTACCCACTAAAACATACGCACTCATGTACCTACTAATTAAAACCAATAATTGTTCCTATTCAGTGGTACGGCTAACGAACGCTTGAATGGGCAACCGGCTGTACACAGCTTATTATATCATTATAACTGAAATTTGACATATGGTTACAATGAGATAAACTTTTTTGTACTCGAGTTTAAAACAAGCACCGGCAACAGTCAAAACAGAAAATTACAAATCCTATTTTAACACAATCTAAAAAAAGAAACCAACTATTGTCGGCTAAACTCTGATGCATGTGTTTGAGCTTCTGGTCAAGGGGCCAAAAAGGAGGTTCACCCTTAAAATGAAAAACCCTTTACATCATGAAATAAATTCCTCGTCTAGAATGCAAACACATCTACGCAAAAAAAAAGATCGAAAGCAAAGCAAGCTACCCAATCCAAAGCTGCACGAATTCCAGTTTTTCAAAAAGCGCTATCATTGTTAATAATTTTTTGTCATTTAGTAACTTTCTTAACTCATATGCTTGTATATGATTAGTTACGATCACTAATCAAAATGGAGGTCCAATGTAAAGACAATTAAGTTTGCAAAAGACAGAATGGATGTAGAAAAGCACAGATAGGTACCGTAGCCGTCATTTCCACTTCCAGTCCACGACGCTAACACAATTTTATCTCAATTTATTATGTTTTCAAACGTACCTTTCGATGACTCAATAATTAACTCTATTAGTCCTTTCATTTTTTTTCAAAAATAATCAAAAATCATTAAATCATACTTTTTTCTCAAAGACATAAGACATTAAGGGAAAATCAAAAGTACTTCAAAATCAAAGGTTCTCCATGAGCGAGAAAATCTTGAATGGGCAAATTGTGACACCATTTAGCGACAAAGTATGTAACACTCACGGGCAATGGGATAGGGAAGCTCGGGCACCGAGGGTTTACTGTAACAGTCCCTCATGCAGTCGTGCAATCGGTCCAGGTTGAAGAAAGAGTTGTGGGTCGGCTGTTGGAGAAAGAAGTGACCAGCAGTCTTTATGCTGCACACGATCACGTCGAAGTAGGCCGACTGGGGCAGTTGCAACTGAAAATCAAGCTCATGTTTAACCTGATGAATCACCGGAACCGGCGAAACCATCCAGGAAGCATCAAAAGCTTGTTCGATCATCTGCATTTCATCATAAGGCGGGTACCAACATGCAGTCACGAAATCCTCAGAACCCCCTGAATTATGTAGACCTCTTAGAACGGATTCCAACATCTCAAAACCCTGTTGACCTTCCTGGTTTGCGGACTCCATCAATTCTGAGGAACCTATCATTCTGGGGGTTACAAGGATTCCGGTTGTCGGGGTGATACTAGCACCAGTGCTCAATGTCTCAGGGGGGCTAGGCCTACTTACGTAGGTGTTTGCCGCCGGGAGAATCTGAGTCGGGGGTGCAGTTGCTGCAGCAGCAGCTGGAGTTGACGTAGCCACAGCCGCTGCGGCAAGGGACATCTGGGGTGCCATCGGGTATCCTAGGAACCCTGCCAGACCCTCCATCGTGTAGTAAAGTCCCGTTTCAAACTCAATATCTTTGCGGAACTTTTTCTCCAACAGTCGGTGACACACTTTAATCTGTTCCAGAGTTCCTGCAAAAATTTTTTTAATTTAAAACATAAATAATTCTACTCTTGATGTTGAACTAATCCATCCACATTGCCTACTTACCCAAATTCTTACCACTCCGTTTCTGTTAACACTGTCCATTCACATTAAAGTTCCTTAAGTTTGAGAAAATCAAACAACAGCATTCAGTTTAAAACTCACCCCTCACGACCAAAAGTTGCTTCCTCCTCGAGTTCTCGATATCCTTGATTATCACTTTACATCCAGTCTTGTCTCGCAGTTCTTTTACATTTCGCCCAGCTTTTCCGATGATTTTTCCACCCACGTGAGTTGGAATCTCAACTTCCCAGGACAGAAACTCTTCCAGAGGCGGGTTGAAGTATTCCGGAGAGCCCGAACTTCGCATCATCCCACTGTCCGTAGAGGTCTCGCTAAATACAGATCCTCTGTAATTACGAAAGAATAAATTCATAATTGCCAAAAAATACTTCCAGTTCAGGTGAACTTCAACTTGTTTCTGTATTATTCAAGTTCTATTTAGGGCATAAGTTCGTAAAGTTGCTTCCGGGTAAATCCTTGGAATAAATTCTGACCCATTTTTGAAATGCGTTCCTTTACAAGAGCTGGCAGCTTGATAAAAAATAGGACAGTAAACCGAATCCAAAACTGATATCACGCCAAAGCTCAGGTGTCCAATTTCATCGTGAAAACAAATTAATCCAATTTTCCAGCGCCCGGTTGCGTTAGGGTAAAAGGGGTTCGTATAAAATTTATAGAAACGAGTAGAATTTAAAGGTCTGGCGGTTGAAAACAGCTAAGCTTAACGACTACATCCTAAACTGCAAACATAATAGCGATCAGAATTCGTTTTTTTTCTTAACTGGTAAGAGAAAATGGAAAATATACAATAGTGGCACCGTAATAGGTAGTGCGAGTGCTTCTTAGGGCACAAAAATACATTATATATTAAGAGCGCAGTATACCGTAACCGTTGACTGATTATAATGGCGTTATATTTTATCAACGCAGGGAAAAGGAAGCTAAATTTTGTGTAGCTTGTGCTGTAAGACACTACGGGCAATAGTAACAACCGAATCTGCAGAGCAAGGCTACAAAACGGCTCCTTATAGAATGGTTCAAATAGCAAAAGCTACATCACCAGGAATTGTGGGTATGGTAAGAAAAATAAGGGGGTGGGTAGAAAAAAGGGGCGAAAGCATAAGCAAATAGAATGTGAATAGTACAATGGCATTCCTCTTACCTTGGAGATGGTATTCCATTGTGAAGGTAGGTGATAGACGTTAAGCTGCTTTCCCCGCAAGAAATTACTGCACTGTCTAAATAAGGAAAAACGGCACAGTTATAACACGGACAAAATCGATACATTATGAACCAGAACAAAGCGAAAATTTATAACTTGTGAAAGCGCGTTTGTGATTCTATTTTTTGCCCAAAAGCGGTTGCAAAGGTGGATGCAGAGGTGGAATTTGATTCCGATAATTGCCGATAATCAAGGAACTAAGCTCCGTTGACTTATTTTGAAAATCTTGACTATTCTTAGCGCAAAAACTATTTCAAAAAAACGGTTTCGTTCAACGAAACAGAAAAGCAACAATGAAAGAAGAAACAAGTCAACATGTTTATGAACAGCTGAGATTGTTTCGCAAATGTTCACTTTCAGATTCGACTCAAACTCAAAACGATTGCGCTTTTGACCGCCTGATTAAAACAACGACCCCAATGAAAATGATAATCGCAGAGACTGCAGGGAACATCATCGCCCAATAAGTGCTAATTCTCAGAACAATTCATGAAATTCCATTCAACGCAGAATAGCTATTAAAACTCTTCGAAACTCTCAGATTCTAGTGGGAAAGTATAATCACTTTGGAAATGTTCTTCTACAAACTAACTAGAAATAAACAACGAAGAATCCCTATATTATACATCATGAATGCATTAATTACATTGGCGTATTGTATTAACTTAATTATGCAGCCGATTATGCTTGATGCTACCCCAAAAGAAATTAATTATTTTTAAAATCTAAAAATGATTTCAAAATCATCAACTAATTTCAAAAGGTTTGGCGTGCAGCGCATGACTTTTCTAAGCAGAGATCACTTCTCCAAATTGAAAATTTTTGAAATGGGAACAGTATTTTAACATTCGCTGAAAAAATCTTAAATAACCTTACATTTCGGAGCAAATTTTTATATAGTTGAAAAGCAAGAGGCTAGCAGCCAATTAAAAAAAAGTCCATAGTTAGCACACCATGGCGCTTTGTACGATAGAAACCCTACATCCAAAGCCCAAGGATCGAAAGCCCAAATCAGGATTTTCCAAATCCACCCTGCAAAAAAAACTTTATACGAGTGACTTAAAACTTTTTAAAATATCAAAACCTTCCTGGAGATAATGCACTGTAAACTCAGCTAAAGCAAGGGAAAATCTCTTGTTTCTATTTTTAATTTGTGGGGGGGGGGGGGGGGGTGGGTGGGGTGGATATGTTTTATATGTAGAACCATATATATGTTTTGTATTCTACCAAAAAAATGCACAAAACAAGGGAATACTATAATTGCCTCACACTTCGTCCGAGGGCACTTAAGCGCCATCAACGTGATACTAACAAACTGCCTACGTGACCATTAAATACTCTTATTTTTTCAAACTAAGGCATTTAAAAAATTAAAATAGCTTAGCCTTTTGCTTTTATGTTCCAAGCAATATTTCATTAATCGAAAGTCAACTTCTTGAATTTTGTTGATACACTCGAAGTCTACGTTTAATAAGCTTTTTGAGGTACAACTTATTTCCCCCAGAAAGCAACAGAAAGAATTCAATTTTGGCAAATTATGCAGATCATCTTCGCCAATCGAGAAGTAACGGAAATTTGAATTTGACCTCCAAACACAGATTTCGCAAATCAGTTGCAAAATCATTAATAAAAATACCAATTAAAAACAGCTGAATTGTTTTCAAGCATTTTGTAGAGTATACATAGAATTACGCTATCATTTATGCATAGAAAATATTAAAAAGCGAAAATAGGACAACGTTTCTGTATGTATATTTTCCCATTTCCAACTAATCGGAAGAAACCAAACTAAGCTTACCCGGATCGCTGTAATTCGTAGGACTGATTATCGAAATGACAGAAGGGTCGTTCAGGTAAATCTGATCAATCATAGCTCCCATTTGTTCAACTTGCTGTTCATACACACCGCCATTAGTCACACATTCATTTGCAACATAATCACCGTTTAACGTCCCTTTAGCCCCACTTGACGGTGCCGATTTTTTGGAACTTGATTTTCTGGATAGACTGGAATTCTGTTTAGCATCTGGGTCGTTTTCTTGATTTGAGGAGCAATCACTTACATTGTCGTTGTAGTGTGTACCGTTACAGGGCGATAAAATAGACTGATCTTGCTGGTTCTTTTTACTGTTTTCTTTCGGTGAGGAACTCTTACAGTTGGCACTTTTTGAGCTTGATTTCTGTCTGTTACTGTGTTTTGTATTGATGCTGTTATTTTGATTTTGTTCACTGTTGTTGTTGTTGTTTACTCTTTTTTCGTATTGCGAAGTGTGAAAAACTTGAGGTTGTTTTTGGGCAGACTGCGGTTTTGATTTTATTGCTGTTTGCGAAGTTTGAAAATTACCTTTTGGAGAAAATTTAGCCGAGTTTTTCTGTGTTAGCGGAGCTGTTTTTCTGCTGGAATCTAAACTGGTGTTGTTGCATTTCTGTGGTTTGTTTGGCGATGATTTGATTGGGCTTTTCGGGTTGACGTAATAAACCGAGTTCTCTGAAACTGGGCAAAAAGTCGTATCTTCCGAGTGTTCTTTCAAAGTCTCTTCGACAATCGAAGCCCAAGAAAGGTTACTTTCGTCTATAACACTTTGACTGCTTGGAGACGATTTTTGGGCTTCGTTTTCAGCTGAAACAATTTCCTGGGATTCGACCATAACTTCTGCAACTTTGGGCTGGTTTTCCACAATTTGTGGGGGAGCAGTTTGGACGACGTTTGTTTCGTCGCACATCTTCTCAATTTCAGACTCTGCGACAAAGTTGTCAAACTTCAAAGGCGTCGATTCAGAGATTCGATTAGCAAACGATGCGACAGTTAATTGCTCTTCTTGGACAAGGCTGTCTTCTTTATCACTAACAGCAGTAGTTATAAATGAATTATGACTACCAGCAGTATTATCACTAACCAAATTTGCCGGCAAATCACAACTTTCACTATTGTTTATGGAATTATTGACAATCAGGTTATCTTTTGTGATAACCAAAGATTCTTCACAATTTAGTTCCTCCTCTTTATTTTGCAAAATTGAATCGTTCTCAGCTTTGCAATTCTTATAATCAGCTTTGAATTGATCCGACTTTTGTGATAAATTCGAGTCAATTTGTTTTTGTTTTCGCTTCTTGTTCGAAACGATGTAGTAACAATAATACACAGCCGCTATTGTTGTAAGTCCACAAAATGCTAAAACTGATTGAAGTTTAATTTTCATAATACGAAATAGCGAAACATACGGAGTACTTTTAAATTTGAACTCGCGTTTATGTTTTCCCTGTAAACACAATTGAACGGAAAGTAAACTTTCGAAACGAAAAACAATGGATTAACAAATACAACACTTAATTTCACTGATAGTAAATTTCGAAACACCTTTGATCAAAATTATGTAATAACGTATTTGATCACCAACAAGTTATAAGCGCGCGATGTGAAGTTGATAAATTCGATCTGGTTATGTAATCTCAAACTACGATTGAGGTAGATCTCGACTTTGAGCAACTAAAATCAAACTGCAAGGTTTGAATGTTTGCAAAGTTAATAATTGAAAGTTTCAATGACGATTCAATTATTCGCAAACAGGTTGGCAGGCGAACAAGAACAAGCTCAAACAAATCGAAAAAATGACTGAACTATATTGAGTTAAATGCGATTCAATAAAATCGAGCTGTTCAATAAATTACTTTTGCAGCGCAGGTAAAGATAATATGTATGCCTTGATTTGCAGAGAAGTAAATATCGTCTGAATAATTAGTTTTGTTTAGTACTAACCAGACTTAACTACTCATTAAACTCGATGAGTAACAACTAGTTACGTAATTTCGGTCGTTACAGGTGTATAACTAAATGGACTCAAGTCAGGTAAATGTCGACACAAAACGCAAATTTGATTGAATTTCGATTTGAACAGACACAAAGTCGCACAATGGAACTCAAAAGTACTGACGTTTAATAATCAATTAAGTTCCTCGACACAAAAATCTTTACCGATTTCGGAAGAAACGATAAAAACCAAACTCAGAAAACAGAAAATTAAAGTTGCGCCAACTGAGAAATGGAACAAATCGTTAATTTGATTTATAACTTAAAGACGTTACACTAGTTAGAACAAAGACTTCAAAACCCGGTCTTGTTACTAGAATGTAAACAATAAATTAGAATGAAGTTGTAATGTAAATCAAAATAGTTTTCTCCAAAAGTGAGCTAACAGATCAATTTTATCTCACAAAATCAGACAATGGTTTTAAATAAAAACTCCTTATTGTTAGTAATTCTTCGATGGCAAAATGCAGTGTCGTTATTTCCCTACTTTTAAATGAAGGTCGCACACAATTTAAGAGAACCAAAGTATGTTATGAAATGTATGGTGTAACTCAATTCGGGGTAGTCAAAAGGCAAATTCGGTTCACAAACTTGAATGAACTGTGAATGAAAATTTTATGACGTAAAGTTTAATTCCTTCGGAACTTGAAAGGTATTGCAGCAAAAACGTACCCCTTTATTGCGATGTTACTACAGCAGTTATAAGCCGTCCTTTTATAACTTACCCAGTTATCAAAACTGTGTACTCGAAATACGTGTCAATATTGTAGTCAAAACACGTTTGGTGATACCGAAAGGTAGTATGAACAAAGAATTTTGGGCAAATACTTCGAATTGGGTTTTGCAGATCGCTTTATTCACTTCAGAGACGAGTAGTAAGTATTTATTTTGGAGTCGAATTATTGGGTAACAATTGAGATTGAATCACAATTTCAATAATGAACTGTTTATCTAAACAGCAAAGCGTGAGAATGACTAAACGATCGTAGCGTTCTGAAACTAAGAAGGGCAAGACTAAATTGAAAAGGGTAAAACTAAAACCAAGATTCTGCTAACTTCAATAACCAGAACTAATTAGTTGTTAACACCAACCAAATTGGCGACACCACTTAATAAGTTAAATAGCTTTAGTAGAACAGGGATTAAGTTGATAACAAGAAATGAGGATTAATGGTGTCTTTTTGTTCCAAATTCGATGTGATAATTTTAATCAATATCAAGAATTATCCGCGATTATTATTGATGCTCAATTTAATCTTAAGCAAACGAGATAATGCAGCCGGATATTGTTTGGTAATTATCTTGTCCTAATTTGGTAAAGATTAACTCGCTATGAAATCGTGTGATAATTCCTTTCAAAGGAAATTTAATTCCACGCTTCAATTGGATGTAAATTTTTCCGGAAACTAAAAAGCAGTAATAATCCAATATCTTGTTGAACAAAATGTTGGGCAAATTAAAGGTTCGAAGACATCAACAGAATAATTATCTGAGCGAAGGGAAAATAACCAAGTTCAAACTGACACAACCTAACTGCGCACGCGCAAAATTTATCCAATTTTTACTGGTAAAATAGAAAATTCAGTTCAAAATCTCACTGAAACCAAACTGACATCACATTAGAATATTCCAGAATATTTTCCACGGAATGTTCACGCCAAATTCGTAATCATCTGTTTGTTGTTCAGTAGTTGTCAATAATTGACATGAGAACTCATACACACATGCACAATGCACGCACTCAACACACTACAAATCACAATATCTGAAAAGGAGGAAACATCACGTAAATGCAGTTTTGCAGTAGGACAACTGAAGTTACCCCCCCCCCCCCCCCCCCCCCAATATGACCATCCATAATTGACTATATGAATCCAATATCATAGCATATTTAATTGAATCGATTAGCACTTGGCTTCATTTTGTTGAAGCTACAAAACCCGTTTTGACCAGTATGACAATGCGTACGGCTCTAATGAGCAGTTAACCAATCTCAAATCTCCCCCGCAAGGAGTCCATACCAGTAAGGCTTCATTAACAATTATCAAAGTACAAACGCGCATTCGTTTGTTAACATAAGCTAATGAAAAAAAAATAAAAAAATCATGGAGGACGATGATAATTGTTTGATCAGTTTTTCTTTACCTAAAATTGATGCAGTTCAATTTCAATGTCAAAATAAAAAAGAGGAAGGGTTGAATGAACAGATTCGTTTATTCTGACCATCTGAAAACAAACATACATTTGGAATACCAAAAACTTAATGCCGAAAAACCATGATGCAATTTTTGCCCTCGCGGAATCGAGTATATTTATTATAACAAAAAATTACAGAACAGCGTATCACAAATGAAAGCTTTCTATGGCTGAGAAATAAGTGTTGAAAAATTCGGCTAAATCACTGCTCAAGTCCAACACAGAGTGCCAAATCACAAAAATTTTTCATTTTTTGCCCGTTTTAGAAATTAATTAAAAATCAATTCTTATGAACTGTTTCACGAAAAAATGAAAAATATAAGCGTTTCCAATTTTGCTCACATAAGCATGGGAACCGATATGCCCATCGTTCAAAACTCAATTAATTCCATTGTACATTAAAAAATGCAAAGCTACAATATTTGCAAAAAATTTTCCCCACTCTGGAAATTTATTTCCTCAAACCCAATAAGCATTTTGCTTATCCCTCTGCAGAACCTAAGAAAACATTATGCCCAATGTTTAAATTTTGGCGTCATCGTTCCAAAGGTAAGATGCAAATTTTAGAATTTTTGCTCAAATTATTTGGCTTTCATTTTTTGCAGTTATAAAAATGCCTACTATTGTCCAAAAAGGGACTAATTTCAAAACTAGCTCTTCGCACCAATGCTATTTGACAAAATCCCGCTACCTTCGAACGGTGCAGGTACGTTTGGAAGCTACATTAAAAACTAAAGATTTTTTACTTGTTTTCTTACCAAGTATTGAATTGTGTTACCACAAATGCGTGACCTCATTGGCCCCAAAACTGAACGAAGAGCAATAGAATTTTGATGAGACTGTTAACAACTCGCCAATAAGAGCTTCTCTTCATTTCGTTTCCAAGTGATTGAAAATTTATCGAGGGCTCATTGACAGTTGCTTGCCAATTTTTATTTATTTTCTATTAGGTGTGCTCATCAGACTCGTAAACTTACCGTAGCCTATAAAACTACGATATGGCTCAGTTTTAAAACAGGTCAATTATAAACCTAAATAAATAAGTTACAAAAACAACCACTTGATGCTTCATTGACGATCATTAAGCACCGGAAGTTTCACTTAAATTAGATGACATCAAAAGGAAGTAGCGTATGAAGCTGACAGAGAAATATTTCTTCATCCCTCTGCCCCCATCCTATATGTTAAAGGTATATATTGAAACATGGTTCCGAATTACGATGCATCTATTTGCAAAATTTTTTGATTTCATTCCGATGAGAGTTATGGTAAAATTAGAAAGATTCGTTTCGTTACCGAAAGGTCAAGTTTGATAACGAAATAGCAGAAAAATGGTCCCATGTGAACTCAAATTTTAAAAACTACATCTCTTTGGAGGGAAGGCCGCATTTGATTTTACACCAGTAAAATTAAGAGTTGTAAGAGTAGTATGAAGTAATCAAGAAAAAAAGTGCCCTCTCGTTATCCAAGTCAACAGGTTGGCGTCCCGTTAGAATAATAGATTATGGCACAGTTGCATTTTAACGATATTTTTTTGGTAAATTGTTATATATGAATTGTCTACAAAATTACAAAGTTAGTTGAGTTGTCTTCAACAAGTTCAAACTTCAATAGTAGATTGTAGTTTTAATTTTTTTGAAGTTACAATCTTTTAAACCTGAAACTAATAGTGTCTGGGAGATTGTTAGCCAACAATTCCAGTAAGAAAAGCCAGACCTGCGTAACGCTCGAGTAACTGAGAATATGTGCGTTCCATCTAGCTTCTTGAGTAGCTGCTGCCTCTGCAAGAAAAGAACAAACTCAATCCAATAAGTGGAATAATAATTGATGCAACACTTTCAGCTAAAAATCGTCAAAACGCTGTTAAGAAATAAATGCAACGTTTCGACGAACTAGTAAAAACAAATTTTCTCTCAACGGTAAGCAAAACGAGCAAGCATCCATTAAGATCAGAAACAATACTTTACAGGTTACTTATAGGTAGAACCAGGGCTAACAAACAATACTCACCATTACAAGCTCGTTAAAATACCAGTTATAGGTCATTATCTTCTGCCACAGGAAAGACAAATACTCCATTTTCAACAGAAATTAGTCACAATCCCGTTAAGATCGAAAAGCTCAAAAACTCTGGGGGGAAAGAAAATTTAAACAACAGTATTTTAGCGATAGAGAAATGAGATTTGATAAACTACATCGCGCAGGAAGAAAGTTTTATTCCCAAAAAAAGTTGAAGGCGACAACATACAGTGCTATTGGGTAAGGAAATGAGAAATATATCAACTAAATGAAATTGAAAACCAGAAAGAACATCGGAACATAGCAAAAAAGAAAGATCATATTATCTTATAGTATATTCATGATAGCCAATTTTATTGCAGCAAAAAGAATTAAGATATTGAAGCAACATTATACATCAAATAAAAAATCAAATTCCTCGTGCGTTACCACTTCTTCTATCCAAGTAAATTTGCCAATGAAAATTAATTATCGATAGCTCGGGTTTTGCATCATTTTGGCCACATGTGTCCAAGTGACTCCAGTGAAATAATTATATCTTTCCAGATCAATGTCTTGCGAGATCTTACAATGATGTTTTTTGCAAGATTCTTACAAAATCATACAAGATTAACTTTTGCTTTCTAATGGGTTAAAGAATAAAGCGCGCCTCCGCCGCAACCTAATGAGAAAAACTATCACAAGGTCATTAAAACATAAACGGACTAACGTCGGACAAATTGTTCTCGAACGACAGGCGGGGCCGTAGCCTATAAGTTTTTATAAGTGCAAAAATTTCAGACAAAAGAGGGGTTCGAGCCGTGACTTCCCCCGCGTTAGACTTGAGCATTAACCCCTCGGCAATCATGCCTTTGCAATATCCTATCCTACAACCTCTTTTGGTTTAGTAACAGACTTAATTTCTGAAAAAGAGCTATCTAGATCACGCAAAAACCAAGAAGTCAGGCGCAAAAAAGTCACTCGAGAAATGAAATTGGAAAAAAATTTCTAGAACAAAACAGCACAAAGGTGTCCCGCTTTTTCACCCCTATTCATTTAACCCCCTATCATTTAACCCCCTATCATTTAACCCCGATTTATTCACCCCTGTATCATTTAACCCCTCTATCTTTTAACCCCTCTATCATTTCACCCCGAACTTTCTATAAAATAAGGATAATTAAATTAGCAATATAATCATTTGGCCATGCCTCGCGGTCCATGGCCATGCCTCAGTGGCCCGTGGGACTTGATATGAAACTATCACAACCGAACGTGTGATTAATTTATCACCTCAATTATGACAAAACATGCCTTTAATGTCGACTGCTAAGTGACGGGATGAACTGATAGAGGGGTGAAATGATAAAGGGGTTAAACGATAGAGGGGTTAAATGATCGAGGGGTGAAAAAATCGGGGTTAAATGAATAGGGGTGAAAAGAAGTAGAACCAGCACAAACGGTACAGCTAAAATTTTGCATAAAAAGACCCACACTTTTGAGAGCATTAATAATATTAAATTAAATAAAATCGTGGTAAATTTGATATAAACGGATAGCTTTTTTTATTGAAAACGAGTGCTCGGCAAATAAAACAATGTTGAATACACAACACTGAAGGTTTCCGCCGCAATAATTCTTGGAACTAAACACTATACCGATAGATAAAGTCAGCCACAGCCAGTTCACGTCTGAACAACTAGGATAACTGCCAGTGAGAAACTATGCTACAGAAATTACTCAACCGCAAACTCTAAAGGCGAATTTTAATATAGGCCGCTGAAACGAACTCGAAAATCAAGATTAACAGCACATGTATAAACAGACCGAAATAATTTCAAACGCTTAGCCCCGAATTTCACTATTTGTGGTTTTGTATACTCCAACCCAGCCTTGAAACTTCTGAAATCAAAGCAAATACCCAAACGCAAATCTCTCTGGATAACTCTGCAAATATGAACTTAAAGCGTGAAATAAAATAAATGATTAAGTAAACAGTACACTAGAGTATAGGTTTCAGAAGTCCACAAGTAACAGTATGCAGCGAGAAACGGCAGAACTGAAATAAATGTATTCAAATCTGTTACTATTAGAACGTTCGCAATTATTTTAGTTCAGCGTTAGCTTTGAATTAAATGATCGGCTTGAAATATCATGATCGCTTTGAAGACTACAATAAAACCCATTTCATCAAACGACAAATGTGGATTCAGGCTTTGTCTTTTCAGTGAAGAAAGGAGAGTAGATCGAGATATTTTTATAGAATATTGAAAGTCGATTATAACGTACTAGACGCAAACGCATCAACAAAGTTTTCAATTTGCGTTAACAATATGGTCGCTTTATCAACAGCCGTTTCTCAAACTAAAGCTAAAATTGAAAAAAACTTGAAATGCAAAAAGTTACTCACAGGGATTGATGTACAGTAGATGCTTTCCTTGTTAATAAAAATAGTTTCCAGTGCAAATGACAGAAAATAAGCATCTCAAAGAACTTCTGCTCAACTAATATTATTACTGAATTTGAATAATATCGAAAACGCGAAAAGAATGAGATCATTAACACTACTTTAATTGGCAAAATATTCTATTCCAAGCAACATTATAAGCACTGCGAACTTTAATTCTTTCTTTTTATAGCAACAAATTGGCATAAAATTGATTATTGAGTCTCGTCAATTTCTCGATTTGTAACAGATGACAATTTAATCAATGTTATTTTTTTAAAGATAACATCATTAAAGAGTTATCATTAAAAAAAAATTAACATTTTATCCAATAAATTATAATCACTTAGAATAGATACGCATTTTTAACAAAAACTGCCGAGTTTTGGTTCAAACAACATCGAAATAATTTGCTCTTCCGCTGAAGAAAATCGGCTGGGGGGGGGGGGGGGGGGTAAACCCTTTCTTCTTAAAATGAGGAAAATATGAACATTTCAAAACTTTTGTCATAGAGATTCGTTTTCTTCGGAGACACTGACAAGGAACTCTTGAAAAGTGAGCAAACCAAAACCGATATTATTTTTGTTCCGACCGATATTAGTCGAGTAGAAACTTTATGCTTAACTCGGTTTTTTTTGTTCGGTCAATTTTGGCCGATCGATGTATTCATCGATCGAGTTGTGAGTGGAATCATTAGAAAGCCCCTCCAGCATAGAATATATAAAGAGATTTTCTCGAATTGTTTCTTCCACGAAGTTATCGAGGTTTTAAGTTTTGACTGGTTTGAACTTTTGACTGAATTCCGACGTTTTGTCGATTTCGTTAATTTTGCTCAATATTTCGTCAATTTGGCCATATATATGTTAACATTGTAAACGATAGTTTTATTGATTTTAACTTTACAGAGAGAGAGAGAGAGAGAGGTGGACTGCTGAACTGTTTGCTTTAATTTTTGTCCTTATTTTTTGGGTAAATTTGACCTTCCTCGTCAAAAAAGGCTCAAAATATGCTTCTAAAGGTCACATTGTTCAGAATTTGCCGAAGTACGAACATAGAAACTACTGACGCAATCTTCTCAAAACTTCTGGAACTAAGAGTCTGTTGGTTTTTGCTAAATCAAATTATATAATTATCCAAAATTTATCAACAAATTTTGATATTGACTTTTTTGTCAAATTATCTCTTTCGCTAACAATTGGAACAATTACGCTTTTCTAATGAGCGAGCAGCATATAACAAGCCATTTTGGTCTAAGCCTGCATTTTTACAGTTCAAAAATAATTTGATTGCTTTTAGGCGCTGTTCGTTTGCGCCGTTTTTGTTTTTTAATGAAAATTACAGACAGGAATTATTTCAACCGGAGGCTCAATTATTGACAGTAAAAAACTCATGGATTTTAATGGGTTCAACACTGTGTTTGCGTAAAATTGGTCACAAAATTTTCAGTTCAGCCTGTATTCTTGTTAATTTGTAGTCTTCTAACTTGGTTTTATCAATGACAGGTCCAATTGTCTTCCTAAGAAGTTACAAGTTAATCTAACCAATTATTTTTGGTTGAAAATACATGGTTGTTGAATTAGCAATACTTGTTTTCAAAAGCAATTCTCTTTTGAGCTTTGCAACTTTTTTATCTTATTTCTGTAAACTTCTATCTGAGTCACAGCAGAGAAATGTCGTACCTTTTTCTCATGAATTAAAAATTATTCATTGGGATTTTAGGCTTTAATTAAAGGTGACTTTGCTACTACAAGTTTTTTAAAAATTTTTTTTTTGACAATTGCACATTTTGAGCTTCTTTTGTAACATCACGATGGCATTGGTTGACATAAGACAGTTAAACCTATCTAATATTTTTTGTAAGAGTATGGTTTAACGGCTTCGACACCGTTTTCTCACATTTTAAACTTTTTGTAGTCATATGACATATTCTGGACAAAGACCGGTCTCAGTGGCTCCCTACTGAGTTATTAAAAAATTAATAATTCCAGTAATGGTCTTCACGACTAATGGCTTTCATGCCTTTGAAATTGTTTTCAAATAACATAAGCTTATTTTTTAACTTTGCCCTTTTTGTCTACGCGTTACCTAGTCCCATCAAGAACAGGTCTCAAATCTTTCTGGTAAAATACAAGTTAACTAACTAAAAAGGGAAATATTTCACCATTTCTAAAGAAATTTTTGAGCAATACTACTAATAGTCATACAACATTGCTAAAATGACGCTGTTCAGTAAATGGCTACTTTCATGACACATCTTTATCCGTTCTGAATTTTCCCATATCATCTTACAATAATAAATAATTGGCCAATTTAAATAATATCATTAATTAGTCAAAATTGGTCATACCGGTTTATTTATAGACAATTCCAATAACAACACTATCTGTAGAACTACGCTTTAAGATAGATTTTCCATTCAGAAATTTTCTCTGAGCGTGATTGATATTGACTCTGGCTCAAGCAATCATATGTATACAGTTAGCCACAAGGCACAATGTAGATAACAACAACAAAAGAGTTGTCATTACGTAACAGTAACTTGCCCTCGCACCCACCTATTTATTACTCACTGTGAATTAGATGAATTAGCCCCTATTTAGTATTCTAGTCTAGACGCTTAGATGATTCATCAGATATTTGAACGAAGAGAGTCTAATCTACAAGGAGAAATAACATTGGCATATTGATTTCATTACACAGCTTTGTTACGGAAGCGTACATGACAAATGGAAGATTATTTTAGCCCAATTTCAAACTTTCAAGCAAGCAAAATCTTTATTTAAGGCTGATTTATACCAAAATAGCATTAAATCATTATGTTCTTCAGATAAAAAAATAGTCATGACTTTCCATTTTCGATCATTCCATTATGAACAAAAATCCGAATATTTCAGTAAAATTTTAGTATTTTTAGTCTTTGGCTGTCTGCGTGCACAACGCTAAAATCTATTAAGATAAGTCACTTAAGTATAAGAACTTAACCTGCAGACTACCGAATACACCTGTGAACTAGGCTTGCGTACCGTAGAATATAGATAGAAACCGATACTGATGAAGTTTCCCATTCAACCTATATAACCTATTTCAAACCTTCGATAAAAATTAAATTTGCGTATTTCAGTTTAGTTACGCCTCTTTGTTAACAGCCTTCATTAAATAGGAGTCTTTTACTGACCTTGACTGTTGTTTACAGTCACCTTAAATACCCTTAACTTTAGTGATAAAATTCATTAAGACAGTGAAGAGTCATATCACATTCTACCAATGAAAACCACTCGTAAGATTTGCAGGGTGAAAAAATCTTCAGAAAAAAGCGTCCGACGACGAAACAGAAAACAGCCAGAAGGCTCCCGAATTGACTCGATGTTGAACTTGCATTAGATTACTGTCAACTAATCAGTAACATAAACCAACTTTACATCACGAGTCAGTTTCATTCACACCCAACAACAAAAAGTATAGTTTAAAGATTCCCAACATACGAAGACACTTCTCTTAGCAACATATTTGAAGCCAAATATGTTTTCAGTGCATTTTCAAAACTTCGTAAAAATACATCAAAAAACATACATTTGTTCAAAAACCAGATATATAAATTAAGTGTTAAATTCAGACAGCCAGCAGGTCGTAAAAAAGAATATGGCTCGAAACAACGATAGTCGTGAAAAACCTTCCTTCCAAAAGCAATTCTTCATTTAAATTTATTAACTAAACCCTAAACATAAACAGAGTAACGTCGAACGAATTGCTCTCGAACGACTGGCAAGATTTCCGAAATATTAGCCGACGTGAAAATTAGCCGAAACCATCAAAGTAGGAAAATTAACAGAATTAACTGCTGAGATAATTGCTGTTAGCAAATATAAGTGCGACGCGCAATTATTTAACTCGCTTAACATGATATTAACGTAGCATGATATTAACGTATTTAGCAAAGCCCCGCGGGCAACGGCCGTGCCTCAGCGGCCTACGGGACTTGATATGAATCAATAACAGAATAAAAAATTACGAACGAACATATGCTCTCAAATGTAATTGGTTAATTTCTCCTTTTCAGCAATATTCTATTCGGCAAATTTTGCTTTCTCCAATAATTCACGGCAACGAGTGACGAGGAAGGCAAATAACTTAGAAGGGCATTGGCTAGAAAATTTACGTTGAAAAATTTCTAGCTAGCTATGGGTTAAAACCCGTAACCTTCCGGATGAGAGTAAGTGCCATTGCCCTCTAGGCTACAGGTCCTTTATACAGTCATCGCGCACAATCGCTTTATTCTAGCAATATCATTAATTTCTGAATGCGAACAACTCAAATCCCTCAAAGAATCAAAAAGTCAAGCTTGAGAAAGTCAGTCAAGAAGTGAAATCAAAAAAAATGTTCTAGAAAAAGGATCTTACCAATATGAACACCTCCCTAGTTAAATTTTCAATGTTGAATTCAGCTTTCCAATATTGCACTATACAAAATTCAGTTGGGCAGATGAATTTTTTGCAGAAAAATTTGATCAATTGTGAACGAAACTATGTGCTGACAAAACTATATTCTATGAACAATTGGAAACATCCTCAAATAGAAAATGCTCCCGTTCAAACAGGAAACATTAGCGAGCAAACAGCAGCAATCACCATTCAAACCAATCTGTAATCATACTAAATTTTAAATCTGTTAAAAAATGATTTGGATAATCTTACGTGAAGCAGCTTTGGAAATACCCAGAAGACAGTAGAAAAATGGTAGCTTTTTTGAGAGCGACAAATCGGTACCGCAAATAAAAACAAACAATTCAAATCAGAAAATGGAAACAGTTTTGAGATGACGAGCAAACGAAATAGATTAATTACGCAACACCTTTGGTTGTGCAAAAATTATACGTTTAAAAAACTTGTACGCTATTAAACGTCATAAGCAGGAATGTGTGGAATACCAGAAAGAATAAACTTCAGTAATATTTCAATAAACCATCACAACTAATTTCTTGAGCAGCTAAGTAAAAAAGGTGATATGACGTCAAAATGTAATTGAATAGTATATTTCGCCTCTCTCAAATTAACAAAAAAAATTAAAACCATTAACAGAAAAACGACTCTATCATTGAAAGTTAAAAAAGTCACGTTTATAAGGAGATAAATGACAATTCAGTTAATATCAAATAAACATGCCAAAAGACAGAAATACAACCCAATTAGTACATGTGCACGTTAAATTCGATTCAATTTCCAAGAAAAATATCAAACTAGACGTAGCCCCGCACAGGAACAATACAATTTAAACTACTAATTTTACCCATTACGTCATTTTTAAAAGGAATAGAATCCGTGTGACTAACAGTAACTCGCGCCCAACGAATTTCAGGATAAATTCCCCGTTCCAAATTTCCTGTTGCCCGCTAGAACACAATAAATCAGACAAGAAAGACTGACGCAATCAGACATAGCCCATTTCTTAGCCTCCAATCGATTTCATATCGCCCCGCCCCTCCCCCCAAATCCGTCTCGCCTGTTTAGTACCCGGGCAATTCTACCGCGAAATTCCTTCCCGACCGCGCACAGCTTTCAATGCATATTCAATGTGTGACTAAATATAGACACACGGTATTCGGTAATGTATAAAATATAATACGAAGAATGAGAATTCGGAAAGTAAGTTAAAAGAGGGTGAAAAATTAAATGCAAAATGAATAGACAAAATATGTTCCCCAGACAACAGCAGGCTAATTCCTACAAAAAAATACCACGGAAAATTTAGGAATCAAATACGAAATGAACTGAAAAACTTACTTGACATTTAGGCGCTGCAGATACAAATTCGCAACTAATACAGTATAGAAGTAATATATCATATAAAAATTATACATGTAAGCTCATATTTCAAGTATTACAGCAAAAAGTCCTACTTCAGTTAGTTTAGTTAGCTACGGCCACAAAATATTTTACACTGTAATATTACACTTCCAACAATTGCGTCTTAACCACAAAAAAAATAGAAGTATTTTTTCAATCCTTTCCATTTTTGCACAATTCAAACCACAGTTTTGCAAAGCAGAAAATGAGAGAAAATATAATTACTTAAAAAGTCATTGACATTTCGATAGCTATATTTCAGTATGTAAAAAGAACCATAACTAGGAAGCAAATAAAGCAATCTTTAATGTCACAAAATGCAAATAGAACAGACGATATTGATAATAAACGAAAATATCAATTTTAATCCGAAAATAAACTTGACAGTTCACTTCTACATATCATTAATTTTTGTGGTGCAGTTTACCTAAAAATACGCAAAAGAGCTCATCGTAGATCCTCAGAAAAAAAGGCAAAAAAATTATCCTAAGTTAAAAATGAGTCAAAACGAAAAGAGTGGAATTCTTTATCAAAACAATTCAGAACAACGCAGATCTTTATAATGCGCCACTTAAAATACCAAATGCAATGTGCCCCAAGATGGCAGCTGCTTAATTTTCCCACATTAAACAGATTCAATTTTATCTTTCGAAATACGCCTCTTCTAATTCCGACAACTTGTATGCGTGATATTATCGAAAAAAATTGTTGAAATCTAGAACAATACAAGAGAAAACGACAATACAAACAAAAAATTCAAAAAAAAACGAAAAATTGACCTGAATTTAAACTGTCATCAAAAACCATTTAACAGCTGAAATATAGACCAAACAATTGTATAAAGCATAACTATTTTTTATGTACGTCAATTCATTCAAATGTTCAGGTGAAAACCATAAACAATGTCAGGTAGTAATTACACACAGAAAAACGAAAGTGAAATTAAATTAATTGCCAAATTAGAAATGATAGAGTCGTAACCCAATTCATCCTTAAAGGTTTCCTTACAAAAATTCTACTTTTCATTGGACGTTTGGTAGTAAATTTCCGCCGATTGAGATCAATTGGTCAAAATTGTGACAGCAGGAGCAACTTAGGTCGAACAAAATTCAAGAAGAAGTCAATGGCAACAACAAACAAAAGTTTTGCATAAAAAACATAACTATAATTGCTTCAAACTTCATTTGAGAATAAAAAACTTTCGTTTTTCATAGATATTTTTACATTTCGAGTTTCTGTGTTGCAATGAACTTATCAATGCCATGCATAAATTCTAGCCTAAGGTCGAGCCAAAACAGCGTAATTAAAAAAAATTTGGTCCTTTTTTTAGCTCGTAGCCTTGTGACACTATCGCACATTTTTCGTACACAGTTTACATCTGTTTTAAAACAACTACATATTTCGACCATGCTTACATTTGATGAGTGTCAGCTTATATCCTTATTACGATAAAAGTAGTAATGCTGCAAACACTGTTCTACGAGAAATTTTAACAAGGATTGGATGTGTCCTGTCGAAGATAAAAAATTGAATCTATTTTACTTTATTGCAACGCGAGAACCTGAAATTATTCACCTTTCTCCAACTTTAAGAGGTAAAAAATTCACCACACTCAGTTCGACACTTTTGAATGCTTCCGAGATATTTTTGAACCTCTACTTTATTTAAGTCCCTCTGAACTACAGTCGCCGACAATTACTGATGAGAGAGCGAAGCGTATGAATATCTATCGAAATACTGCCTATAATTCTATCTATTAACTCTTCACTGCATTCGGAGAGGCAAATAGCAGAGCTAATAATTTTTGACATCTCTTCAAAAGAAAAGAGCAAACGGGAACAATTAAAAAAAGTTCTTCAAATTAGAGCAAAAATCAATCCTATACTTTCTGGAATTATTTGCTCAGAATGTACATCTATTGATGAAAAAGTTTCAAAATTCCGCTGGAAAATCAGATTTGCAGAACTTTACAGAGGCAGCAAGTTACTACAAGCAATCTACATTATTTCAAACTAAATTGTTAATCTGTTGTTTCCATACTGAAAATCCCAGACTATCAAGAAGCAGATAATATTGATCTTCGTAAGACTTCAGACGAACTACACTTTTTTATATTTTGCTGAAAATTAAGCAGCACCTTGTTGCTGCTGCTGTCTATAAAGTATCCCCTGCATTTGGATCAACTGACAGCATGTCAATAATCTTTGACAACACCTGAAAGAAAACTTTATCAACGTAAAAGGAAAGAATCAAAATGAATCTTTTTTTAAAAAAGATAAAATCTAAGCTTCTCTACTTTTTGCTCAAGATGCACATCTAATGATCAGTTCAAATGCATCTCCAATATCAAAAGGCAAACAGACAATGGAAATCAAACTTAATTTAATTATTGATTGCAACACCAGAACGGAAAACTGATTCGTGCTCTTTTCAAAATATGAAAGCAAAAAGATGACCGCGCACATTGTTTAAATTGTGTCAAGTCTGCGCACTTCTTTTCAAAACTCTACATTATTTAGTTTGTTTTTAAAACAGGAGCCGACCACCACTCAAGAGAGCTGAGCGTATGCATATTGAATTAAAACACTATCAGTAAAGGCAAAATGAAGTTTTAATTTTACGTTCAAAGATCACATTAGCATAATTTACAGAAGAACAGTTACTACAAAACAATCTACATTGTCTTAAACTAGTTTACCTCGGTTCTTTTCATACAGAAAAGCCCAAACAATCAAATTGCAGAATATATTGATGTCCAGAGGATCTGAGCTGAACTACCAATATTTTTCCTGATAAATAAGCACTAATTTGGCACTGCTGCTGTGTATTGTTTTCAAAGCATCCAGATTAACTGATAACTGTGTTAATAATCTTTGACATCTCTTGAAAAAGAAATGCAGTGAAATAATTAAAAAGGATGCTCTTAAATGTTCTTAAACGATGTTCTTAAAAAAGAAATGCATCTGAAAGACAATTTCTAAAATGATTCGAAAAAACTTACAGCAAATTTGTGTTTCATATAAAATTTAAATTCGTATCTAACATAATTACATAGAAATGTTCACGATGAATTCTCAATTTTGCAGCAAATTGTTGCGTTGAGTAATAATAATAATAGCAAGAAAAACGGTTTTTTGAATGCATTCTCTAGCTGTTTATTTAACAATGATCTTTAGAAAACGCGCCCAACTATTATGAAGCTTATCGCGCTCAAATATTAAGATTTTCAACTCCATTTTTTCGATATTGCTGTTTGTCGGAAAGAGTTCCAGCACTAGCTTACAATCATCACTTTTGTATTACGGAGCAACATTTTAAAACTTTTAATTCATACGACAATTATATTCAGAATATTTATTGTTTCGACCCCACTTGTGAGGGGAGGAACTATTTACTCAAATGGGTTTTTTTGTTCAGACAATTTTGGTCGATCGATATATTCATCGTAGAGGAAAGTGAGTGGTATCATTAAAAAGCTCGTCCAGCGTAGAGTTTGAAACTAAAGATTTTTTAAATTTCGTTATTTTTTCGAGGAGCTATCGAGGATTGAAGTTTTGTGTAAACACGGGATGTTTGGCTTATTTTGTTCACTTTCAGTGTAATTTTTCTTCAAAATAAGATATATTAAATTAAAAAATTAATTCAAAATTACATTTTACGCCACAAAATGAAATAAATTTGAGTTCCTAACAGACGAAAGGCGATAAAAAAGACTAATTCTGGTCTCAGAGGGAAGTTTACTATAAAAAAAATCATATTTCATTTGAGAGCTCTTTTTTTAGAAAACTTTATATTTTTGTTTTCTTGGGTCACCTAGAGACTAGTCGTTTTTCATATCTAGGTTCCGTTAATGACAAACCTGATTTACTGTCAAATGAAGCCCAATGAACAAAAAAATCGTTTTCCAGGAATCTCGTGTTTTTTTTGGCTTGGACTCTGAATTTTCGTAATTTTAAATGTAATTTTGATTTTTTTTTGAAATTTAACTAAATTTTTGGAGACCTATGGCATAGTCTCGTTGAGCAACAGTGCAATACGTTTGGTAATGAGCATTAAGTGAAACTATCTAGAGCTTTCAGTGGACAGCTAACGGCTGTTGAGAGTTTGAAAACGATTTTTCGAGAAAACTTTTAACAAACCCATAATAAACTTATTTTCGTGAATTTAGGTCAGTCTCCGTAATATCCGCAACTTTTTATTATTTTCTTTTTATTGGTTCATCTTGAAAAACTATCATATTATCCTGATATTGATATCTCCCATTGGCATGGAGAAGACTTTCAGTGGATCATGGATAAAGTTTTCTTATGGTTTAAATGCATTCGACAAATTCTTCTCGCACTTTTCTATTGAATTTTTAAGTTTGCATTTATTTGTTGTTGTTTCCATAGTCATAAGACTTATTGTGATGTCTTATTTATTACCTATGCATGGCATATATCATTGTCCTCCAATTGAGCGTGTTTATTGACTTCTGTTGGAAGCTATGAAATTAATGGCAGTTAAAACAATTTTCCGATTTTTTTTTTGAAAATTAATCAATCTGAAACTTTTTTTCGTGAACTATAAGTCAATCTCAGTAATGTCCGGACCTTTTTTCTACTGCAACCAGAACTAATCTAGTTAGCGGTTTCATCTAACTATTGGTGTTATGACTTCGATGCAACGAGTTTTTATAATTTTTTTTAAATTTTTTTGATAATTTTTTTCCTAATTTTTGTTCCTTTTGGAATCTTGACACATTATCTTAAAAATGATAGTTGCATTGGCTTAGAAATGACGTTCAATGGATCATACATAGAGTTTTCAGAGAAGAACTTATATGTTTTAAATGGCTTCGACACTTCTCGCACTTTTCTAATTAATTTTTGGAGTTTCTCTATTTGTTGTTTTTTTTTCATAGTCAATGACTTATTGTAATGGCTTATTGATGAATTTTGAATGACAACCATCCTTGTTGTCTCATCGAGGCGTAAATTAGCGTATTTATTAGATTCCGTTTGAAGCTATTGAAACTAATGGCGTTGATACTACGGGTTTTCTCAATATTTTGCGGTTTCAATGTTTTTGTTCAAGTTTGCTTTATTGGCGTCAAATTGCTAAAAAAAATGCCAATGCTGTTAAAGACTAAGTTGAAAATAGAAGTTTTTACTAAAAAGTTCATTTCTCTTTTGTAAATTCTTAGGTAGCCGTAAAAAGCTGACCGGTCCCATAAGCTTGTAATTGATTGAATGATTGATGTTAACTGAAGCAGTCAGTTTATTGCCAATAGTCTTAAAGTTTATGATAATGCATTTTCAAGGATTTTTCATTTTTTCAGTTGTTGACCTTTTTGTCAATTTGTAGCTTATTTTTATCATTGAGAGGTCCCATACAATTCCATGTATTTTTAAAATTAACATGTTTACTGAAATTATGACGTTACTGATGTTTTGTTTGTTGCATCGAAAAAGTTTTGCATCGAAGTCATAACACCAATGCGTTTTCATAAAAAGTTGTGAGTCGTGTATTTTTGTGTCTTCTTCTCTTCCTTAAGCACAATCGCGTAGCAACAGATCCCAATGATTTTCAATTGTGGCCCAATTGAATTTATTTATCCATTCAAATTAATTTTAGCTGAATTAGTGTAAAATAAAAATTGGAAAATTCAACATTCAGATGATAGCTAATGATTTCAATGGCTTCACTAATTTGTGTTTTCGCAAATTTTGTAATTTATTTTTCGGAATTGTTTGAGTTTTTCTGCATCTTTAGTCTTTTACCATGGCTTAGTTTAACTGAAGACAGGTTCTATTGTTTTCATTTTTTATTATTACTTTTTCTTAAATTTATCAAGAATTATTTTGTTAAACGCTAATTGCTTTTAAGAATTTTGAAATAAATTGCTCTAAAAAATGTTGATTGGTTTTTGAATTTCGCCTCATTATTTCTTCTTTTGTCAAATTTTTACCTTGTCTCATTAAGGAAAAATCTCATCTGATGTGTAGTTAGAAAAAAAAGTAAATTTGTGTAGGTAGGGTTTTGTCTGATTGGAAATCGACACTGTTACCAGGTGCTTTTAAATTAAAATATTGAGTTTTGGCCGTGAAATTTTTTTTGCTTTTTTGTTTTTTCTCGTAGTCTTTTCAATCGCAGATCTCGATGTAATGAGGCATGGAATTATTTAATTCAAATATTAGTTTGGTTGTGTTGCGATTTTTTTAAACTCAAACATCTATTTTGATTATCTCTTTGCAAATACGTAAGTCAGAAGAGAGTTAAGTCAAAAAAGTGGATGAGCGCGGGTCGGAACATCATGTGCAAACGCACATTAACGAGCTTCTTTGTATTTTCTACATTCATAAGTTTTGGATACGCAAACAAAACTTTTTGGTAATTAATTTTTTTCAGTGCATAGTCGGTCTTTAAATTTGGCAGTTTATCAAGAGTCTGTTTCGTAACTCAAACATTTTAAAAAATTTTTGAGAACAGCCACAATCGTCGCTAAATCTTTGTGCTGTTCGTCTAAGGTGATTAATCTCTCATCAATGGGTGTGCTCGACAGGATTCGAGTGCAGTTGTCTTGTGTATCCTGTCGAGTGCACACAAGACAAGAACTGCACTCGAATCCTGTCGAGCACACCCATTGATGAGAGATTAACCACCTTAGACGAACAGCATAAAGATTTAGCGACGATTGTGGCTGTTCTCAAACATTTTTAAAAATATTAGTACTGCAACAATCCTCGTAATTTTTTTGAAAAATTAAATTTTTTCAATCATGAGATTGATTTTTCATTCGTACAGAGGTTCAACGTCCATAGCTTAATTCGGCATAGCCGGTTGAAAAACTGCTGAAAATTTAATATTGAAAGGAAATTTAATCCTGTGGTCACATAAACCGTAAGTCACATTATCCAGAAAGATATGGTAGAAATCAAGCAATCAGATTGTCTACAGGCGCCAATATTTTATCTTTCAAGCTTTTAGAGAACGACTCAAAACTTACTCAAATGGCATGTAGCCGTCCATTCAAAACGTGCTTATGATTACTTTTACGCTCAAAAGCCAGTTACGCGAACCGAAACTAAGATTAAACCGGAGCGATAACTTAGCGAGTAATGATGATTCATTAGCAATCCGTTTACGGTACTTGAGTACTTTATTATGCGTATAATGTGAACAAAAAAGAATCTTGATACAAATTGTCCTCGGAGCATCTGCTAAGTAGTTTTTAAGATCGAGAAACGGAACAACAGCTTAAGTTCACAAGTCGCATTTTACTTCGTAATCTACAATAATATGAGATTAATTTTTTCATATTCATATGAACCAAAGCTTAAACTAATACACCAAGTCAAAATAGCATAAACTTGCAGTCATAATTTTTTCAATGTGGCGAAAAAATGTGTTCGCTTGAGGGAAATAGATCCTGACAATAATTTAATTCAACGAGTAGAGAAATAAGATATTATTCCATAGGGACACTATTCAAAAATTAGTCAATTCAAAAAAATTCCACAAACTATATTTTAGAAGAGAACATTTCTTGAAAGTAAGAGCAATTAAGCAAGAAAAATATGAGCAAATCTCAGATTATATTTCACATCCCAGAATAATACTGCAGCTTAAACATTAGTTCAAACTGCAGCATCACTTTTCTAGGAAAAGCCGGCAGTTTCTTTTAAAAAACCACAAGCTCATAAACAGGCATTTAAACCGGGATTTAGTACAAAACGACCATTTCGATCAGGTCACAGAAATAACTGTTTAAAGAGTTGCTTTAAATACGTAATAGAATTTTACATATTTCCAATTTCTGAAAGGAGATCATTAGATAGACAGGAAATGCTTCAGATTCTAATCAACGTTTGATCACTTCCTTTCACTGCCGACGTATTGAAACCGCATTTTCATCTCATTTCCTGTGATTTGAATTTTCTTCTATCAGTAGATTTTTGTTAATTCTCCATAAATGGTTCGTTCGAAATTGAGAGACAAATTTTATACCCAATAACCTGAGGGTGTAAGAGCAATGCATTAAAAAATACTATTACGACTACATTAAAAAATAATGACTAGCTACTTTAATAGCTGTAACGATCAAACGTAAAGATCATCAAATCAAACGACAGATAACGCCAATTTCAACGCTTGTCTATGGCACAAAATCATACAAAAAATATCCAAGACCCTTAAGGATAATAAAAAAGCCAGGAATCTATTGTTTCGTTGCGCCATTTGCGAAACCCTTCTAACACACTCAATTTTGTGAGCTTTATGAGAACGACTTTTTTGGAAGGCTGCTGTCTTTTGTGGAGAAAAAGTGATTTCAATTAAAAAAAACTCTTCAGAACCTGAAAGAAATGTTGAAAATTTATTTTCAAATTCTTGGTTTAATTCCTAATATTTCTCACGTCAACACTCGTACACGCAGTCTGTGATATTGTAGTCTTAATCAGATGCAACCCTTTACTTTTATGCAGTGCCCAAAATACATCATTTACTTTTAAGCGTTTATGGGCCAACTAAAGCTTTGAATTTTAACATTTAAAACTTTGAATTTTAAAACTTGAAGCTTCGAATTAAACAAGCTTTGAATTTTAGCATTTTAACTTAAAATGGGTTAAGTTTAAGATATAACTCGCCTGTCTTTTTTCAATTTGATAGAGAACGTACACAGTGAAAAGATAGGCAACAATTTGAACCATTTTTCGGATGTTTACCGTTTGTGTCCCCCAGCTTAGTGGGGTGCATATTATTTGCACCCCCCCCCCCAGCCCGACTCCTGTGCCATACATATTTCTACAAAAAGATTTACCATGCTATGGAACGTGCTCCTTCACTGTGGGTGCATAACGTACTGCGGGCACAAAAGGAAAAGATCCATTTTTCTTAATAAGAAAACATAACCAACTGACTTCAGCCAAATTGCTCAAAATAACCGGTGAGCAGTTGGCTTCGTCAGTAGTTAGCTACGTTTGTTTAAATAAAAGGACGTGAGGTAAGCGCAGCGCGCGGGGGGAGGGGTTTACACCGGGGGATTGATGAGGGCAATGAGGGAGGGCCTTTGGCTGCACGGCGCCATGTCCTTAACGATGTGCAGAGGTGAGGATGGCGGGCTGATGTGAGAAGGGGTAAAGCGGGAGGGGGAGTCAAATTCTAAGAACCGCTCTTCACATCATGTGTATACGTCTCCAAAAAAAACAGTTTCTGTGGTTCGCGTACCTGGAGACTATTGAGCTGAAAGGCTAAGAAAACTTAATACCCTCTGGGCACAACCTGTTTAGCCCGTTTTTGAGGACGAATAGTCAAATGGGTAAGACGAAAAAGCGGTCAAGCAACAAATCGCATTAAAAAGACCACAGGACTACTATCATTGCTACATACTTCGTTTGAGAGCAATCAAACATCTCAGTATCTCCATTTTTCAATTTCAAGCAAAATTACGGTTACTAAAATTTCACTTGAAAAAAATTTTTCCGGCATAGGTTGGGTGCCATTTTAGCTTTAAGCATTTGGTTGAGCGTTATGTCTAAAGCAGCAGAAAATATTCTTTTATTGGAACGATGTATGTTTAACTTAACGTTTTCTCAAAACAAGATGTTCCCATATATGTTGATTTACAATTTTGACGCTAATTTTTTAATATCGCTTTCATCTTTGTTGCGGAAAAACTAAAATTTTCTACGATGGTTATTGAGCTGCTTTTGGCTATAGCCCATGTAAAAAGATAAAATTTATTCAAATTGCTATGAACTATGAAGCAATTAAAGCAGACTTTTACTTCAGCAAAATTACAATGTGAAAAACCACATGTAAAGATCAAAATGTGAAAATTTCGACGCCCAATTCCTTGTTGAGAAATAAAAAAAATTAATAATGCCATCAATTTTTCTCAACTAAAAATAATAGCAGCCCAAAAGTTGCTTAACAATAAGTCTCGCTCTCATAAATCTTCACCCCCAGTGGTTTCGAACAGAAATGGTTTCCCAAACGACATGAGGGAATATAACAGATCATTGCCTTTTATGAACCATGTAGCCATTCACGAATGCAACCTACTATGAGATTGTAATACCACTAAATGTCAGCAGAAAGTGTCAGGTGTAAATAGAGTTCTTACCTAAGAAAAACTTTGGATGTTTTTTGTCAATCGAGACGAGACTTTGATGCCACTGGAAACTACAGGAGACAACAAGTTTGATTTAATTGTTTTAATCCATGTTACTTATATGCAAGTGACATCAAATTTCCAATTAAAAATGCACAAAATTGAAGACACAAAAAAGAAAATTTTCGAGAAGGCAGCGAAACTCCGGCTTTCAAAGATTTCCATAATGTTCATCAAGATTTTTTAAGGCATAGCATACCTTAAAAATATTAGAACGTCACTGCTAAACTGGCTTGGTAACTTGTATGCTTAAGACTATGTTCAAAGGCATAATTGAGGATGCTATGATAGCATAAAGTTTTCAAGTTTCCGGATTTTGCTAATTTGTTATCAATTAAAGGGTTGGAACACCTTAGGCAAACTTGTATACCAACTATCACTACATATCCTCCTTGCATTGCTTCAAGACTGAACCGTACAAGCACTTCTCCGGCTCACTAGGATGGGAGGCCGCTACCTTATAAATCCACTCTAATTGTTCCAAAAAAAGAAGAGCACTATTCACACTAAAATTGTCGTCACGGTAAAATTAACATACAAGTCTTGTCTAGCTAAAATCGTCATCCAAGTTTTGTCTTCAAAATTTATTCAATTTTGGTTACCTCAAAGAAGGAGTAAGGCCCTTCAGTTTTATCCCCCCCCCCCCCCCCCCCCCCTACGTCAGGGGTATAATAACTCATCCAGCGTTCAAAACTAGTTACAGACACGCTTAAGTCACCTTTCAAAAAAAACAGAGTGGGGAACAGTTAAAGTTGAATGCTAAAAAGCATGCTTCATTCTATAAAAAAAAATATCTAGACATCTATTAAATTTCTTATATTATCTACAATTGCTATAGTTTCAAATGATTTAAAGATAGCCTCTAAAACTACAACTTCAAATAAAAATAGCACCAATAGACACATTAAGTAAGAACTGATTGATAAAGCTGCAGTATCTGTCCAAATCGGATACAGCCATAATCCCCTTCTCAAAGCATCGCGTAATTGATGCGTTATCCAAGCATTGAAAAGACACAACGATGATAAAACTGCAAATTTTTGGTCTCCAAACGTCCATTTAAACGTTGCATAAACTCCAATCGTTATGACAAAAGTCAAAGGTGTGTTATGTAATAGCGGGCGCTTTTGAAGCGATGTTGCTTGATGTAGTTTTAGAGACCTCGCCGCAATAAAATGGTCCAAGTCCATTAGAGATCCAAGCACAAATGAAACTGTATCGATTATTGATAGTCAGTTTTGATTTCTATATACTTGACTTTATTGAAGTGAAAAACGGTAAAATGCCCGGTACTTCAGCTGTGTACGTTTTAATCCGATTTCTTTTAATTTTGCGCCTTAAACTTTTTTTCGGGGGGGGGGGTTCACCTTTATTAGTGGGAAAATTGATTCTGGATCTCGTAACGAACTGGGCATCTATTTTTGGCCCCCACCTTAGTGAGCATATAACTTTTCCGTCCCCCAGGCGCTCACTATATTTTCACATATGCCATAAGATAAAACATGATTTGTAAGTGAGAGGCATAAAAACGGAGAGATTGATCTCAGGTGCTAGATCCCGATCGAAGATAATATTAACTGCAATGCCACAAAATTCCGTATTGAGGTTCTCCGAACAATTACAGGCAAAATTACGACCACGCCCAACGTGCCAAAATGAAGAAACTGTTTGAGGATTTCGACCAAGACAACAGCGGAAAGCTGGACTGTCGCGAATTTCAGCTTCTCCTTCAGAAGTTTGGAATTTCTCTACCTTACGAGCAATGCGTCAAATGCATTACTCAACAAACGGGTAAAACTGTTTCTTTTCCACAAACGAAAAATCGATAATTTCGATAGAACACATTTACGCTTACATCAAACAAATTTGTACCAAGATAGAGAACATGCATCGATAAATGGAGATTTACCGCAAAATGAAATTGAAGACATTCAGGTCATAGCAAAATGGGGGAAGTACTAGATATATAGCATTTTGGGATCTTTTCCGATCTGCCCCCCCCCCGCCCCCAATACAAACGGAAAACATTCAGTATTTCTTTGCAAATATTTCGATAATCCAGATCATATTGATGCCACACAATGAATTTCAGACTTCGGAAAATTAGTTCAAAGAAGAAACAGTTCTCTTTAAGGCGGAAATGAGGAACTAACATTCGAGGACTTTCTCGACATTTACCCCAAAATTAAGCCCAAAAGCTTTGAGGAAGAGATCAAGAACGCGTTCGAATTGGTAGACTTGGACGGAAGTGGAAAACTTGGAAAGGACGAAATCAAACAAATGATGATATCTGCAGGTTAACTAGAGATTTATACACAACCTTCTTGCCAAATGAACACATTTTTTCAACATCTTATCGCTACGGGTTGCATCACTTACTCAATGCTCTAAATTTGCCCACATTTTCTGGTTTTGACGTCATAAATACCAGGGTCTGAATTCCTGAGTCTAAAAGTTAGGGCCTAATAACCAAAACATTCAGGGTATGTGTTGTAAACTCTCCCAAATCAATATTTCTCAATTCCTCAGGAATAATTCTACTTATAAGAGAATTAGTCTTTTTTCAACGACGTATCTTTCAGGAGTAAAAGACATAACAGATCTGGAAGTAGAATTCCTCATTTCTGAATATGACAAAGATGGCGATGATGAACTAGACTTCATAGAGTTCAAGGCATTTATGATGGATGATATATCGGACACACGCACATTCTCAACTCGACCAGTTGATAATGTAAAGCCATCTGCAACAGAGGATGCAGAAGAAATAAAGCCATACTGAAAACTGAGCTAATGTTCAAAATATCCTTCAGTTAGATTGATCGAAAATGTGCCAAACGATAGAACTTTGATATTCTCTCATTTTGATTTCCCTTCAATTAAGCCTGCGGTAAATTGTTCTTTCCGATGTTAACTTGAAAATTTTTGTTAGATAGCTCTTATTTGAGTGCTTTTTTGGACGGCGAGTAATGATCTTTCCATGGCCTAAAACTCGACCAGGCGGTACAGGGAGTGAACCAATTCACCTGGCGAAAAATGATAGTTGGCTTTCAAAAAAACTTGGCTATATAACGTACGTAATAAACATTTATTTTTCTGCCAAACGTTTAAAACTTTCTAAACACTCGATCACTTAAAAATAGCCGGTTTTTTATTCCCAGCAACATACAAATAAAATTCAAAACCCTGATTAATTTTTAACAAGACAGTTTAATATTGACAGATTTACCGACACCATGAAATCCTGTCCGCAACTAATGCCGCTGATATGCCAACGCTGACACGAAAACCAGAACACTCCAGAGTAAAAAAAACGGCAAGTAAGGAAACTTGCAAAATGTCAGAAAAAATTATGCCAGAAAGAAACGAAAATTCAAAACACCCATCACCAACACGATTTCAATTGGCCGGTCTAGTTTCCTACACGCTTTACGTCTACATAAAACCTTTAGTTTTTTCAAATTACATTATCTCCAAGACAAAATTATGAAAAGAATTATATAAAGGCCAAAGAAGATCAACAACGATGAAAAGTACACGATAAAAACTCACAAACTAGATGAATTAACAATTTCCTTTCTTCAGCAACCATTTTACCAAGGCTTTGGAAATTCTTTGCCACACTCGAGTCTGAAAGCCCTGGATAAAGATGATGAAGCTCTTTATAAGAGCGGAGCAGATTTCTCCAAACAATTACCTCTTAATGACAGTTTAGATTTCTTCTTCTCAAGCGGAAACTCAACGCGAAAACAAACAGAGAGGTTCGCATTTACACTTCGTAATAGATTCATGATAAGCATAGGCTTTCCCAATCAATCTCATAAGGTCAATATCTTTAGTTTTGATCAGAAGAGAATATTCCACCATTTATTACCAGCCTCTATACGAGGGCTTCTACAATCAAATAACTTGGCATTTATTCAGATAAAGATTACTGATGATTTCGTATTATGTCCAACAAAATGCGTAGTATATTGAACGTCCAAAGGAAATACGCATCCCTAGTTTTGCGAAGTAAAAGTTCAATTCTTGATGCAATATTACTCCAACTTATCAGACTTTAGAACATTTTTTAAACCATCGATCTCCTACGCCATTGGTCCTGCCTATCTATGAAATTCGGATAGTACGTAACGGTAACTCGAAGATAGCATCTAAAGTTGATCAACGCTCTCCAAGTCTCAAACGAAATTTATCGCAATATCACATTTTATTCACATCGTTTCTCCCTATGTATAACTCAAATGCAACCTCAATCATAGTTGAAAAAACGAAAATATATCACATTTTGAGATAACTTCTTTGTTACTGTGAAACTTGGATGAAGTTCACAACTTCACATTGAAATTTCTGCTAAGTGAACATTGTTTTATCTGAATTTCATAGGTAAGCCAGAAGATTAGTGTAGAAATTAGTGTAGTGTGAAAATTGTTTTCAAAATGTCATTTTAAGTTAGAGTAATGCTGCCTCTATTTTTTCTTCGTAAAAGTAGGTGGTGATAACTTAATTTTCTATCAACTTGAGTGCCAGAATTCTGCTCAATTCAACAACGACTGCAAAAAGCTTTGGTAAATAACACAGAATCTGACTCGAATGAGCTTTAACAGGGTGTCGCCAAGGAAACTATAGACGAACCTTTACTTTTCAATATTTGCGCCAATGGTTTCAGTAACCACATCAATAATCAATATATCGTTGGTGAATACGCAGATGCCACCTGAGTTTCGCTTGCATTATAGATCTTGACAATGCGAACAAAAAAACTGTTAAGATTCTGCGGCAACATTAGCCAACTACTTCGATAGAAATAATCTAAATCTGAAGACATCAAAAACAGACTTCATTGTTTTTCGCAAAAGTCCAACAATTCCCTAACCAACAAAAGTTCTATAACTGTTTCCGTGGAAAAGTTGACAATTAAAAAATGAAATACTTAGCCGGTTTTCTCGACAAAAATCCATACTACCAAGAGAAGGTGAAAATGTACTGCAAAAAATGGCGTGTGGAAAAAGCAGTTTATGCAATGAAGAGCTCCACAGTACATAATAGAATTAAACTTAGAATTGCGCTAGTTGTTAGTCATTTCCACTATAGTGCTTTCCTATTGGGAGTCATAAAGCGTTCTCTTCTAATTTCACTTGAGAAAGATAAGTGGTTAAAAAAGTCTTGCTTTAAAAAAAATTGTGACACATCACGACTTACAGTATGAATATTTCCATTTGAAAAGCTTCTTGACGATAAAAGAAACAACTTACTTGCGCAAAATTTTATCGAACAGAGGTCCAGCATTGATAATATTAGAGGTTCCTACACTGCACTACCAAAAAGACAAACAAATTTCCTCCATTTCAACGTCAAATACAAATCTCAATACCTTAACAACTGCTTTTTCGCCAGAGCTACAGAATCTTGGAATACCTTCATCCTATCTAATCCAATTAATAATCCCAATTTTCAAACTTTGAAAAAATCAGGCCCAATTTCCTTAAGCAATTACAAACCTCTCATAACCTTTGTTATGGCAGCCTATCATGGAGAGTTTAGATTCAATTAATATTGATATAATTGATACATTTTTCCACAATTAAAAGATACATAAATTGTAAATTTACTCAACACTCCCATTGACATGGTAATTATATCATTGGAATTCAAGTGTTCTTTCTTTTCAATGGTTTTGATCATCATTGATCGTCACCGAGAATTTTTCATTCGTAGTGTACGTAAAATGAAACCCGCTGTTCAAGGAGTGTAAAAAAGGACTCTTACCAATTAACAACTTACTCGTGGGCATTCTTGATGAGATCTATTAGGACAAAAAATTAAACTTTCATTTCCTTAAGTCTAAGTTCTTTCAAACTAAGCAATCTAGCTTTCTACAATGGAATCAAACCGCTATAAATGACCGGCTCCGCTATCGGAGACGTTTGTTTTATTTCAACTCATATTTTCAAGAGAACTTTTGTTTCACTAATCTGCGATATTGTACTTTTAACTTCAGTTTCAATTAAAATTCATCACTTTCGTACCCTTTGGTTCTCAAAAAACTGAAGAACAAAATCAGAGTCCACCTCGAGCCAGAACTCGGGCGCAATTGCCCTCGTGTCAGGGCACTAAGTCCCTCGGGCACCTAAGATTATGTTCTAAGATACACTTGAACCGATATACAAGTTTCGTCAGTACTCCAACAAAACAACACGTAGCTCTAAATGTACTCTTATGACTTTGCCCTCCTCTAAGAGGGGAACTCTATGAAGCTCCCATATTCTTTGTCACGGGGAAAATAGGTAAACATATCTTTATAATACAGTAACGACTGAATAATTCCAAAAATTTGCATAACATTCCATCTTTCATTTCAACGTTGATGAAAAACTAAGCATAGCTGGAAGATTGCCAGAAAATAGCCATAATAGCTTCCTAGATCTGCAGTCGCGAAAAAACAGTAAAAAATACAGACCAAAAAACTCGTCTTTTCATTGGAGGCTATGTTATATTTTGATTAAAAATCTGTATAAGTTTTTGCTGCCTCTATTAGCTGCTCCCAAATAACCTTCATAGAGTGACACACACCCATTTGACCGTATCTCTCTGAATCAAAGTAAATAAAAGTCAATTTCAAAATGAGGATGTCATTTTTGAGAGTGAGGTGAGTCAAGGGTGACCAAAAACTTTATCGAGCGAATGAACAAAAAACTCGCTCCACTAAGAGAGAAAAAAGACGTCACGCACGCATTTGTTGAAATTGCATGAACGAATTAACAAAAAGCAGATTTGAAGTGGTTGTGACGTCATTTTCATTGACTACACATGAAATTAAACCTAGAACGGACTATGAGTGAATTGGGAAAACCATTTCCCAAAAAATCAGATCGGAAAAAAATCAGAAAATTAATGTCAAAATGCCGCATGTGAACAAAAACCACTCGCTTTTTCGCTCTATTTCCTGTTTCGGCGTGGCCAAAATCACTACTCCAATTTGACTTCAAAAATCATGAAAATGTGCGAACAGATCTTAGCTATCGCTGTGCAGCTATTAATAATAATAATAATAATAATAATAATAATAATAATATGAATTTACAACAAAAAATTGAGGGGATTCAATATCCCTCTTACAGAAGTCAGGTGATACATATGGAGCATCTACATGAATAGCGCCAAGAGCAGAGGTTAGTCTCTGAATAGTTTTCATGGAAAAAAGTCCAGAAGATCGACATGAGCTTTGGCTTGAGGCCCAAGGGCTGGGTAACATCAACTGCTGGTAAATGTTTTATAAAAGACAATTTTAATCAGTTTTAATTTAATTGCACAATCAAGGGAGGGTGGGGGTTGAATGGGAGGAGGGTGATTGAGCGGATCAAAGCGGATCTAAGAGAGCAGCTCAGCCACTTAATGCCTTCGGGGCTTTTCCTGTTTATCTCGTTTTTCAAGACGAAAAGCGTCAGACAAAAGATCGGCTCGCATAATTCGTACAAATTTCGATGGGGGAGCAATTAATAAGAAGGAAATAATGAAAGAGCGCACAAAAACTGCTGAACGCCCAAACGTCGTAAATTGGTAAACGTTCTATAATCGTTTATGTTGATTCATCGACCATTTTGAGGAGGTCAGAGAATTTTTGTACATTTTTAGTGAACATTCACCACGTGGACTTTTTAATGAGAGCCGTGCGTCATCGAATGATATCCATATCGGATACTTTGTCAAAAATTGAAAAGTAGTCACAGTCTTTACAAATTTTTCCACTAATATCTGAATTAAAGGCATATACACATATAATCGATAATGTTTTAGCTCATGTGGTACTTTAACGTTATCATTTCATGAGAGGATTTTCATCAAAACTGACTGCAAATAAAAGGAAACATGTCCTTTCTCCAATACAGTGCAACTAGCACAAGCCATGATTGCATCGCCAACAAGGCATGGCAAAAATTATCCTGAACTGCATGTAAGAAACTGTTAGACAATTTCCATTTTGACACCACATGTTCCAAAACCGGGCAAAAGAGCAAGAAACAAATTTCAGCGCATAATGCGCAGAGAATACGAAATATCATTTCTTGCATAAAAGGAGTCTAAATTTGTAGAAAAATGCAGCCATCATTTCCTCTGAAACGAAAACTGAACAAGAGGTCTCACATATTTTCTAAGCTGAAATATGTAAATATGTAACTAAAATCACCAAGTGCCTAGTGTTACATGCTGAAATTTTTACATCAAACTAAATCTCCGTCTTCCAAAATTTGAATCTATTTCAAACGATATTTTTTCTCTCAAGGGCAGATAGTTCGCGCTGCTTGAGCAGTCGTTTGTACTCCTGTGATTAATTTGATTAAAAACCTATGGCAAATTTCTTTGATAATCACCCACAAATTTTTGTACTGCACTCCTATCTCACAAACAGGCGACAATTCGTACAGATTAACACAGCTAGGTCATCCCTAAAAGCAGTATCTAGTGGTGTACCGCAAGGTTCGGTGTTGGGCCCACTTTTGTTTCTGATTTTTATCAACGATTTGCCGAATTGTGTCACACATCCGTGTTACGGCTTTGCAGATGACTTTAAGGTGGTAATTACAAACCAACACGACCTTGAGAAAAATCGAGACGGACTACAAAACTGGTGCTTGCAAAACAGAATGATACTGAATGCAAAGAAGAGCTCACTGCTTTTGCTCAAAGGGGACATGAAAACTGATATATTCCGAGTTGAACTACCAATCGTAAAAGAGCAGAAAAATCTTGGTGTGTTAGTGAGCAGTGACTTAACATGGTCGAGCAACGTTGACTTAAGAACCAGCAAGGCCCTGAGAGCATTGTATCAAATCAAAAGAAATGTGAGCAAGAACGTCACGCTACAAGCTAAGTTGAATGCTTACACCGGATACGTCGTCCCGATTCTAGTATATGGTTCTCAGGTCTCTCATCTGACCACTATGTGCCTCCGAAAAGTGGAAAAATTTCAAAGACTAGCCACAAAGTGGTTCTTCGGAGTAAATGTTGACTATAAAACTCGACTAAATAAATGTGGTCTACTACCCTTATCAATGTACATTGAACTTCATGATGTTTTTTTTATGCGTGACCTGTTAAAAAACAAGTATGACTACACTACCACTAACGAGATGAATCTCAAAGAGAGTAAAAGAACAAGACAAGATGCACTAAATGAACTCGAAATCCCTAAAGTGAACAGAAACAATGGTAGTGAAAATTTCTTCCATCGAACTGCCAAGTTAGTCAACATCCTCTCTAGAAAATTGGGATCTTTGGAGGATTTAAACAAGCGAAAATTGAGTTATTTGTACCGAAACTTCTTCCTCGAACAGTATAACGAGTTGAATACATGCAACTGGAGGATTCTTTGCAGCTGTGTTAGCTGCAATCCTCATTCAAAACTCTGAAACTGTATATTTTTTATTTCAAGGCAACGAACTGATGAACTGAAGGGTGAAAACCCTTGGCTGTGCCCTAAAGTCTCGACTACACTACTTGGGCATAATCCAGAAGTCTCAACTACTACTACTACTACTACTACTACTACTACTACTATATTTTTTACAGTTTGGTATTATATCGAAGAGTTTCATTGTCAGGAAGGGAAAGTGAACTACTTCATAAAATGCGTGAGCTCTTCAAAACCTGAGTAGAGTCTAAGAAATTTCGAATTAGAAACTTAAATAGTTTTAAATAGTTTCAGATTAACATGATTTCTGGGGCAGCCGAGGCAGCCCCTTATCTTTCTGATGGTAGCTAATATTATTGGAGCAAGTTCATTACACCACGCACTACAAACAAGAGACCCTCAACTACAACAAAAAGCAGACACTATCAGCAAGCTGCTTCAGTGACACTGGTATTTGTCTACATCCACTTGCAAGAAACCCAAGGAAATCGCTACAGAACCTCATCAAAGATTTCGATTACGGACAAGAATTTATTGTGTGGCACGACGTTATAAACAACACTATAACAGATCATCCTTTCGACCCCCGAACTCCCCTGTCATCTGCTCAACTGCTGAAGGAAATTCGGGCTTTGAAATAGTAGGTTTTCAAATAGTAGATGTAGTGTATTGCGATCGAGAGGGTGCAACCGGCATACAGTCAGAGCTGAAAACTCTGAACATACCGGTTATCAACGTAGTCAAGGATCTATCTAACAGTAAACGAAAAGACAGCTCACAGACCAACGACTACAACGAGGTTCACCAACATTCCTTAGAAATTCACAGTCTCGAAAATGTTATCGATAACGGTATCGACCTCAATAGACTCTTAAAGAAACGACAGAAACCGAACAGGCACCAACGAAACGCGAGACGACAGAAACTGGAAGAAACTCAGGACATTGATTAATTTATAGTAAGTTTTTGTGAAATTTGGATTTTAATGTCCTGGCTCCGAACAAAACTTTGTATCTGTGTCTTCTTCTGTTGCTAAAAGACTGGATTTAGTTGTCAAGACTCCTATCATTATCTATCGTTCTGTTCCTTGAGTCTCGCTTTATTTATCCCCACTTAACAATGTCAAAACTTTCAATACTATGAAAAAAGTGATAAATCAAACATCACCAAGATACATGTGCGTCGCCTGTAATATTCATATGCACGTCGAGTCAACTGGCAATACTTCTCTGTATAAAATGTCTGAATAAAAATGAAACAGACAACTTCCTAAAAAGTCGAACGATTGACAAGATGAAAGAAGAGATTGAAAAAGAAACATAGGTTATCAACAAAAAATTGCACACATGGAAGAGAGAATAACAGCAGTCGTTGATACAAGAATGGATAATGACATTAAAACTACATGCGAAAAAGTAGATAAGAGCTATGCGGAGGTTGTTGCCCAGCCAAGAAATGTAGTTGCTACATCCAAAGCACACTACAAAGAGCCGCCTGATTTGGATCAAAATATCAGAAAAAACATTCGAAAACAAGAGACTCCAGAAGAACCCGACAAATCCAAAGCCGAGAAATTTAACCCCACTATGAATGAAGATAACGATGTGTTAAACCGAATAGGAGTGACAACCCAAATAAAGGAGCTAAAAACGACTTGGTAAATTCAACAACACCGGGAAAAAACCACGGACACTACTTCTGACGCTTCCGACTGAACCCGATGCCAGATTAATTTTAGCAAAAGCGCACGGAAAATGAACAGCTCTAACTGAGAAAAGTGTGTTCATTTTACCAGCCTTGTTAAAAGAAGACGCAATTAAGGAAAATTTGTGTCTTAAAAACGGAAGAGAACTACTTGAGGAAAATTTTCCCCGCGATAAACTGAAAATTCGAAACCTCGAGTTGTTCAATGATGGCAAGAAAATAGATTTAGGAGATAAACATGAAGGCCGGTGACTAGGTTTCATCAATATTCTTCTAATTAATACAAGAAGCCTAGCAAGCCTGGAAAGAGGGATCGAAATTTGCTAATGCAGTAGTGCTCAATGAATATAACATTATTTGTGCTTGCGAAACATGGTTAAGCGGCAATATTTCATCATCTGAACGACTCTTAGACAACTTCACCATATATTGATCAGACAGAAAACAAGATGCGGAAAACAAAACTCACGAAGAAGCAATGATTGCCTTCAAAAACAGCCTAGCATCTGAACAAAATATTAATGACCAACCCGACCGTTCAATCACCTGCAGACTAGAAATTAACAAACTCAATTTTCTTGTTTCTGTGTTCCACAACCCCCCGAAGGAAGTGGATACAGATAAACACAAGAGGATTTTGGAACACTTCTGTCAGCCCTGCCAAAAAACAGCACAGCAATAATATGTGGAGATCTTAACTTTACAAACACAAACTGGCACAACTTCTCAATTGAGGACACTGACGAACAGGAAGTACTAAAACTCTTTGAAAACAACTTTTTTCTTCAAAATGTTGGTTTTAACAATCGCAAAAACAACATACTGGACGTTGCCTTCCATCAAAATTGTTACATGCACTCCGCTCTTGACAAAGAATTCACAAAAACATTTAACTGCTAAGATCACAAGGCAATCAGTCTTCTAGTTAAGTTACCTCATACAGAAATGAAACCAACTTTGACAACTTTGTGAAGTTTTGGAAGAACTGGTTACTCGGAAGTAAGCGAAATGATCAAAAATGCTGACTTCAAACAAGTGTGTTACACAAACATAAACAACATGTGCTATGAGATTTACGACTTTTCGAGAAGGTAACACAAGCAAGGATTCCCAAAAAGACCAGGCATAGGCAATCTCTACCACCTTGGATTTCACCAAAATCCTCCAATTTTTTGAAAAATTCGAACACTCAGCGTAAACTCGTAGCAAACAAACCAACGTCATATCGGAAAAACATCGCAAGGAAATATTAAAACGTTGTGACGAAGGCCGCAGAAACAGATGGGTGTAATTATCAAGAGAAAATAATGAGCACCAGAGACACCAGTGTGATCTTCAAACATCTCAAAAGTCTTAATAGGTCTTCAAACCTCCCAAAAGGTCTAATCAATAGTGGAAGATCAGCATCCAACTTTGAAGACAAAGTAAACTTACATTCGACTTCTTTCATTCTGTCTACACTCCTAAACATTCCTTTAGCATAGAAGACATCAATTCTATAAACTCAACTTTAACAAACTTCTGTATACCAAAGCAAAAAGTTAATCAATTACAATCGGAGTTCGACATCACTAAGACTAGAGGCCCTAACGGGTACCCCCTCTCTTCTAGCAAAAAACAGCGAAACCAATGACTGACGTCTTATACCTAGTCTTTAAGAACATAAAGCGCTTGAGAAAAAATCCCCAGCAATGGAAAATCGCATCATTCGCCACTATTTAAATGAAATGAGACAGGAGGCTGGTCACGAATTATCGTCCGGTTTCTCTACTGAATATTGACAGTAAAATTTTCGAAAAATACATGTGCGAGCCACTATATGAACACTTTGAGAAAGCATTAGCATGATTTTGTTCGAGGTGGATTTGTAACTACCAAAATGCTCTCCTTCCTGCAAAAGATTTTCGAGGCAATGCATAAGAACGCAAGTGACAACATAGTTACCTTCTACTCTGATTTCTCCAAAGCTTTTGACAAAATACCGCATAAAGAATTACTCATAAAAGTACGTCAAATTTGTGTTCGCGGATGCTTTCTCGAAGTTTTAGTTGACGATCTCCACAATAGAAGTCAATTCGTCAGATCTGATAACACAAACTCCAGGACTCTTGAAATCACAAGTGGCGTCCCCCAAAGATCTCTTCGAGGACCCCTTTTGTTCTGTGAACTCATCAATGACCTCCCAGATGTCCTGAGATTTAGCGATCCTTACTTGTTTGCCACAGACCTGAATATCCTCTCAATAGGATACAGTGATACCGAATTCCAGGAGGGCATAAATGCAGTACGAAACTGGGTAGCAACAAACAAAATGGAACTTAAAGTCGACTAGTGTGCAATACTAAACATAAGAAAGCCAAAAAGGATTTTGAACTCTTATATCAAAATTTGAGCTCTCTGCAAGCAGTCAAAGACCTTGGTATAAATGTCAGTAGGAAACTGACATGGTCGGCTCATATAAATGCTAGACTTAATACAGCAAACAGAGTCCTTTACTTAATAAGCAGGAAAGTCCCCTATGCCGTAAAATCTTTCATAGAACTGGGAATATACAAATCGCTGGTTCTCCCAGTCTTGTTATACGGAATCACCTGTACCATGCCCTCAAACTCTGGTTTAGGCAATCTTGAAAAACTCCAGCGGAAAGCAGTTAGGTGGATAACAGGACGAAACGAGCCCTATGAGAATCAACTGGGGCTTTTGAACATCTTGCCATTACCAATGTACATGCAGATGAACGATCTCTTCGCCCTCACTAAGCTTATTCAAGAAAGACGAGACGATATTGAAATACCTGAAATATACAAAGTTCGAAGAAGATCCACAGAATTGTACAAGCTCAGAAAAGTACGGCTCGAAAAGGCGCGAATTGAATTCGTTTTTAAAAAACGCAGGCTAGCAAACCGAATCGGCAATGAAATAAATTTTATGGAACCACGACAACAAATCGAATACTAAACTTGATGTGGACGTTTGTTAATAAATTGTTCAACACTCAAAATATCTGCAGGCGGCAACTGTGTTGCGATTGTCACCGATGCAGAAATTTACGGACAATTCTCTAAAAGCAAGACTCAAGGGTCAGAACGATCCCTCGACAAGCAGTCGTAAATTCCCAACAACAACAACAACAACAACAACAAAAACAACAATAACAACAACAACAACAACAACAACAATTAGAACAACAGTGATTGGCAAATCAAATAATAAAGTTACTTAAATTCACTGTTGATAGCATCTTAGAAATGACATGACGTTCAAAGTTTGCTTACGCATTGAAAAAGGTCTTCATAAACTGCTTAACCGAAACGTGAATCACAGAAGATGTACACGACGAAACTCTTTACATATAAGTTTACAGTCCACAGGTTAAATAGACCAACTGTTAATAACAATACCAAGCATAATGGTGTTTTGATTTTTAGTGCGGAAGTTACAAAGGAAACACTTAAATTAAATTTTAAAAAAGTGCGTGTACAACTGTAACTGCAATAGTACAATCAGAACAATCAACTTAAATTTGTTGTCGCATCTTTTCCGTTTGTGCCCCCAGTTTAGTGAGCGCGTGTTATTTGCACCCCCAGACGTACGTTCCATAATGATTTTTACATAATCGTTTAATATGTAATGGCACGTGGTCTGTAAGTGGGGGGGGGGGCGCATAACGTACTTGGGGGGGGGCATAACGTACTCGGGGGGGGACATACGGTAAAGAACCCTTTTGTCTTTATAATCCTCAAGGATACCCCTCTAGAAGGCGATATGGAGTGCCTAGAGCTAGTTACCCTAACTGAAGACTTAAAGAATACTGAAGCAGAACAAGGCAGCAGAATAATTCTGTAGGCATAATTTTGTGTAAGGATGCCTCTGTTTTGTAGAAACATTGTCAGTTTTTCGTGAGATCTAGTTTTGCTTTTTGGATGTTTTGTTTCAATTGATCTCTATTACCAGTTATTATCTTATCTAAGTACTGGTTACCTATTTTTGAAGACCATTCATCTGCAGATTGGTTCTTGTTCCACCATGTCAACATTTTTTCAAGCACCTGATCGGTGGTCAACCTAGCTATTACAGAGAAGAAGTAATTGTCAATTCAAACTTGAATTGGTTTTAAAAAACGAACGTTTTGGATCAATGCGTTCATCTTCAGGTTTAAAAATCAAATAAACTCAAATACCTAGTATTTAAAATTGTCCTTTACTCTAATTCTAAGAAACAAAAATCAACCTCAATTTCAAGGGCCGTGTACACCATCCGGCAACGTAGCTAGGACAATAGGGGATATGAGTAGCACTTAGCCTGACGCTGCACTCCAAGCTGTTCCCCTCAAGACAGGGTAAAGACGGCCCAGTCACAAAAATAACTAACACGTGGAGAGGAAAGCACCTATATATATATATATATATATATATATATATATATATAGATTTATATATATATATATATATATATATATATATATATATTTATATATATATATATATATATATATATATATATATATATAGCACACACAGGGAACTGGTATGGAACGATTAAAAAAATGGAATATCAAGGAATAAGCAATGGAATAAAGTTAAGCAGCCAAACACTCAGTGCAGCCTTCTCTCTCCCACGACGGCGCTAATCGAAGTCGAACACGAGGCACTCAGAACACGAGGCTTAAGGACGCGACATCCCCTTAAGCAAAAAAGACAGCTCCTCGGTAGTGCGAAGCTGATTTTCGTTCGGATGTAGCTTATAGTGTCGGCGTACGGCTCTGCGCGTTTTTCGCTGATCTTGGTTGCGAGCTGTTTTATAACGCGCCATGTTGGTGGCCCAGCAACGCCCGAGCGAGCAAAAACCAGTGCGTTGAAGCTGCTGTATTCTGTTTTGCAGATTCGCTCTTCGTACTCATTTCGCTTGATGCTCTCGTGATGTTTGTATGCATCGTTTATGTTCTTAGGGCAGCTCTTCGCATGAGGGTTGAAAATCTTCACATAGAAGAAAGTGCGGTTAAAACGGGAGCCCCACGGACCGTTTGCCTTGATATCCAGTCGAGCGTCACCAGTAGTGGTGGAATTACTCGAGAAACTTTCTCTATCGAGAGACTGAAGTTTTGGCTCTATCTGGACATCATGGTAAACGTCATCCATCAGGTTTGCAAGCACGTCTCTGATTTCGTTGTGTCGTAGGTGCGTATTACCGCCTTTGGCGCAATGCAAGGCATGGGTGGGGCTATTTTCTATCCCGCATGGGCATGTGGCTGGCATAATATTCGCTTCCCAGGTGTAGCGAAGTGCTTTTCCATCACGGAACTTAGTCTTCGTGAGGTCAAAACCATGTTTTGATAACCGAAACGGGTTAAGCCAGCTCTTTCTCCGAGGCCATCTGGATGGTATTATTTATTGATGGTAGAATGTTTTCGACTCAGGATTTTTTCGAGATGAGTTCACGTTGCATGTCTGCTTTCTGTCTGAGACTGATCTTGGTTTGTTCTATTTCACATTGTTGAAATTACAATAAATCATTATTGAATAACGCCCATGGACTTGAGAGTTCAATTGATTGCTCAATATTTTTATGAAAATTTTGTGGGAGGGCAATGGTAAGCCCACCCATTCTGAGAGGGAGAGAAAAAAGTTATCGTTCCTCTTGGATTTTTTATTTGCCGACGATGCTCGGTATGACTCGGCCAAGCTGCTCCTCCACCTTTTCCAAAACCCCGTCCACGGAAGATTTAGTACGCAAAAGGAAGCTCAACTACTATTGAATCCCCTTCGTCAAACATGTATTGGCATTCTGGGGAGAGGTGAGAGCAAATTGACCAAGTCTGTCCAAACTTTTTTTGTTTAATTTCTGCATCTTTCAGAAAATTTTTACCGGCCTCAGAAATTCTGATAACTGATCTCAGGACTCGAGCGCCCAGCGTTAATTCCACATTTGTGCCTGCAAACACGGTTGACGCTTGGCGCTTGCCTCCTGGCTTAATTATCAACTGACAATTCGGAGGATTGACAAGATATCCGTACTTGGGACCAAACTGAGTGGGCTTGTTGAAGAATTTCCCTATATCTTTCAAATTACCGACGACGCTACCACCATCAGCATACCATTTTTGTATCAAGGAGTCATTTTGAAGTCTTGTCATTACGGGTAGGATTACAATTCCATAAATTGACATCGCAAGGGGATTGCCTTGTGATGTACCTTCCTGAGACAGAATGGTCGATTTACCGATGTAGAGATGAGACTCGTAGCTATGGGAATTGTGTGAGGCAACATTAAAGATGAGCATAAGGCTTTCACATTCTCTAATTTTGTTCGTCTATTAAGTACGTTAAATGCGTTTTAGGCATCAATTAGCAGAATTGCTTCGTTTTTGGGATCATCAAATTGTGGCGAAGCGAATGTAAGGCACGTTCTATGCCGCATTTTTGGCCCAAGCTTAGCTGCATGTTTCCACCGAGGGATGTTAGATCTTGCCGTTTGCAGTGGGCTATTATGTGTCCGGTGGCACATTACTTCACCAACACCAATGGGTCTCACACCTGGACAATTATCCAGAGCCACTAGTCGACAACCATTGTATGCAATTGAGTCATCCGGTGGTATTATGGACGTGGCCAGCCTTTTAGCAATTCTGACAAGAAGCTTCATTGCATGTTTTCGGACGAGCCTGGCACTGTTTTTGTTGAAAACAGCGTGGTGGTACGGAAGTGTGCGCGGATGTTTGCTCGGGGCTCAAACGTTTGCGCTTCAGGATGTTTGTCGCGTGAAATTTCGAGGACCGGTCTACCGTCTATGAGATCGGTAGGTGCAAGCACGCCGCTTTTATGCTCATTCGAACGAACGTGAATAGCATTACTGATATTTCTACGAGAAATGTAATCGTTGAACATCTTGATGTCAGAGTGCTGCTTATTGTTCTTTGAATTCATTCTCGTTTTTCTCAATTGGATTGCTTTCGCTTCACAGAACAGTGAACGTAGTCTACACTTGATAGTTCTATTGTTCAATCCATCGCCCGTGTTTTTTGTTCAACTGGGAGTTAGGTGCGGAAGTATCATACAGAGTGTCAGAGATATATCGGATCTATCCGTGTTTACGGCAATCAGGGAGAGGACACTGTGAAGGGCTTCGGTGAATTGTTCCCTCATCTTGTTTTTACTGAGCGTGAAGAAGAAGGACTTCCACGTGACATCCTCGCCGTATATTCAGCTCAATGTTACCGCTTGATGAGGCTGGAAGTTATCCCAAACAATATACGAAGGTGCGGTGACGGAACGTTCGGAGGCGTGCGATGTTGCAGGATCTATGAGTGCAGTGTCGGGAGCGGTCAAAGAAATGTGTAGTGCCGGCGTTTTGATTGTTCTTTCGGTGGCTGCCTTGACCTCAGCAGCTTTTGCAGCTGAAATTTTCGGTCCAATCTTTCGCTGTGGCTAGACCACTGCATTTCAGGTGAAAACATTTGAAGCACGTAAGACACCAGACGCCTTCCTTGCGTAGATGACCCTTGCAGAGTGGACAACGGGTCTGATCAGCCATCAGGCTACAGGCTAGGAGGGGGAAAAACTGCACTGAGGGGACTAGATAAGTTTATTACAGGAGCGTAATAAAAGCAACGATATTTTAAGCATTGAATGATGTTGAGCAGAAAAATAGTGAAGACATGGTCTCCATGAAAGGAGAAGTCCACGGTGTCTTTACAGAACAGTTTAGGTTCAAAAGCGTTTCTAAATTAGGGTGAAACAGTAAACAACTTTCAGGCACAAGAATCAATATATATAAACAAAACGTAGTTAAGGGCACTGATTTTTTTTATTTATGAGGCTATTACAGCTGGTGGGTGGAACTTTGGAAGCAATCAAATCTCTGGGCTAAATTTATCAATAATGAGCTGAATGAGGATTTGCCAATGCTCTATGAAACTTTCAATACTACAACGGTGATCATTGAAGCCAGCAATTACTACAACTGTGTTCAGTATCTGATTTGGGTATTGATTAATAACATCACAGAGATCTAGCAGATAAGCACCTCGACAGGAATGAAAACAACCCTGTTTTGAACCTCGTCTATAAATTTGGTACGAGAAGCAACCAAAACCAAGTCCGTGAAGCTGGAGGGAAGAGGGTTGGCATCAAAACGTCCCATTCACGGAGCCTGCTAACGTTCAAAACACAACCAATTGTTCTAAACAAGAAATCAGTTAGAATGGTACGACATGATGCGATAAAGGAAGATGGTTGGTATAAAATGTCGAAATGAGTCAAAACAACAACGTCAAAAAGAGTTTAAAAAACAACGAATTTCTGAAACTATTTACAGTTAAAATCAAATTTACTACAATTTATTTACACAGTTCAGTTCAGTTCAAAGCAAGTTCTGACTGTTACATTTGTCTTGACAATGCCATCGTACACCAGTTCCGGATTCCCTTTGTTCCGAGATCTCTGTGGTACGTCTTCATGATGTTCGGTGATTTTGATGGTTTTTTCACGGGTGGTGCCGTAACAATATGCTCGAGGATATCTATTGTTGGAGTGTGTCGTCTCAATACGTGACCTAGGTGGGCTTTTCGACTTCTTGCAGTTGTCCCTGAAATTGGTATTTGATTGGTTACGTTGTACAGGTTGAAGTTATTTATTATCTTAAGATATCGTACATCTAGACAAGTTCTGAGTTGTTTTCTATGGAATGACTCAATTTTAGTGTTAGCAGACGTGTTTGCAACCCATGTCCAGCTATTATATAATAAAATCGATCTCACGTATACACTATAGATGGTCATCTTGTCTTTCACGTTGATGTAAGGATTCTTCCAAATTTGTCTGTATTTGAGCAGGGCCATTGTTGCGAGTTGTTTTCTTCATTGGTATTCTGCACATTTATCTAGTGTTGTTCCCAGCTTTTTTGTTTTTCTTAGGTCTGCGTCTTTGTGATCGATGGTATATTCGGTCCTGGATCGGTTGACTTTGAGACTGAATTTTTCCAGGATTTTTGTGGCCATTTGGACATTTTCCTGTGCTTTTTCGAGACGGTCACAGCTGAAATCTACACCGTCTGCATATTCCAAATATTTGGGTATCAATGCCTTTTTTTGTTAGCATAGTCATGATCGTGTATGTGAGGTCTTTTCATTTTGGTGCTTATGTCCCAAGTTCACGTTCAATTTCACCGAGAGTTTCGTCTAGATCCAGGGTAAAAAGTCTTGTGATTGCCCATCCCCTTGTGGGACCAATCTATTGGTTCGAACGGTTCTACTATCGTTTTACAACTTTTGCTCTCAGGGTCGTCTGACTGAGTAGGCGTTTCATGATAGTGACCTTTACTTCCTAGATACTTCTTTTTCTCAGTATGTCTATCAGCTTTTTCCTGTCAACAGTATGGAATGTTTTGGACATGTCTATTCCTGCACAAAACTTCTGGATCCTTTTCTTTGATGATCCTGCAAGGAGATATTTCTGCGCTAACACAATGTCGTCTGTTGATTTCCCAGTTCGGTAGGCATATTGAGAGGGTAGCATCAATGCTTCGATTTTTGGGTTGATTTTTGTTCAGAATTGTGAGTGAGATGAGCTTCCGGTAGGTGGATAGTAGGTTCACTGGTCTGTAACTATCTGGTTTGGTTCCGTCTTTGCCTGGTTTCAGAATCGATACCATGTAGTCGTTCATAAGCTTCTCGTCTCTTTCTCTGAGCATTTCGTTCAGTGTTTTTGTGAGAGTTTTTGGGTCGGACTTTTTCAGTTCTACTGAGGTCACTTCGTCATGTCCAGGTGTCTTGTTTTTTGAGAGCCAGAAATATTTTCCGGAAATGTTGAAGAAACCGAGTGTTTTGTTTGCAATTTTTGAAAAGAAGTTTTTACTTTCATTTCTATCTGTTGTTGTTTTTTAATTGTTGTAGTTGACAAAATTTCGAATTCATATGTACCAGAGTAAATTTTGAATATCGAAAGACAAACTTTTGTTATTTGATCCAATAATTACTTCAATGTCAATTCCCGCCCCCGGTACTCGTCGCGCTTATTTAACTGCGGTTTCGGCTTTTTGATGTAGATTGCTTCTATTGTCAACAGTTTTTCAATCCCGCGACTTGCATCTAGGATCTCCCATTCAATAATATGCACTACACCACAACATTGAACGAAGTGTTGTCCCACAGGGGGAATCTTCTTTTGATGCTCCGAAATTCTAGTTGTAACATGTTGGCTGGTTTAGCCAACATAGATGGAACTACATCCAATACATGTAACTTTATATGCCACATGGGATTTCAGATTCTTATCAAAAGATGATTTCAAGGCAGGCAAGCAAATTTTTAGTTTTTTCGTTGTGAAATTGATTTGAATATCACACAGTTTTTTCAGTCGACGGTGCACAGCTTCGTAAACTTTAGATTTATGCCTATATCGGTCAATTGTTGGTACCAATGACAGCTAAATCTTCTGTCTTCGTTTGCGTTTATGTTTAGATCTAGGAATGCCAGGTCCCCGCACCCATTCGGTGTCTGAAGATTGAATTGTAAGTTTTTGTGAAGAGAATTTGGAAACCCAAGATAATCTAGAGGTTTCCCCTTGACAGTGCACACTATGTCATGCACATAACTCTTGAATAATTTCAATTCATGTGTGTCCTCTTCGTACCTTTTACTGCACAATAGAAACAGATTATTAATGCTAAAAACCATGTGACCCATCCCGTTGAAGTTCATTAGTCTCATGCTGAATTATTCTCGCGTTGGTTGTTTTTTTGCGACTAATGACAGTTAATTTTATTATCGTTACGTTGATATCAAGCAAAAAGCAATTCTTTTGTTTGTTCATTTTTCTAAGGTAAATTACAGGTTTTTTGTCTATAGAATTTGCAAATCTTGGGTACTCTTGTATGTCACCACTGACTGTGCAAGTTCTTTCTTTCGTAAAACTTTTGAACCAATTTTCCCCCAACCATCCTCGCTGATAATTTATTGCTATAGTATTTGCAAACTAACGTCCTACATTTTGGCATGCTCATCTTTCTTTATTATTTTTTGTTTTTGTGCATTGAACCAGTTTTTTTCATAATTCACAATCTATCCTTGCTACTCGGAAATGCAATGTTTGTTTGCGTTCTTTGTAATTACCCTTAAAATCACGTTTGGAGAAGTTTTCGCAGGTTTTTGCTGTGGTGAATCATACCATTTCTTTCATGCGTTTGCTAAAACTACACCCAAAGATAGACCATCTGGCTGTACATACAAGATGCCGTTACATTAAAAGTAAATAATTGAAAACGCTAGATGTGATAATTTTTTCAAGGCGGGAAATAAGATCTCAGGAGCCAGGGTGATTGAGTAAAGGTTCCTTTATAGCCAATTCGATAGTTTTTCCAACTGGCCCATTAGAATACATTTACCAAGTGGAGAGAAACATCAAGAAAATTTATTTCTATATTTTCCGCACTTTGTGTGTTGGTGTCAATGATTGCAACGCATGGTTTTTGGCAAAACGTTGCCAAAAAGAGGTTCACATTTTAATTACTGCTTCCAAGCGAAAAAAGAGGACGAATAAAATGTTTTTGTGTACTTTTGCTAAACCATAAAGCGTAGCCGGTTGTAAATTAGCTGATCCGCGTATCCGATATTTTTGTCACTGATACTTGCCCGCTTCATCAATTGTTGCAGCATTTTATTTATCTATTTTTTAGGTTTTATCAAAAACTCATCGTTTGCTGCCTTGATTTTCTGAATTTGATCTCAGCTTACCACATTTTTTATTTCTCTTCCGAGTGATGGCTACTTTATCAGGCAGAACCTCCAGCTTTGTGGAGCGGTACCACCAGAAAATCTTTTGCCTTTTCAGGATCCTCTCCATTTTTCACTCCTCCGTCAATCGGAGTTTCGCGTATTTTTACGAACACATGATACTAACCAAGCTTCTCATCCGCCGTTTTGTTCTCACGCAGCTGACGTACAAGCTTGTCAGCGTCTGCGATGAAGCTTGTCTGTCTGTCAAAACTACTTAAGAATAATGAAACCACCAGGTTCCCAATAATCAGTGGAACATTGCACCAACCAAGAATTGATTTAAAACGTCAGTTAAGAGGAAAACCACTCACCTAAGGAAAGCTGAGGGATTGATCTACCGTCAAGAAATCAGAGTACTTAGCTATGCAAAAGAGCGACGCTAGGCTTTTTTCGGTGAACATGACTATAGTCAAGTCGGAAAATGAAAAATCATTTCGCTACCTAATTTTTGCAGCTATCATCTGCATTGGTTTCGATGCTGTCGGGCTAGTTCTCCCAGTGCTCGAGGAGATCAATGGACAGAAGGTGGTTTTTTATTTAAAATGCTGTCAAATTTTCTTCCATTTTCTTGAAGGTGTTGTTAAACGTGTAATAACCCAGTATGTTCATTGAGTAACGTTAAAACGAACTAAAAATTTCGACTTCAAAAGTTTTATTCATGAGCAACTCGTACGGTCTATGAACTTTTATTTGTAATCAGTTACCGGGCTATAAAAGTTTTTTATAAACTCTGAACTCAACGCTGTCTTTCGAACTCAAAGAGTTTTTCAAAGTCTGAACTCAACACTGTCTTTCGACATCATAACTTACTTTATTGAGCAAATGGGCGAATGAATCACGTATTTCGTTGGGCATGTTTTGTATATTCATCTTTTGGAAGATGTAAAGCAAGAACTACGTGAAATGCTTATTTACATTCACAAGTTTATCGTATTTTTACATGTTCCGTGCCGTATCTGAGGGCAATCCCATCAGTAATTTTTCCTTTTGTTAGATTGAAATGCTGTCCTATTGGCGATAGCGTACTCAAATGGCACGGTGCGCTTCATTTTTGCAAGATGGAAAAAGCAATTGGGCTTCTCTATCTACGCATATCTCTTTTGAAATTAGCTGAGACTGCCTTCTGTTGTACCCGAAGTCAATTTCTTGTTCTTTGGGCCTGTCTAGTAAAATTTAAAAAGATCGAATCTTACTATCTGAATTACCTTTGTCGTACGCAAGTGGAATTGCGTACTTAAACTTGAGTCGCGAGTTGCAATTAAGCTTATGTTCTGACTTGCGCGGCGAATGCGCTTTGCACAAATTCTGAGTGAATTCGCTTAGCGAATTGCTTATTAATTATTCGTCTACTTTACTCGATTCGTAAAGACAGTTAGTGAAGGATAAGTTAAATTGAGCAACTGTACACGAGGTGCAAAACAAAAGAGAATGAAGATTAAGGCAACTGGTATTCCAGAAGTCATAACAAAATGTGAACACTAATTTCCCGCTGTGGGAAAATGGGAGCAACAGACTAGCATGTGAAATAATAATGACTTATGCACATGCCCCTCAGGAATAGATACCCTAAATAAATTAAGTACATCGTATGATAAGTTTACTGCACTAAATTAATTTATGATGTATCACATTTCTCCTGCTTCAAAGAAAATTAAAATTGCATAAAGTAAAATTTTAATAACAATATGAATAAAAATAATACCTATTCACCGGTTAAATAGTATCAACAATGTATTTACTGGTTATCATAGCTAGTCATAATTAATAATGTAACGAGTTTTAATATATCAGAGTTTCACATGTCTTCTTCATCAATGATTAGTTCATTTGAAGTGCTGTGATCGGCTGGCCGTATACGGGGGTCAGTCGGTGACACCTGTCCTATGATAGGCGAGGGAAAGTCGTTAAGAATCGGTTCAACACGAGTAGCTGTATCCACAATTGTTTGTACAACTGAAGTTTGAATCGATTCGATATCGCCTACGCGTCGTTTCCTACGAGGTGGAGCAAAGTTCGGAGGACACGAATTAGTGGAGTCACCCGATGAATCTTCCTTGTCATATCCATAATATTTAGGACTTTTTCTAGTCCGTTTGGTTGTTCGTGTCAAAGTATGAGTGAAAGTTGTTGTTGGAACTGAAGGAGATGATACGAGTGCTTCTTGTTGAGTATTTGTAGGCGGAGGTGCAATAAATACTTCTTCAGTGATAGCTTGCTGTTCGGGAGCAGCCTCTGGAATTTCAGGTAGTACTTGGGGAGCGAAATTGTCCGGAACTTTAGGCATTCGTACTCGCATTGCGCGAGCAATGTTGGACTTAGTCGAGGATACTCCGCTACCAGTTTCTCGTTTCCTATGTTTCATTTTTCTGTCTCCCTTCTGGATACGGGTACATTCTTTGATGTGGCTAAGTATCTTAGCCTCAGTTGTTTTCTCGTGTGTGCGGGGTCCTCTGCGGTTTATGTAGTCTGTCATTTTGGTTTTTCGTTCTTCACGAGTACCAAATTTTGCAATATCGCTATTGCGTACTGTCACTTCTATCTTTCCCGGCTCGCGAATGACCGAAGTGTATTGGTCGGTCTTTTGTACTACCGATCCTGGGGCCAACAGCTCATACAAGCCGTCCAGATTCTTCTTGGATCTCTTATGAAGGTGTTTCTTTCGGGCAATATTTAATTGGACGGCGTGTTCTTTCAATGGAAGTGGACGATGCGCTTGTGTGGTGCGAAGGAAGCGGGATTCATTGTCAGTTGCTAGCCGTTCGCGATTGGTAGCATCCTTCGTCGCCTTACACATATTACGTTCAATTTCGTTATCACTCCGGCTGTTTCCCCACTGTTCCTCCGGCAGCAATTCATTAGGTGTTACCGTTTCTTCATCTAAATAATGATTCAAAATTTTTTCATAACTTAAGTCAGATGATTTTGGTTGAGTACTTATATTACTAAGTGGTGTATTGGCTTTACGCCCGAAGTGAGATTCGAATGGCGAAAGCTTAGTTGTTTTATGTTTACATATGCGAAGCTGGTATATAATTGATTTTAATGCTGCTTTAATGGTGAACGTATTTACTTCTTTACTTGCGTCTTTAATACATGCCAAGCGTTGTTTAATAGTACCAATAAGTCGTTCAACTAAACCTATTGCACGATGATCGTTTGCCGGAGCTGGTATTAGTTGGATGTTGTTTTTTGTACAAAAATTTTTTACTTGGTTACCTACAAGACAACGAGCTTGGTCTATTCTTAATGAACGAGGAACTCCATGAATTTGTATATAATTATCTAAGAATTTTATGACATTCGAGGAAATTGCATTATCAACCAATTCTGCAGAAGGGTATTTTGAAAATCTATCAATGCATGTTAAAATGTATATTTCATGGTCTTTTTCGTTATTAATGGGCCCTGCAAAATCTATTTGTATTTTTTGGTTTGGAACTATACATGGTGTATGTGCTTTAAATTGTTTTGCGGGAATGACAGGTTTTAAGTTTTTACCGATGGCAGTGCAAGATTTGCACTCTATTGCTTTGACAGGCAAATCACGATTCATGTATGGCCACCAGCAGTGCTGAGCCAAACATACCATCCCCCAGCTACCTGGGTGACTCGCATGTAGATCGTCAATGAGGGCATCTTTGAGTGCATTCGGGATGGCCACCTTCTCGTCCATGCAAACACACCCGCCAGTCACATGAAGGTCCCGCCAATAACTATGAAGGTACGGATTGAGGGCCTTTAGTCTTTCTTCATCTCCCCGAATTATGCAGTCCCGAACCTCTTTCAGTACTGCATCCTTGCTTGTGAGTGAAGCAATTAGGCCTTTGCTAAATACTTTCCCCACTACTCGTTCAAAAGACATTACTTGGGGACTATCCGTTAGTGGGGTGTTTAAATTTGAATGCGAGGATCTGCGTGGCGTGCTTGTGGTTGCATTGTCAGTGAATGACACGCGGGGCGAAGCTCTGGTTGTTCGTGAAGAGATTGATTTTCCTTTCAATGATGAAGTTTGTTTACTCATTGTTGATGAGGATGGAGTTTTTTCAATTAAATTAATTGACGAAGAAGAAGACAACTGAATTTCAGGTTGAGTTTGGGCAAAAAGCACTTGATTGTTGTTTGTTAATTGAGCACGTGAGTTATTTAAGGTATTTGAATGTGGCTTACTAAAAAAGGGAGGAATTTGAGGCTGATTTTTGATTGACAAGTGAGAATGACTTAATGGAGTAAATTTTGGAGTAATTTGGTAAGCGAGTGACGCTTTGCTTGTATTTACAAGAATTTGAGGCTCAATTTGTACAGGATTAGTTGTAAATGGTAGACTATGTGACGCAAATTTGGAATGGATTGGGTATTTAGTAACTTGCTTTGCAAAAGAGGCATCTGAGGAATGCATTCTAGTCTTTTGAGTAATTAATAAAGTATTATGCAGAGCTGGTGTTAATTTGTTAAAAGAAAAGCGTACTCGCGATGCGGGATCCGAAGTGGTATTACTTAAATTAGATGAATTAACTTTTGAAGAAGGATATGTGTGAGCGAATACAGAATCATTTTGATTTGAATGTACTCGCTGATCATGTGCAGTAGTGCAATTAACACTATTAGTGGAATGGAGAAATAAGTTATGTTTTTGATCCGCGCGTGATTCAGTATTATTTGTTAAATGTACTTGCGGGGCGTGTTTACTATACGGATGGCTGGATTTAAAGGAGTTTACATTAGAGTTGTATTCTCGCGCCGCGAGATTCAAACTATTATTTGTTAAGCGTACATGCTGGGCGAAATTTATGTCTATAAATTGGAGCTTTGTTTTGTACAGAATTTTGAACTATTGTTTCGCGGAGCGAGTAGATCGTAAATTTTAGTTTGCGGATTTGGTGTTACGTAATTTATGGTGAAAACTTGTGTTGTATGTGCGGTGGAATTTTGATTTTCACCATCGACATCAATATATAATTTATGAAGTGAATGTGCAGAGAGGTTGTGTTTTTGTTGAAGTAATTGAGCGTCAGACTGTATGCTTGATAATGTGGCGACTAGAAATTCCTCATCATATTTAGAAACACTTTTTGCTGGTTGATATGGGTTTCAAGATATGCAGTCAACTAGTCCCATTTTAGCACCAGGTAGATGTTCTATTGAGAATTGATAAGGTAAAAGGCGATCAACCCAACGTGATAACCTACTATTATAACTTTTATTTGATCGATGTTCTTTTAAAATAGAAAGTAATGCGCGGTGATCAGTGATAACAGTGAATTCTTTACCATATAAATAATTTTTAAAATATTCTATGGACCAGACTACCCCAAGAAGTTCTAATTCGTTAATGCTATAACGTTCTTCACTACTATTTAAAAATCTTGATGCAAAAGAAATCGGTTTCCAACCGTCAGCTGTTAGTTGTTCTAGTGCTGCTCCAATCCGGAGCGAGATGCATCACATTTGATTCGCGTTTCAAGTTGGGGATTATAGTGAATGTTTTCTGTATGATTTGCTATGCGAGTTTTTATGGCATTAAAATGTAGTGTATGATTGTCGGTCCAAATGTATTTAGTTGACTTACGAAGTAGGGGTCTTAAAGGGTGGACAAGTTGAGCTAGATTTGGAATAAATTTACTAATATAGTGGACTGAGCCGAGGAATGAGCGTAATTTTTTAAGTGTATTAGGTGGTTGTAATGACATAATAGATGATGTTTTAGATTCGAGTGGCGATATTCCAGATTGAGTTATATTATATCCTAACCAGGAAATTTGTTGCTTCGCAAAGCGGCATTTGGGAAGGTTAATTCGAAGATTATCTGCGTCCAATTTTTTAAGACAGTCTAACACAAGTTGGAAATGATCATCTTCAGAACCTTTACTTACAATTAAGATGTCATCTAAGAAGCAAAATGTATTTTTAAGGCCAATCAAGGTGTAATCCATTGCCTTCTGAAACTTGGCAGGCATATCTGTTTGACCATAAAATCCCGTCTTGAATCGATACGTGCCTGTCATGTCACCACTTACGATATTAAAATTACAGTGTTTAGCAGTTTCAGGATGTAAGTTTAGTTGGCTGTATGCATATTTAAGATCTATAGTAGAGAAGTATATTTGTTCTGCAGGTTGTGTTTTGTAGTTTGTTATTATTTGTGATATGGAGTCCATAAGTGTTTCAATATTTGGCATCTGATATTTGTTTTTGTGTATTGCTTTGTTAAGAGTTTTAGAATCTAATGCTAACTTTATGGTTTGGTCTCGTTTAACTGTGATTACAATAGGTGAAATAAAATATTGGTCAGAACAGTTATTTAGTTTTTCTATATGTTCCTCTTCTAGAAGTTTTTTAATTTCATTATTTACTCGTTCTTGTAAATTAATAGGTACTCGTCTGCCCTTTTGATGTTTTGGCTGAAAATTTCGGTGGAATTTAGATTTAACAATGTGTATTTTGGAGCGACCAATTCGTGTAATAAGTTGAGGGAATTGTTTTGCAATACGTGTTTTAAGTGGACATTGAGTTGTGATAGTGTTGACCATACTACCTTCATTTTTCGGAATTTGAGTTACTGTTATTCCGAGGGCGTCAAACAAGTCTCTGCCCACTAGTGGTTTTAGTCCATCACGGACCACTACAAATTCAGCTTCTTCAAGACGCCATCCATTGCTTTCAATTGGTGCCTGTATCATACCCATCACGTGTATGGGTTCGTTTGAAAATGTTTTAAGTTCCTGAGGAGGCGCTATCATCAACCAACGAGCAAGAGGGGAATTTTCCACAATCTCCGAAGCAAGAGACTCGGGTAAAATACTGCATACACTGCCTGAATCGATGAGAAGTCCAACATGGGTATTACCGATTTGTAGGGTGGTGTTCTTTGGCTCGATCTGTATTGCGTTACTTGCGATGCTAGCGACCATATTATCATCTGAGCTATCGTAGTCTGATTCGCATTGCGGGTTATAATCCACATTTTCTATGGCGTTTACCGTTTGGTCAATTGGAGTTTCTTCAACAGAATTAACATTGGATCGGTTAGGTTTATTTGTTGGTGACTTTGGTTTCCTGCACACTCGCGAAAAGTGATTTTGGAGACCACAATTATTGCAAGTCTTGCCTCTTGCAATGCACTTAACTTTATGGTTTGCTGTCCAGGTTAGACCACAGTTTCTACATAGTTGATTTGATGGTCGGGTAAAGTTAGATGTAGTTGGCCGTTGATTAGGTGGTCGAAAAGGACGTTGGGGAATTACTGCGTTAACTTGCGGGGCAGATTGTGAGTTTGTAATTTGTAGTTGATTTCTTTGACCTAATTCCATGTTTATGGCCAAACGTAACGCTTGGACTGGTTCTAGGGTTTCTCGCAACAATTCCCGTTGAATTTCCGTATCTAGCATATTCGCGATGAATAGATCTCTGATGAGAGTGTCCTCTTCACTCCCAAGATCGCAATTTTCAGAAAGTTCTTTCAATTTTCCAAAGAAGTGTTCGATAGATTCTCCTCTTGTCTGTTTTGTGGTGAGAAGAACGTACCTATCAAATGTTATATTGCGTTGACGAATGAAGGCTGATTCCATGATTGTCCAGAGTTCTGCAGTTGTTAAACTGTCCATCTTGAGATGTGGGTTTCGACTACACACGATTCGGCGTCCTTCTGTGCCCAAACTGAGGTATAGCATTGACACAGTCTTTCGGTCGGCCTGTGCCCATGGTTTGTCTCCACACATTATTCCTATCTCCAATTGTCTCTGACACCGATTCTCCCAGTTCATTTTTGATTGAGCATTCCTCGCCAATCTTTCCCTCTCCGATTGTGCCGATGATCCTGTTATCGTATCTTCGTAGATAGGTTCACGTGATAGTTGTACTGTTTCGGGTTTCGGTTCCAATAAAGTGTCTAATGTAATGTTTTCCTTCGCAAGAAGAGCTAACTTGGCCTGCATCTGCCACTTTTCCCATTTTAATGGAGGTTCTGTACTAGGCTTGTCCCAAAAAGGTTCAATACCAAGTGGGGTCCGCTTTTGACCTGCTGACTGCGCCATGTCGTACGCAAGTGGAATTGCGTACTTAAACTTGAGTCGCGAGTTGCAATTAAGCTTATGTTCTGACTTGCGCGGCGAATGCGCTTTGCACAAATTCTGAGTGAATTCGCTTAGCGAATTGCTTATTAATTGTTCGTCTACTTTACTCGATTCGTAAAGACAGTTAGTGAAGGATAAGTTAAATTGAGCAACTGTACACGAGGTGCAAAACAAAAGAGAATGAAGATTAAGGCAACTGGTATTCCAGAAGCCATAACAAAATGTGAACACTAATTTCCCGCTGTGGGAAAATGGGAGCAACAGACTAGCATGTGAAATAATAATGACTTATGCACATGCCCCTCAGGAATAGATACCCTAAATAAATTAAGTACATCGTATGATAAGTTTACTGCACTAAATTAATTTTTGATGTATCACAACCTTCAAGATTAAATTTTGTCAGCTCTCTACCCTTTATGTTTGATATCTTGAACTTCAAACAAATCTATGAGTGGTAGAATAACAACACTTACCATTGGTGTACTTCAGAGAAAATCGCTAACATTTTCTTTCTATAAAGGTTCTAACGGTTTCTTATAAAAAAAGTTTGACTGCTGCATTAAGTGATCGACACTTTTTTGTTCAAGCAAGAATGTTCGTTTACGCAAGACTTCTGTAAATACTAGACTGATGGCTGCTTTTCATAACTGATATTATGTGGAGTTTACTTCTGCACTTTTTTTGTGGAAGACTAGACAAAAGGAATGAAGTGCACGTTCAATGCGATTCCTGGACAGATCTGAAAAATCATCGCATTTTTCATGAGCTTGTTTGGCTGGAATACTGTGCATTTCTGTCTTTTGCTCTGATTAGCCCCGTGCATTTTGCCTTTACCAATGCCGGTATATCAATTGCTGCTTACCTGAATTCCTTTGCTTCTATTTTTCCATTAAAACTAAAACGAAGTATGCAGATTCTGTTGAGTCCAATATGACCTGTTAAAAACCGCTCTTCGACTGAGTGGATGTTTTTGCGTAAGAATGTGAGCGTTCTTTTTATTGTTCAAATGTCAAATTAATTGACGTTGATGACATTTTTTGTCATCAGACAAGCGTATACGGGAGCTTTTGTTTTATGACAACCTTGTTTTCATTCAATTCCCGTTTTCCATTGTTCTCACCTAAGAGGTCTGGCAATTTCTCTTCGTTCTTAAGCAGGTTACCCAAAATAATTCTTTTTCATTGTTCCAGACTTCTAAATTTATATATACATATATATATATATATATATATATATATATATATATGTATATATATATATATATATGAATATATATAAAAGCGTTGTTTGGTCCTGTGAGAATTTGGTGCACTTTGCAGAAAATTTTCAATGGTCTCAGTATACATACATATGTATATATATATATATATATATATATATATATATATATATATATGTATATATATATATATATATATATATATATATATATATATACATATGTATCATATATATATATATATATATATATATATATATTTAAATATATGTATGTATATATATATATATATATATATATATATATATATGAATATATATAAAGCGTTGTTTGGTCCTGTGAGAATTTGGTGCACTTTGCAGAAAATTTTCAATGGTCTCAGCAGGCAATACGTTGAGAAGTAGTTTCTTCTTTCCATTTTGGTTTCGCAGAGGGTAGAACACGGGCTTCCAGTGTTTGCTATAGAAGTTTTGAAAAATTTTCAATCGCAAAACTACCATTTTGTTTTTAGAAGATGCTTGGCTCCGGGTCTCATTGATGCCTATTAAAAATATTAATAGTTTTAATACCCCTATTAATAGTGGAACTAAGACCTCTTGTTGTAAGATCTATAAAAAATTCATTTGAAAAAATGGGCTGCTGAATTTTATTTGGGTTGCTAGACCTCTTGATTTAATATACGTGTGTATTCTACAACCGTAACACCACACTCTAACTCCTCTGAGATGAGGAGAACATTTAGAAGAATGAGTCTGACCTTGTAATACTGAAGGAGGTGGTTATTGTCCAAAACGTACAGAGATCAGAAATGATAAAACTTTAAACATATGTGATACCTTAGTCAATAAGGTATACAAATGCAGAGAGGATGCATGTCATAGTTCCTAATATTGGAATCGAAGCGCCAATCAACCATAAAAAGTATGGCTTGAGATTACAGCTTCCAAAGTTTCAATGGAATTGTATTACGATTCTAACTCTATGTTCTTGTAATGGAAAACTGAAGTGATCCCCTTAACAAAAAGTTCCTGGTCTAAAACAAGATGTTTCGATAAGCAACGGAAGTTAAGAATAAGATGAAGAAGCATTAAATTATTAGAATTAGCAAAAATGGGACGCATGAACATATATGAATGAATGACTTTTTAGTCGGAATTAAAGGATTTCTCAGTGAAGAGTCGAAATTTAACGAATGAACAGGATCGTTCACGAGAGTCAATAATTTAGTACATATTTTCAATCAACTAAGATGTATATATCACATATCCGTGGCTTCAAAATAATTTAAAATTAGACATGCTATCATTTTTGAAAAATGACATAATATAAATAATTTATTTACTGGTTTTTATAAATAATAATTAACAAAGCATTAATTGAAAAATTTGTACTACACTGGAACAATATCATAACTAACTGTAGAGCTAGAAACGCGCTGCTTTTCCGTGTTTCGGAGTTGAAGAAGCAATTGAAAGGCATGTACAAAAGAATTAAAGTAAACACACAAATTTTAACAGAAAAAATGACACGAATGGATGAAATATAATGGACTCAACAAACAATATGTATTAACAATGAAATTGAAATAAAACCTACATGTATAACAGCAAATGTATCACGAATGAGTGATTCATAAAAACGAGACAACAACATTGAAATTGCATTAAATTAAATTATATCAAATTAATTTGAATTGTTTGTGCAATTTTTGAAGTGTTTTCAATTTGGTTTTCTGCATCAAAGACACTTATGCTGACCTATCGCTCATTTCTTGCATACTGAGATCAGTCGAAATCGCGGGTCAGGTGGACTGACAACTGGTAATTCGAAAGATGTATCGAAAATTGGGGGCTGTGAAGACTCCTCTTGAATTACTGTCTCTATGACGATATTAGTTGTTCGTGGGCGTTTTGCAATTGGTGCAGCTTCTTGATCACTCACCAAAAAAAAGCGAACTCTCAACCTGTAGTAGTCAAGGGCTCGTCAGTTACGTTTCCCTTTGGATGTTGAAAGGCTTGATGATGAAGCAGCTAAAATATTGGGAGTCGCGGACAGTTTGCGGCTTATACTTGTGAATGGCTGAGGTTTAGTGGGCTTCCGGGTACTCATGGTCTTAGAGATGTTACTGTTTGAGGCTTATACTTGTGAATGGCTGAGGTTTAGTGGGCTTCCGGGTACTCATGGTCTTAGAGATGTTACTGTTTGCGGAGGAAACTCCGGAAGTATTATCGGCTTGTCGATGGCACATTTTCACGTCGCAACGGTTTTTCTTCTTCAATTCCTTTCATTTTCTCTTCCGTTGGTTTATCATACGGTTTGGTGTGTCTTTGAGCAGATTGGCAAAATATCAGTTTTGCGCTCAGCTTTTGTGCCAATCTTGGCAATATCGCTGTTTCGTACTTTAACCTCAGGAATGGCGAGTTCTTTGATAACTGTAGTTGAGGGTGATGTACGAACAACTGTATTCCCGGGCGCCAACGTATCTCACAAGCCTATGAGATCTCTCTTTAGTCTTTTGGTCACTTTTCTTGCCAACTTAAGTTCAAGAGAAATGTCCCATCGGTGATAGCGGTTGGTGAGCTTTGAGTGGTGTATCAAGCGGGACACAGTTTTTTTCTTGGCGATATTGTATCCGCAGCCCGCATCCACAAGTGATTTAATCGTAGACTCTTCTTTAATCGTCGCTTTTCTCAGCCGTCACCCATTCATTATTATCGAAATTGCCCTCAACAGGGACAGTATCTGCATCTAAATAATCATTTAAAATGTTTTCATTTGGGAGATTAGATGATTTCGGTACTGTACTTATGTTGCTTAGTAACGCGTTTGCTTTCTTTCCAAAATGTGCTTGGAAAGTTGTTACACTTGTGGTCTTTAATTTGCATAAACATAATTGATATACTATTGACATTATTGAATCTTTAGTTTTGATTTTTTTTATTTCTATTAGCTAATTTCATGCAGCTTTGTCGGAGTTTAATTGTTTGTATCAAACGTTCTATTATTCCAATGGCTCAATGATCGTCTGCAGGTGTTGTAATAATGTTAAGGTTATTTTGTTTGCAAAAGTTTTTAACTTGTCCATTTATTTTGTCCAACACTTTTCCAGTTAAGTATTTTGAAAAACGATCAAAAAATGTGAGAACATTTTTGTCTTGGTGTTTTCCAATTGTAATCGGTCCGCCAAAGTCTATTTGAATTTCATCGTTAGGCTCGCTCAAAACAGCTTACATGTGGATGGCATTTCGACTCTGGAATTAATGAATTAAAGTTCTTACCAGTTTCCGTACACGATTTGAATTTCGCAGCTTTATTCAGGATTTCCCGGTACATGTACGGCCAAAACGCATACTGGCCAAAGGGGTGTCAATTGTAGAGAATTTAGTACGGCCTCCTGGATTGAGTTGGATATTAATACCCGTTCGTCCACGCACACAAAGCCAGACCTGACGTGCAGGTCGCACCGAAATGAATTGAGGTAAGGATTTACGTCCATACCCCGCGGCTCATCCCCCTGTAGAAGGGAATCGCGTACCTTTTTCAGTACGGCGTCTTTGCCTGGAGAACTGCCAATAATCCCTTTGAAAAAAGTTGAAAAAAAGGATTACATATTCAAACGCTTTCCATCGATCGATGCGATTAGAGAGCCGCTGATCCTGATTACGTACCTCCTCGATGCTTCTTACCTCCTCGGTTGCTCGCATGCAGGATGCACTCCGAAACTGAAAACAATTTCTAACATTTTAGTTCATCATCTTGTGTTTTGATACAATCATCCAGGATGCTGGTCAGCAGTTGTGTGACCACTTAGCTCTGAATTTGACCGGAACGAAACAACTTGTTGGAATGTGTGAACTTACCATTATCTGTAAACAGGGCAATTTTTGTCCTTGTTCTACATTGTTTGTTCAACGTTCTCAAAGAAGTTATCATCAAGCTGGTTTTGCTAACAGGACGCGAGAATTAGGTTCGGTTCATTACCTTTGTGCTTCGAATAGACCCAAATTGATTTCACATTGAACCACGAGTCGTGCTCTGAGCCCCAAACTCTATATCTTATTTTGATGTTATGCCCCGAGTTCTCTAACACTTGCACCTTATAGAGTCTATTGACAGTGTCGGGGATGAAAAGTATGGTTCCTGGTGTTGTGTGGAATTGCTCTTTTACACTCAGGTCTTGAAAGCTTTGCGTGAAGCCAGTATTTGCATCACTGATGGGGTCGGAGTCACCAATGATCTCTCTCGAACTTGATACTGGAATTGCAGACAAACACTATCGTTCACAACAGTTTTTTTAAAATTGTAATTCATTTTTCTATGTTCGAAACTGTATTTATGTTATCCGGGTGGATTGCATATCGTAAAGACGAACTGCTTTCCCGAACCGGAGGTTCTTTTTTCGATAGCCAGACTATTGATCGTGTTGTCGTCGACCACTATTTTTTTGATGTCTTATTTTAGTAATTTTTTAGGAAAAAATTTTCTCGGAAGTTTCTTCCCCGTTGTGGCTATATCTGTTGCAGTAATCGACTGCTTTTTTTGAAATGTCACAGAATCCACTGGCGCCTAATGGCATCTATGTGTGGGGCTACTGGCGATACGACGTTGGAGGAGGGTGATCAATAACAATCTCACCGGTTTCTGAAGCTCGGTCTTGAACTCATGAGATAATTTACTTCAATAAGGTTGTTCCAATTTTAAAGAATTCATTTTCAAACTTTGCTTTCATCAACTCAACGACTTAATTTCAACGCACCAGCTGTGTGATATCTCTGACTGTAGAGATACAATTCGTGTCACTAATCCACTTAGAGTTAGGTGAATGGATTCGAGGCGCGAATCCAACTTTTACTTAATTAGTGGATTACCACTTTTTAGAATTAGTAGCAATCGTGTTGCGAGTGCAGTCTAAATTATTGAGAGTAGATTTCCTTCTCAAATCCAATAGGAGCTTGACTAGTGCAAAACAGACAAGATTGAATGCAACTGAATTCAGGAACAAGATTCAAGAGAATGCATAATAATCAAAAGTGGGGGATGTGAACAATCTGAAATATTGACTTTTTAGTCGGCGGTAACTTACTTGTATTATGAAATGATGACTTTTAGTCTGACAAGGACAAGAATAAATTATTTAGTACAACTTAATGAATATGAACTAAAATAAGGTACAACCGTACCACATATCCTGGGCTGAGCAAAATTTTAAACTGCATAGTGAAAAATTTATGATAATATTAACATATGTACTGGTTAGTATAAATAATAAAGACTATGAGCAACAACAGACAAGTGGCTGAGGAATATTGGAAAAGTGGCTCGAATTTTGAAATAAATTAGAACAAGGTAAACGGTTAATCATTTCCCGTAAAATGTATGCACGCAAAATAAATTAAAGCACATTCGCGATGCGAATCCAGCAAAAGTATAACATTGGAGATATGGCTACATTAGCAACATCAACTTTAGCAAAGAATACCCAACACGAACACAAATTTAAGGTAAACACTAAACATAAAAATGAGTGGAAAAGTAATACCATTCCACATTTAACTCAACAATTACAGGATTGAAATTTTTAACAATTGAACAAATAATGATGAAAGTTTAATTAGTTTGGATTTAAATTTGGTTTTCGGCGTCAAAGACGCTCATACTTATTTCCCGTGCATAATCCTCAAAATCATAATCCACGGGTGACCATGTTCCCACTGGAGGGGGTGCTGGAGGGCTCACCACTCGCAATTCGTAATCCGAAGCACGAACGGGAGGCTGTGCTGCTTCTTCTTGGATGATGGTTTCTATCACAGGATTTGCGTGTCTTTGTTTTTAGATACGGGAGCAGCTCAATCGTCACTCAAAGAACACACCGAACTTTCGAATCCGTAGTAGTCAGGCGCGCGGCGATTACGTTTAGTGTGTGAAGTTGATGGAGAGGCAACTGATGATGTTGCAGAAGAGGCAGCAACTGATGATGCATTAGAGGTGTTCAGTGTGGTAGATGTAGTACGGGAACGTTTGCCTCCTGCTTGTGGTTTTCGGGGTTTTCTAGACGCCATCGCTTTAGAAATGTTGCTGTTTGCAGACGAGACTCCCGATGCTGCATCAGACTGATTGGGGCGATGACGGATTTTAATTTCTCCGCGAAATTTTTTCTTCAAGTCTTTGGTGTGTTGTGCGATCTTTTCCTCGGTCGTTTTTTCATACGGCAAAGGTCGACGTTTAGCGTACTCCCATAAATCAGTATTGCGTTCGGCACGAGTGCCGAACTTAGCAATATCGCTATTGCGTACACTGACTTCCGGTACTCCTGGCTTCTTAATGACTGTAGTTGCGTTGGATGTACGGACCACTGTACTGCCTGGGGCCAGAGTTTCCCAGAGTCCGCGAAGATCTCGTTTCGAGCGCTTCGTTACCTTCCGGGCCAACTTGAGGTCAAGTGATTGCTCTGTCCGTGGGATTGGATTATTCAATTTTGGGTGCAGAATGTAACGGGAGACAGACTTGTTGTGATCGCCATTGTAGCGACGACCCGCGTCTACCTGAGCTCTCTGCATGGCCTCGTCAATCAAAATGTCACTGCGATCTCCCGTCACCCATCCATTTTCGTCCAAGTAATCTTCAACTGGGACAGTATCAGCGTCTAAATAGTGGTGAAGAATGTTCTCATATGATAAATTAGATGATTTAGGTGATGTACTTATATTACTTAGTGGTGTATTTGGCTTTCTTCCAAAATGTGCTTGGAAAGGTGTTACGTTTGTTGTCTTTTGTTTACAAATACGTAATTGGTATACAATTGACTTAATTGCTTCTTTAATTGTGAATGTATTATTTCTAGTGTCTAATTTCATACAGCCTAAGCGTCTTTTAATAGTTTGTATCAAACGCTCCACTAATCCTATAGCTCTATGATCGTTTGCTGGGGCAGTGATAATGTCAATATTATGTTGTTTACAAAAGTTTTTAACTTTATAACCTATTAGGCAACGTGCTTGATCTAATCTGATGTTTCGAGGGAGACCGTGAATTTGAATGTAGTCATCTAGAAATTTAATAACATTGGGTCCATTAGCTTTATCAACTACTTCTACAGAAGGATATTTAGAAAAGCGATCAATGCATGCAAGAAAATGGATATCTTGATCTTTTTCATTGGTGACTGGACCTCCAAAGTTAATTTGTATTTCTTCATTCGGTTCTGTACATGGCAATGAAGGTTTCCATTTAGATGCCGGAATAACAGGTTTAAGATTCTTACCAATATCAGTACAAGGCTTGCACGTGGCTGCTTTGTTCAAAATTTCTCGGTGCATATACGGCCAGAACGCGTATTGCCCGAGCGTTATCATGCCCCAACTTCCTGGATGCGTTAAGTGGAGGCTTTCCAAGACCGCGTCTTGAATTGAGTGTGGAATCGCAACGCGTTCGTCCACACAAACACATCCCGAGCGGACATGCAAATCCCTCCAGTATGAGAAGAGGTAAGGATTCACTTCCTTACACCTTTGGGGGTCGTTTTGAAGAACGCAGTCGCGTACTTCCTTTAGAACAGCGTCTTTACTGGTGAGAACTGCTAAGAATCCCTTTGTGAAGAGTTGCGTCAATTTGTTCTCAAAGACCTCTTCTTTTGACAATTCCAAGTTGGGGGAAGTTTGTCCGTCATTTGATGAGCGGGTGGTATTAGAATTGGGGGTAGATTGGAATGTGACCCGGCTGTGTGAAGGGGGAGTTTGCCGATTAGATGCAGAGCTGCTCATTTTGTGATTACTAATTGAAAGGATATGTGATGTGTATGGGGAGCAATTGAATTGAGACTGGATTTGAACTGGCTTTGTATTACTGGTAGAGAGAGACTGGAATTGTGCTGCGTTTGTAGAGTTTTCAAGAAGCAACTGAGTTGTATTTCGATTAATGGCAGAAAGCAATTGAGAATTGTTTGTTAAACGAGGATGCGAGGCACGTGTGGAATTTGTGTGAGGAACGCTGTTAAAGTGCTGTGATTGACAGGTTTGTGGTGTGGTATTTACATAAATTGCTGCAATCGCGTCACGAATGCGGGTAATTGTTGCTACCGCAAATTCCTCGTCATATTTGTTTGTAACTTTTGCTTTTTGATTTGGTTGGCGAGAAATATAATCTACCAGCCCCATTTTTGCACAGGGTATATGTTCAATATTAAAATCAAAAGGTAAAAGACGATCGATCCAGCGTGTTAATCTACTATTATAAGATTTATTTGATCTATGCTCTTTCATAATGGATAGTAATACTCGGTGATCTGTGATAATTGTGAATGATTTTCCAAATAAATAATATTTAAAATATTCTACGGACCACACCACACCTAATAATTCGAGTTCATTAATACTATAACGTTCCTCATTAGAGTTGAGGAAACGAGACGCAAATGCAACTGTGTGCTATCCCGAAGGCGAACGTTGTTCTAGTGCTGCTCCTAAACCCGCACTTGAAGCGTCGCATTTGATCCGCGTTTCCAAGTGAGGATTATAGTGTGTGTTTTCTGTGGTGTTTGCAACTTTATCTTTAATTGCTTGAAAATGTTTATCATGTTCAGTGTTCCAAAAGAATTTTGTGTTCTTTTTTAATAAAGGACGAAGGGGATGACACAATTGAGATAAATTAGGAATAAACTTTCCGAGGTAATGAACAGAACCTAAGAAGGATCTAAGTTGTTTTAAATTCTTTGGTGCTGGTAGTGAAGCGATTGCCGCTGTTTTTGACTCAAGTGGAGCTATTCCTGATTGACTAAACTTATGTCCCAACCATTCAATTTCGGTCTTTGCAAAATGACATTTAGGTAAGTTAATTCGTAAGTTATCCTCATCTAATTTCTTTAAACATTTATAGACGAGTTTTAAGTGGTCATCTTAGAGCCACGACTAACTACTATAATATCATCCAAAAAACTGTAAGTATTTTGAAGTCCGACTAAAGTGTAATCCATCACTTTTTGGAAAGCTGCTGGCATATCAGTTAAACCGTAAAAGCCCGTAATAAAACGGTATGTTCCAGTTTTCTCACCGCAAATGATATTAAAAATTACAGTGTTGAGTCGTTTCCGGATCTAATTTAAGTTGACTGTATGCGTACTTCAAATCCAGTGTTGAGTAATATGCTGTTTCTTGTGATGCGGATGTATTTAAATTCTGTTGGATTGTGTCAATCAAATTATCAATATTTGGCATTTGGTATTTGTTTTTATGAATAGATTTATTTAAGATTTTGGAATCTAAAGCTAATTTAACTGTTTTATCTCTTTTAACTGTAATGACTATAGGTGAAATAAAATTTTTATCTGAACAACTGTTTAATTTTATGATGTGTTTTTCATCAAGTAGTTTTTGAAGTTCTATATTAACGAGTGGTTGTATATTAATTGGGACTCGACGCCCTTTTTGATGTGTAGGTGTAAAATCATTATGGAATGTCGACTTTACTGAATGTTTTAAAGATTTACCGACACGGGTGATGAGATCTGGAAAATCAAAAGAGATCTGCCTCTTGATTGGACATTGATTTTGATCAATATTAGCAACTTGTTTCAATTATATAACAGAAAGGCCTAGCTTTGGAAAGAGATCTCGTCCAATGATGGGTCGGTGACCATCTTCCACGACAGTTACATCAACGCCCGTGGCTATCCAGTCATTACACTTTATTGATGTGTCGATTACACCTACAGTCTTGATTATATCATTTAAAAAGGTTTTCAAATCATGTATTTCGGGTGACTCCACCCAATAGCTTTCTTTGCAATCGAATACCACTGTGTCCGCCAGACTTTTGTTGACAATAGTGCATACGCTGCCCGAATCCACCAAAGCTTTTGTGTATGTATTTCCCACACAAATGTCTAAATTTACAGGTGTCGTTTTTGATGGAAATCGCAGCTACACAGTTGTCGTTATAGTCATCGTAATCAGAATCATAATTGGCATCGTAAATGCTTTTCTGCTGTAGGAGTTTGCTGATATTGTTAACTTGTTCCGCCGCCGTTGTTGAAGTACCTACAGTAGCCGCCTCAGAAACCGAGTCATCTACATAGTTTACTCTAGGTTTCGGTTTACTAGGTTGTTTTGGTTTGCGACAAACTTTTGCAAAGTGATTAGCGATTCCACAATTTTTACAAGATTTTCCACGAGCAGGGCAATTTTGTCTATGAGAAGGAGTCCAGCCATAGCCACAATTTGGGCAAATCATAGGTTTGACAAATTGATTTGTCGGTGCTCGAGTTCTATTCCACGATCCTTGGACACTATTTATTGATTGACTTGAAATTTCATTTGTAGTGTTGGGAGTGGAAGTTCCAGAAATTTTCAATTGGTTTGGTATTCCCATTTCAATGTCCATTGCCACCTCGAGAGCTTTTTTATTTGTCGGTGTCTCTTTGAGTAGTTCCCGTTGAATTTCACCATCTTGCAAATTAGCAATAAAGACATCTCGGATGATCGATTCTTCGTGACTTCCCAAATCACAGTTTAGGGACAACTCTCGAAGGCATCCGTAGAACTTTTCCACAGGTTCTCCTTTCATTTGTTTCCGAGTGAGAAACGTGTATCGATCAATTGTGATGTTTCTTTGCTTCGTGAATACACCATCAAGGCAATCCCAAAGAATTTTTGTTGTCACTCTATCTATCTGGATATTCGGCTCTTGTGAACCGAATATTCGTCTCCCTTCTATTCCCAAGCTGAGGTATATTAGAGAGACTGCTTTGCTATCACAGTACTTCCAAGGTTTTTCCCCAAACAGTATGCCAACAAGTTCTATTTTTTGACATCTATTGAGCCACGAATTTTTGAGCTGCTCGTTTCTAGTACGTCGGTCTCGTTCACTTTGAGCCGTGCTATTTCCGACATCAGCCTCGTAGATGGGTTCTGGGGGTAGAGTGACTTTATCCGGAGGGTCGTCAAGGAGAGTGTCAATTGATATTCCTTCTTTAGCCATGATAGCCAATTTTAGCATGATCTGCCATCTATCCCATCGCAATGGAGGTTCAAGTGTTGGTTTATCCCAAAAGGGCTCGATTCCCAAGAGTGCACGTTCTTTAGTTGCTGAGTGCGCCATGTGATATCTCTGACTGTAGAGATACAATTCGTGTCACTAATCCACTTAGAGTTAGGTGAATGGATTCGAGGCGCGAATCCAACTTTTACTGAATTAGTGGATTACCACTTTTTAGAATTAGTAGCAATCGTGTTGCGAGTGCAGACTAAATTATTGAGAGTGGATTTCCTTCTCAAATCCAATAGGAGCTTGACTGGTGCAAAACAGACTAGATTGAATGCAACTGAATTCAGAAACAAGATTCAAGAGAATGCATAATAATCAAAAGTGGGGGATGTGAACAATCTGAAATATTGACTTTTTAGTCAGCGGTAAATTACTTGTATTATGAAATGATGACTTTTAGTCTGACAAGGACAAGAATAAATTATTTAGTACAATTTAATGAATATGAACTAAAATAAGGTACAACCGTACCACATGCTGGAATCACTGTCCAAAATAAAATTTAATTTCCAACTAGTATTAATGGAATTGGATGATTAAAGATATCACATGTTTAGGTTTCTGATTGCACTATGTACGTAAGTGATTGAGTTGATTTGCTGAAATGTAGATGAAAGGTACTTTAGTTATTGATTACAGAAGCATAATCAAATTTTGTTTTTTTTTCAATAAAGCTGATCTCTACCTCTAGGAACTTATTAAAGAAATTTTTGGACCTTAATTCTGCCGTTTTTTGAAGATAACCAAATCTAATCAAAATTTTTGTGGCCTCGAACTAGCCAGCTAAGTGGGCGCGCCGATAAAAAGTCTAAATTTTCTCTTAAAATGAAGGGACTAAAAACTATTTTCTTCTATAGAAGCTATTAAAATGTATGCTTAAAGTTTTCGCAAGCACATTGTTGAAAAGGCAAAAGCATGCTTCTTTCTGCATTTCATTGAATGATAGAAAATTTATCAAAACCGTCCTTTGTTCGGTATCGGGGCAGATTTTTTTACCGTAGGAATTTAAGAACAAAATTTTTTCTTGGACGTAGAAACATTTCGATTATTGTAAACGTCAAGAAGTAGAAAACGTGTCTATTATAGACCGTCCCTAGAGAACTGGTGAGCCCGCTTGGCACGCTTCGCAGCTTCACCGCAATGAGTGGCCCACAGTTTCCGGATTACAACCCACACCGAATGACATGCATTACTATTGACACCGGCCCAGTGGGAGTAATAACCATTCTATGCCTTGAAATTGGAGTATTTGATTCACTGGTGCTTTGGAACACATTATTGTTTAAAATACTGTGCTCTATCTTGATTTTAACGGTTAGCAATGCATTATATCTGAAAGATTACATAACTATTACACAACTTTCGGCTTGCTCTTATGTTCCCTTGCTTTCACTTCGGTTCAAATTTCGTTCAACTATCGTAAAGATTTTCGAACAAAAATAAAAAAAACATTTTCTGAAAGTCAATGGACCGTCCAAAACGCTTCTCATTGTCTTTCAAATTGAGTTAGTGAAACTCATAAGTATGTCTCATAATCTATTTGAAAATCACGATTTGGTTCTGTAAATTTTGTGAGCTTGCGTACTTGATCTTGAGTCGCGAGTCGTGTTTATGTTCTATGTCCTACTTGCGCGGCGAGTGCGCTTTACACAATTTCCGAATGAATCCGCTTAGCGAATCACTTAAGGACTAATTGTTTACTTTACTCGATTTGTAAAGACAGTTAATCAAGAATAAGTTAAATTGAGCAACTGTACGCGAAGTGCAAAACTAAGAGAATGAAGAATAAGGCAACTGGTATTCCAGAAGTCATAACAAAATGTGAACACTAATTTTCCCGTTGTGGGAAAATGGGAGCAACAGACTAGCATGTGAAATAATAATGACTTATGCACATGCCCCTCAGGAATAGGTACACTAAATAAAATTAAGTACATCGTATGATAAGTTTACTGCACTAAATTAATTTTTGATGTATGACAATTCTCCCGCTTCAAAGAAAATTAAAATTGCATAAAGTAAAATTTTAATAGCAATATGAATAAAAATAATACTTATTCACCGGTTAAATAGTATCAACAATATATTTACTGGTTATCATAGCTAGTCATAATTAATAATGTATCAGTTTTAATGTATCAGAGTTTTCACATGTCTTCTTCATCAATGATCAGTTCATTTGAAGTGCTGTGATCGGCTGGCCGTATACGGGGGTCAGTCGGAGACACCTGTCCTATGATAGGCGAGGGAAAGTCGTTATGAATCGGTTCAACTCGAGTAGCTGTATCCACAATTGTTTGTATAACTGAAGGTTGAATCGATTCGATGTCGCCTACTCGTCGCTTCCTACGGGGTGGAGCAAAGTTCGGAGGACACGAATTAGTAGAATCACCTGATGAATCTTCTTTGTCATATCCATAATATTTAGGACTTTTCCTAGTCCGTTTGGTTGTTCGTGTCAGAGTATGGGCTGAAGTTGTTGTTGGAACTGAAGGAGATGATACGAGTGCTTCTTGCTGAGTATTTGTAGGCGGGGGTGCAATAAATACTTCTTCAGTTATAATTGGCTGTTCGGGAGCAGCCTCTGGAATTTCAGGTATTACTTGGGGAGCGAAATTGTCCGGAACTTTTGGCATGCGTACTCGCATTGCGCGAGCAATGTTGGATCTATTCGAGGATACACCACTACCAGTTTCCCGTTTTCTGTGTTTCATTTTTCTGTCTCCTTTCTGGAAGCGGGTACACTCTTTAATGTGGCTAAGTATCTTAGCCTCAGTTGTTTTCTCGTGTGTGCGGGGTCCTCTGTGGTTTATGTAGTCTGTCAATTTGGTTTTTCGTTCTTCACGAGTACCAAATTTTGCAATATCGCTATTGCGTACAGTCACTTCCATCTTACCCGGCTCGCGAATGACCGAAGTGTATTGGTCGGTCTTTTGTACTACCGATCCTGGGGCCAACACCTCATACAAGCCGTCCAGATTCTCCTTGGATCTCTTATGAAGGTGCTTCTTTCGGGCAATGTTTAATTGGACGGCGTGTTCTTTCAATGGGAGTGGACGATGTGCTTGCGTGGTGCGAAGGAAGCGTGATTCATTATCAGTTGCTAGCCGTTCGCGATTGGTAGCATCCTTTGTCGCCTTACACATATTACGTTCAATTTCATCGCCACTCCGGCTTTTTCCTCAGTGTTCCTCCGGCAGCAATTCGTTAGGGGTTACAGTTCCTTCATCTAAATAATGATTCAAAATTTTTTCATAACTTAAGTCAGACGATTTGGGTTGAGTACTTATATTACTAAGTGGTGTATTGGCCGTACGCCCGAAGTGAGATTCGAATGGCGAAAGCTTAGTTGTTTTATGTTTACATAAGCGAAGCTGGTATATAATTGATTTTAATGCTGCTTTAATGGTGAACGTATTTACTTCTTTATGTGCGTCTTTAATACATGCCAAGCGTTGTTTAATAGTACCAATAAGTCGTTCAACTAAACCTATTGCACGATGACCATTTGCCGGAGCTGGTATTAGTGTGATATTATTTTTTGTACAAAATTTTTTTACTTGGTTACCTATAAGACAACGGGCTTGATCTATTCTTAAGGAACGAGGAACTCCATGAATTTGTATATAATTATCTAAGAATTTTATGACATTCGAGGCATTTGCATTATCAACTAATTCCGCAGAAGGGTATTTTGAAAAGCTATCAATGCATGTTAAAATGTATATTTCATGTTCTTTTTCGTTATTAATGGGCCCTGCAAAATCTATTTGTATTTCTTGGTTTGGAACTATACATGGTGTATGTGCTTTAAATTGTTTTGCGGGAATAACAGATTTTAAGTTTTTACCAATAGCAGTGCAAGATTTGCACTCTATTGCTTTGACAAGCAAATCGCGATTTATGTATGGCCACCAGCAATGCTGAGCCATACATATCATCCCCCAGCTACCCGGGTGACTTGCATGTAGATCGTCAATGAGGGCCTCTTTGAGTGCATTCTGCATTCGGAATGGCCATCTTCTCGTCCATGCAAACACACCCGCCGGTCACATGAAGGTCCCGCCAATAACTATGAAGGTACGGGTTGAGGGCCTTCAGTCTTTCTTCATCCCTCCGAATTATGCAGTCTCGCACTTCTTTTAGAACTGCATCCTTACTTGTGAGTGATGCAATTAGACCTTTGCTAAAGATTTTTCCCACCACTCGTTCAAACGACATTACTTGGGGGCTATCCGTTAGTGGGGTACTTAAGTTTGAATGCGAGGAGGATCTGCGTGGCGTACTCGTTGTTGCATTGTCAGTGAATGACACGCGAGGCGAAGCTCTGGTAGATCGAGAGAAGAGTGTTTTTCCCTTGAGAGATGAAGCTTGTTGACTCATTGTTGATGAGAGTTGAGTTTTTTCAATTAAGTTAATTGACAAGGAGGAAGACAACTGAATTTCAGGTTGAGTTTGGGCAAAAAGCACTTGATTTTTGTTTATTAATTGAGCACGTGAGTTATTTAAGGTATTTGACTGTGGCTTACTAAAAACGGTAGAAATTTGAGGCTGATTTTTGATTGACAAGTGAGAATGACTTAAAGGAGTACATTTGGATGCATTTTGGTAAGCGAGTGACGCTTTTCTTGTATTTACTAGCCTTTGAGACTCAATTTGTACAGGAGTAGTTGTAAATGGTAGACTATGTGACGCAGATTTAGAGTAAATTGGGTAATTAGTAACTTGCGTTGCAAAACAGTCATCTAAGGAATGCATTTTAGTCTTTTGAGTAAATAGTAGAGGATTATGCCGGGCGGGTGTTAAATTGTTAAAGTGATAACAGTGAATTCTTTGCCATACAAATAATTTTTAAAATATTCAATGGACCAAACTACCCCAAGAAGTTCTAATTCGTTAATACTATAACGTTCTTCACTACTGTTTAAAAATCGGGATGCAAAAGATATCGGTTTCCAACCATCAACTGTTAGTTGTTCTAGTGCTGCTCCCAATCCGGAGCGTGAAGCATCACATTTGATTCGCGTTTGAAATTGGGGGTTATAATGAATGTTTTCTGTATGATTTGCTATGCGAGTTTTAATTGCATTAAAATGTAGTGTATGAGTGTCAGTCCAAATGTATTTAGTGGATTTACGAAGTAGAGGTCTTAACGGGTGGCAAAGTTGAGCTAAATTGGGAATAAATTTACTAATATAGTGGACTGAGCCGAGGAATGAGCGTAATTTTTTAAGTGTATTAGGAGGTTGTAATGACATAAAAGATGATGTTTTGGATTCGAGTGGCGAGATCCCAGATTGAGTTATATTATATCTTAACCATGAAATTTGTTGTTTTGCAAAGTGGCATTTCGGAAGATTAATACGAAGGTTATCTGCATCCAATTTTTTAAGACAATCTACTACAAGTTGAAAGTGATCATCTTCTGAACCTTTGCTAACAATAAAAATGTCGTCTAAGAAACAGAATGTATTTTTAAGTCCAATCAGAGTGTAATCCATTGCCTTCTGAAACTCGGCAGGCATGTCTGTAAGACCGTAGAATCCTGTCTTGAATCGATATGTGCCTGTCATGTCACCACTTATAATATTAAAATTACAATGATTAGCAGTTTCAGGGTGTAAGTTTAGTTGGCTGTAAGCGTATTTAAGATCAATAGTAGAGAAATATGTTTGCTCCGCGGGTTCTGTTTTGTAATTGGTTATTATTTGTGTTATCGAATCCATAAGTCTTTCAATATTTGGCATCTGATATTTGTTCTTGTGTATTGCTTTGTTAAGAGTTTTAGAATCTAGTGCTAATTTTATGGTTTGATCTCGTTTGACTGTGATTACAATAGGTGAAATAAAATATTGGTCAGAACAGTTATTCAATTTTTCTAAATGTCTCTCTACAAGAAGTTTTTTAATTTCAGTATTTACTCGTTCTTGCAAATTGATGGGTACTCTTCTACCCTTTTGATGTTTTGGCTGAAAACTACGATGAAATTTAGATTTGACAATGTGTATTTTTGAGCGACCAATACGTGTAATAAGTTGAGGGAATTGTTGTGCGATACGTGTTTTAAATGGACATTGAGATGTGATAGTGTTGACCATGCTACCTTCCTGTTTTGGGATTTTAGTTACTGATATTCCAAGAGCGTCAAATAGATCTCTTACCACTAGTGGTTTTAGTCCATCACGGACTACTACAAATTCAGCTTCTTCAAGTCGCCATCCATTGCTCGCAATTGGTGCCTGTATCATACCTATCACGTTCATGGGTTCGTTTGAAAATGTTTTGAGTTCCTGGGGAGGCGCTATGATCAACCAACGAGTAAGGGAAGAATTTTCCACAATTTCCGAAGCAAGAGACTCGGGCAAAATACTGCACACACTGCCGGAATCAATGAGAAGTCCAACATGGGTGTTACCAATTTGTAGGATGGTGTTCTTTGGTTCGATCTGTATTGCGTTACTTGCTATGCTAGCGACCATATTGTCATCTGAGCTGTCGTAATCCGATTCGCATTGCGGGTTATAATTCATATTTTGTATGGCATTTACCGTTTGATCAATTGTAGTTTCTTCAACGGAGTTAACATTAGAGCAATTAGATTTGTTTGATGATGATTTCGGTTTTCTGCACACTCGCGAAAAATGGTTTTGGAGGCCACAATTATTGCAAGTCTTGCCTCTCGCAATACACTCGACTTTATGATTAGCTGACCAAGTTAAGCCACAGTTCCTGCAGAGTTGGTTTGGTGATCGAGGAAAGCTGGATGTAGTCGGCCGTTGATTCGGTGGTCGAAAGGGTCGTTGAGGAATTATTGCATTAACTTGCGGAGCAGATTGCGAGTTTGTAATTTGTAGTTGGTTTCTTTGACCTAGTTCCATATTTATGGACAAACGTAATGCTTGGGCTGGTTCTAAAGTTTCTCGCAACAATTCCCGTTGAATTTCTGGATCTAACATATTTGCAAAAAATAAGTATCTGATGAGGGTGTCTTCTTGACTTCCGAGCTCACATTTTTCAGAAAGTTCTTTCAATTTTCCGAAGAAATGTTCGATAGACTCTCCTCTTGTCTGTTTCGTGGTGAGAAGTACATATATGTCGAATGTGATGTTGCGCTGACGAATAAATGCTGTTTCCATGATTGTCCAAAGTTCTGCTGTTGAGAGACTGTCCATCTTGAGATGTGGGTTTTGACTACAGACAATTCGACGTCCTTCAGTGCCCAAACTGAGATATAGCATTGACACAGTCTTTCGATCGGCCTGTGCCCATGGCTTGTCTCCGCACATTATTCCTATCTCCAGTTGTCTCTGGCACCGGTTTTCCCAGTTCATTTTTGATTGAGCGCTCATCGCCAATCTTTCCCGCTCCGATTGTGCTGATGATCCCGTTATCGTAACCTCATAGATCGGTTCAAGTGGTAGTGGCACTGTTTCAGGTTTTGGTTCCAACAAAGTGTCTATTGTGATATTTTCCTTCGCAAGAAGAGCTAACTTGGCCTGCATCTGCCACTTTTCCCATTTCAGCGGCGGGTCTACACTAGGTTTATCCCAAAATGGCTCAATGCCAAGTGGGGTTCGTTTTTGAGCTGCTGACTGCGCCATGTCGTACGCGAGTGGAGTTGCGTACTTGATCTTGAGTCGCGAGTTGTGTTTATGTTCTATGTCCTACTTGCGCGGCGAGTGCGCTTTACACAATTTCCAAATGAATCCGCTTAGCAAATCGCTTAAGGACTAATTGTTTACTTTACTCGATTTGTAAAGACAGTTATTGAAGAATAAGTTAAATTGAGCAACTGTACGCGAAGTGCAAAACTAAGAGAATGAAGAATAAGGCAACTGGTATTCCAGAAGTCATAACAAAATGTGAACACTAATTTTCCCGTTGTGGGAAAATGGGAGCAACAGACTAGCATGTGAAATAATAATGACTTATGCACATGCCCCTCAGGAATAGGTACACTAAATAAAAATAAGTACATCGTATGATAAGTTTACTGCACTAAATTAATTTATGATGTATGACACAAATCGAGTAAAGTAAACAATTAGTCCTTAAACGATTCGCTAAGCGGATTCATTTGGAAATTGTGTAAAGCGCACTCGCCGCGCAAGTAGGACATAGAACATAAACACAACTCGCGACTCAAGATCAAGTACGCAACTCCACTCGCGTACGACACCAGCAAAAAGTGTTTCCAAATATGACGAGGAATTTTTAGTTGCAACATTATCGAGCGTACATACTGATGCCCAATTACTTCAACAAAAACACAATCTCACAGCTAATTCACTTCATAAATTATATATTGATATTGATGGTGAACATAAAAATTCCAACACCAATACAGCACAAGTTTTAACCATAAATTATGAAGCCCAAAATCCTCAAACTGAAATTTCTGATTTACTCGCTTCGCGAAATAATAGTTCAAAATACTATTCAAAGCAAACTTCTACTTCAGACATAAAATCCGCCCAGCGTGTACGCTTAACAAACGTTAATTCAAATCTCGCCCCGCGAAACAATAGTCCAATATTCTATTCAAAACAAACTTCCAATTTAGACATAAATCCCGCTCAGCATGTTCGCTTAACAAATAATAGTTCAATCCTCGCGGCGCGAAAATACAACTCTAATATAACCTCCTTTACATTCAATCATCCGTATAGCACAAACGCCCCACACGTACATTTAACTAATAAAACTAAATCATTCGCGGATCAAATGCATAACTTATTTCTCCATTCCACTAATGGTATTAATTGTACTAGTGTACATGATCAGCGAGTACATTCCAGTCAAAACGATTTCGTACTCGCTAACACATATCCTTCTCCAAAAGTTAACACTTCTAATTTAATTAATACCACCTCCGATCTCGCACCGCGAGTACGCAATTTCTTTTAGCAATTTAACACCCGCCCGGCATAATCCTCTACTATTTACTCAAAAGACTAAAATGCATTCCTTAGATGACTGTTTTGCAACGCAAGTTACTAATTACCCAATTCACTCTAAATCTGCGTCACATAGTCTACCATTTACAACTACTCCTGTACAAATTGAGTCTCAAAGGCTAGTAAATACAAGAAAAGCGTCACTCGCTTACCAAAATGCATCCAAATTTACTCCTTTAAGTCATTCTCACTTGTCAATCAAAAATCAGCCTCAAATTTCTACCTTTTTTAGTAAGCCACAGTCAAATAACTTAAATAACTCACGTGCTCAATTAATAAACAAAAATCAAGTGCTTTTTGCCCAAACTCAACCTGAATTTCAGTTGTCTTCCTCCTTGTCAATTAACTTAATTGAAAAAACTCAACTCTCATCAACAATGAGTCAACAAGCTTCATCTCTCAAGGGAAAAACACTCTTCTCTCGATCTACCAGAGCTTCGCCTCGCGTGTCATTCACTGACAATGCAACAACGAGTACGCCACGCAGATCCTCCTCGCATTCAAACTTAAGTACCCCACTAACGGATAGCCCCCAAGTAATGTCGTTTGAACGAGTGGTTGGAAAAATCTTTAGCAAAGGTCTAATTGCATCACTCACAAGTAAGGATGCAGTTCTAAAAGAAGTCCGAGACTGCATAATTCGGGGGGGTGAAGAAAGACTGAAGGCCCTCAACCCGTACCTTCATAGTTATTGGCGGGACCTTCATGTGACCGGCGGGTGTGTTTGCATGGACGAGAAGATGGCCATTCCGAATGCACTCAAAGAGGCCCTCATTGACGATCTACATGCAAGTCACCCGGGTAGCTGGGGGATGATATGTATGGCTCAGCATTGCTGGTGGCCATACATAAATCGCGATTTGCTTGTCAAAGCAATAGAGTGCAAATCTTGCACTGCTATTGGTAAAAACTTAAAATCTGTTATTCCCGCAAAACAATTTAAAGCACATACACCATGTATAGTTCCAAACCAAGAAATACAAATAGATTTTGCAGGGCCCATTAATAACGAAAAAGAACATGAAATATACATTTTAACATGCATTGATAGATTTTCAAAATACCCTTCTGCGGAATTAGTTGATAATGTAAATTCCTCGAATGTCATAAAATTCTTAGATAATTATATACAAATTCATGGAGTTCCTCGTTCCTTAAGAATAGATCAAGCCCGTTGCCTTATAGGTAACCAAGTAAAAAAATTTTGTACAAAAAATAATATCACACTAATACCAGCTCCGGCAAATGATCATCGTGCAATAGGTTTAGTTGAACGACTTATTGGTACTATTAAACAACGCTTGGCATGTATTAAAGACGCACATAAAGAAGTAAATACGATCACCATTAAAGCAGCATTAAAATCAATTACATACCAGCTTCGCATATGTAAACATAAAACAACTAAGCTTTCGCCATTCGAATCTCACTTCGGGCGTACGGCCAATACACCACTTAGTAATATAAGTACTCAACCCAAATCATCTGACTTAAGTTATGAAAAAACTTTGAATCATTATTTAGATGAAGAAACTGTAACCCCTAACGAATTGCTGCCGGAGGAACACTGGGGAAACAGCCGGAGTGACGACGAAATTGAACGTAATATGTGTAAGGCGACAAAGGATACTACCAATCGCGAACGGCTAGCAACTGATAATGAATCACACTTCCTTCGCACCACGCAAGCACATCGTCCACTCCCATTGAAAGAACACGCCGTCCAATTAAACATTGCCCGAAAGAAGCACCTTCATAAGAGATCCAAGAAGAATCTGGACGGCTTGTATGAGGTGTTGGCCCCAAGATCGGTAGTACAAAAGACCGACCAATACACTTCGGTCATTCGCGAGCCGGGTAAGATGGAAGTGACTGTACGCAATAGCGATATTGCAAAATTTGGTACTCGTGAAGAACGAAAAACCAGCTGACAGACTACATAAACCACAGAGGACCCCGCACACACGAGAAAACAACTGAGGCTAAGATACTTAGCCACATTAAAGAGTGTACCCGCTTCCAGAAAGGGGACAGAAAAATGAAACACAGAAAACGAGAAACTGGTAGTGGTGTATCCTCGAATAAATCCAACATTGCTCGCGCAATGCGAGTACGCATGCCGAAACTTCTGGACAATTTCGCTCCCCAAGTAATACCTGAAATTCCAGAGGCTGCTCCCGAACAGCCAATTATAACTGAAGAAGTATTTACTGCACCCCCGCCTACAAATACTCAGCAAGAAGCACTCGTATCATCTCCTTCAGTTCCAACAACAACTTTAGCCCATACTCTGACACGAACAATCAAACGGACTAGGAAAAGTCCTAAATATTATGGATATGACAAAGAAGATTCATCAGGTGATTCTACTAATTCGTGTCCTCCGAACTTTGCTCCACCCCGTAGGAAGCGACGATTAGGCGACATCGAATCAATTCAACCTTCAGTTATACAAACAATTGTGGATACAGCTACTCGAGTTGAACCGATTCATAACGACTTTCCCTCGCCTATCATAGGACAGGTGTCTCCGACTGACCCCCGTATACGGCCAGCCGATCACAGCACTTCAAATGAACTGATCATTGATGAAGAAGACATGTGAAAACTCTGATACATTCAAACTGATACATTATTAATTATGACTAGCTATGATAACCAGTAAATATATTGTTGATACTATTTAACCGGTGAATAAGTATTATTATTATTCATATTGTTATTAAAATTTTACTTTATGCAATTTTAATTTTCTTTGAAGCGGGAGAAATGTCATACATCATAAATTAATTTGGTGCAGTAAACTTATCATACGATGTACTTAATTTTATTTAGTGTACCTATTCCTGAGGGGCATGTGCATAAGTCATTATTATTTCACATGCTAGTCTGTTGCTCCCATTTTCCCACAACGGGAAAATTAGTGTTCACATTTTGTTATGACTTCTGGAATACCAGTTGCCTTATTCTTCATTCTCTTAGTTTTGCACTTCGCGTACAGTTGCTCAATTTAACTTATTCTTCATTAACTGTCTTTACAAATCGAGTAAAGTAAACAATTAGTCCTTAAGCGATTCGCTAAGCGGATTCATTTGGAAATCGTGTAAAGCGCACTCGCCGCGCAAGTAGGACATAGAACATAAACACAACTCGCGACTCAAGATCAAGTATGCAACTCCACTCGCGTACGACAGATCGGTAGTACAAAAGACCGACCAATACACTTCGGTCATTCGCGAGCCGGGTAAGATGGAAGTGACTGTACGCAATAGCGATATTGCAAAATTTGGTACTCGTGAAGAACGAAAAACCAAATTGACAGACTACATAAACCACAGAGGACCCCGCACACACGAGAAAACAACTGAGGCTAAGATACTTAGCCACATTAAAGAGTGTACCCGCTTCCAGAAAGGAGACAGAAAAATGAAACACAGAAAACGAGAAACTGGTAGTGGTGTATCCTCGAATAAATCCAACATTGCTCGCGCAATGCGAGTACGCATGCCAAAAGTTCCGGACAATTTCGCTCCCCAAGTAATACCTGAAATTCCAGAGGCTGCTCCCGAACAGCCAATTATAACTGAAGAAGTATTTATTGCACCCCCGCCTACAAATACTCAGCAAGAAGCACTCGTATCATCTCCTTCAGTTCCAACAACAACTTTAGCCCATACTCTGACACGAACAACCAAACGGACTAGGAAAAGTCCTAAATATTATGGATATGACAAAGAAGATTCATCAGGTGATTCTACTAATTCGTGTCCTCCGAACTTTGCTCCACCCCGTAGGAAGCGACGAGTAGGCGACATCGAATCGATTCAACCTTCAGTTATACAAACAATTGTGGATACAGCTACTCGAGTTGAACCGATTCATAACGACTTTCCCTCGCCTATCATAGGACAGGTGTCTCCGACTGACCCCCGTATACGGCCAGCCGATCACAGCACTTCAAATGAACTGATCATTGATGAAGAAGACATGTGAAAACTCTGATACATTAAAACTGATACATTATTAATTATGACTAGCTATGATAACCAGTAAATATATTGTTGATACTATTTAACCGGTGAATAAGTATTATTATTATTCATATTGTTATTAAAATTTTACTTTATGCAATTTTAATTTTCTTTGAAGCGGGAGAAATGTCATACATCAAAAATTAATTTAGTGCAGTAAACTTATGATACGATGTACTTAATTTTATTTAGTGTACCTATTCCTGAGGGGCATGTGCATAAGTCATTATTATTTCACATGCTAGTCTGTTGCTCCCATTTTCCCACAACGGGAAAATTAGTGTTCACATTTTGTTATGACTTCTGGAATACCAGTTGCCTTATTCTTCATTCTCTTAGTTTTGCACTTCGCGTACAGTTGCTCAATTTAACTTATTCTTCATTAACTGTCTTTACAAATCGAGTAAAGTAAACAATTAGTCCTTAAGCGATTCGCTAAGCGGATTCATTTGGAAATTGTGTAAAGCGCACTCGCCGCGCAAGTAGGACATAGAACATAAACACAACTCGCGACTCAAGATCAAGTACGCAACTCCACTCGCGTACGACATGGCGCAGTCAGCAGCTCAAAAACGAACCCCACTTGGCATTGAGCCATTTTGGGATAAACCTAGTGTAGACCCGCCGCTGAAATGGGAAAAATGGCAGATGCAGGCCAAGTTAGCTCTTCTTGCGAAGGAAAATATCACAATAGACACTTTGTTGGAACCAAAACCTGAAACAGTGCAACTACCACTTGAACCGATCTATGAGGTTACGATAACGGGATCATCAGCACAATCGGAGCGGGAAAGATTGGCGAGGAACGCTCAATCAAAAATGAACTGGGAAAACCGGTGCCAGAGACAACTGGAGATAGGAATAATGTGCGGAGAAAAGCCATGGGCACAGGCCGATCGAAAGACTGTGTCAATGCTATATCTCAGTTTGGGCACTGAAGGACGTCGAATTGTCTGTAGTCAAAACCCACATCTCAAGATGGACAGTCTCTCAACAGCAGAACTTTGGACAATCATGGAAACAGCATTTATTCGTCAGCGCAACATCACATTCGACAGATATGTACTTCTCACCACGAAACAGACAAGAGTAGAGTCTATCGAACATTTCTTCGGAAAACTGAAAGAACTTTCTGAAAATTGTGAGCTCGGAAGTCAAGAAGACACTCTCATCAGATACTTATTTTTTGCAAATATGTTAGATCCAGAAATTCAACGGGAATTGTTGCGAGAAGCTTTAGAACCAGCCCAAGCATTACGTTTGTCCATAAATATGGAACTAGGTCAAAGAAACCAACTACAAATTACAAACTCGCAATCTGCTCCGCAAGTTAATGCAATAATTCCTCAACGACCCTTTCGACCACCGAATCAACGGCCGACTACATCCAGCTTTCCTCGATCACCAAACCAACTCTGCAGGAACTGTGGCTTAACTTGGTCAGCTAATCATAAAGTCGAGTGTATTGCGAGAGGCAAGACTTGCAATAATTGTGGCCTCCAAAACCATTTTTCGCGAGTGTGCAGAAAACCGAAATCATCATCAAACAAATCTAATTGCTCTAATGTTAACTCCGTTGAAGAAACTACAATTGATCAAACGGTAAATGCCATACAAAATATGAACTATAACCCGCAATGCGAATCGGATTACGACAGCTCAGATGACAATATGGTCGCTAGCATCGCAAGTAACGCAATACAGATCGAACCAAAGAACACCATCCTACAAATTGGTAACACCCATGCTGGACTTCTCATTGATTCCGGCAGTGTGTGCAGTATTTTGCCCGAGTCTCTTGCTTCGGAAATTGTGGAAAATTCTTCCCTTGCTCGTTGGTTGATGATAGCGCCTCACCAGGAACTCAAAACATTTTCAAACGAACCCATAAACGTGATAGGTATGATACAGGCACCAATTGCGAGCAATGGATGGCGACTTGAAGAAGCTGAATTTGTAGTAGTCCGTGATGGACTAAAACCACTAGTTGGAAGAGATCTATTTGACGCTCTTGGAATATCAGTAACTCAAATCCCAAAACAGGAAGGTAGTATGGTCAACACTATCACATCTCAATGTCCATTTAAAACACGTATCGCACAACAATTCCCTCAACTTATTACACGTATTGGTCGCTCAAAAATACACATTGTCAAATCTAAATTTCATCGTAATTTTCAGCCAAAACATCAAAAGGGTAGAAGAGTACCCATCAATTTGCAAGAACGAGTAAATACTGAAATTAAATAACTTCTTGTAGAGGGACATATAGAAAAACTGAATAACTGTTCTGACCAATATTTTATTTCACCTATTGTAATCACAGTCAAACGAGATCAAACCATAAAATTAGCACTAGATTCTAAAACTCTTAACAAAGCAATACACAAGAACAAATATCAGATGCCAAATATTGAAAGACTTATGGATTCGATAAAACAAATAATAACCAATTACAAAACAGAACCCGCGGAGCAAATATATTTCTCTACTATTGATCTTAAATACGCTTAAAGCCAACTAAACTTACACCCTGAAACTGCTAATCATTGTAATTTTAATATTATAAGTGGTGACATGACAGGCACATATCGATTCAAGACAGGATTCTACGGTCTTACAGACATGCCTGCCGAGTTTCAGAAGGCAATGGATTACACTCTGATTGGACTTAAAAATACATTCTGTTTCTTAGACGACATTTTTATTGTTAGCAAAGGTTCAGAAGATGATCACTTTCAACTTGTATTAGATTGTCTTAAAAAATTGGATGCAGATAACCTTCGTATTAATCTTCCGAAATGCCACTTTGCAAAACAACAAATTTCATGGTTAGGATATAATATAACTCAATCTGGGATCTCGCCACTCGAATCCAAAACATCATCTATTATGTCATTACAACCTCCTAATACACTTAAAAAATTACGCTCATTCCTCGGCTCAGTCCACTATATTAGTAAATTTATTCCCAACTTTGCCACCCGTTAAGACCTCTACTTCGTAAATCCACTAAATACATTTGGACTGACACTCATACACTACATTTTAATGCAATTAAAACTCGCATAGCAAATCATACAGAAAACATTCATTATAACCCCCAATTTCAAACGCGAATCAAATGTAATGCTTCACGCTCCGGATTGGGAGCAGCACTAGAACAACTAACAGTTGATGGTTGGAAACCGATATCTTCTGCATCCCGATTTTTAAACAGTAGTGAAGAACGTTATAGTATTAACGAATTAGAACTTCTTGGGGTAGTTTGGTCCATAGAATATTTTAAAAATTATTTGTATGGCAAAGAATTCACTGTTATCACTGATCACAGCGCATTACTTTCCATTTTAAAAGAACATCGATCAAATAAAAGTTACAATAGTTGGTTATCACGGTGGGTTGACCGTCTCTTGCCTTATCAATTCTCAATAGAGCATTTACCTGGCGCGAAAATGAGCCTAGTTGATTACATATCTCGTAATCCATATCAACCAGCAAAAAGTGTTTCCAAATATGACGAGGAATTTTTAGTTGCAACATTATCGAGCATACATACTGATGCCCAATTACTTCAACAAAAACACAATCTAACAGCTAATTCACTTCATAAATTATATATTGATATTGATGGTGAACATAAAAATTCCACCACCAATACAGCACAAGTTTTAACCATAAATTATGAAGCCCAAAATCCTCAAACTGAAATTTCTGACTTACTCGCTTCGCGAAATAATAGTTCAAAATACTATTCAAAGCAAACTTCTACTTCAGACATAAAATCCGCCCAGCGTGTACGCTTAACAAACGTTAATTCAAATCTCGCCCCGCGAAACAATAGTCCAAAATTCTATTCAAAACAAACTTCCAATTTAGACATAAATCCCGCTCAGCATGTTTGCTTAACAAATTTTAGTTCAAATCTCGCGGCGCGAAAATACAACTCTAATATAACCTCCTTTACATTCAATCATCCGTATAGCACACACGCCCCACACGTACATTTAACTAATAAAACTAAATCATTCGCGGATCAAATGCATAACTTATTTCTCCATTCCACTAATGGTATTAATTGTACTAGTGTACATGATCAGCGAGTACATTCCAGTCAAAACAATTTCGTACTCGCTAACACATATCCTTCTCCAAAAGTTAACACTTCTAATTTAATTAATACCACCTCCGATCTCGCACCGCGAGTACGCAATTTCTTTTAGCAATTTAACACCCGCCCGGCATAATCCTCTACTATTTACTCAAAAGACTAAAATGCATTCCTTAGATGACTGTTTTGCAACGCAAGTTACTAATTACCCAATTCACTCTAAATCTGCGTCACATAGTCTACCATTTACAACTACTCCTGTACAAATTGAGTCTCAAAGGCTAGTAAATACAAGAAAAGCGTCACTCGCTTACCAAAATGCATCCAAATTTACTCCTTTAAGTCATTCTCACTTGTCAATCAAAAATCAGCCTCAAATTCCTACCTATTTTAGTAAGCCACACTCAAATGCCTTAAATAACTCACGTGCTCAATTAATAAACAAAAATCAAGTGCTTTTTGCCCAAACTCAACCTGAAATTCAGTTGTCTTACTCCTTGTCAATTAACTTAATTGAAAAAACTCAACTCTCATCAACAATGAGTCAACAAGCTTCATCTCTCAAGGGAAAAACACTCTCCTCTCGATCTACCAGAGCTTCGCCTCGCGTGTCATTCACTGACAATGCAACAACGAGTACGCCACGCAGATCCTCCTCGCATTCAAACTTAAGTACCCCACTAACAGATAGCCCCCAAGTAATGTCGTTTGAACGAGTGGTGGGAAAAATCTTTAGCAAAGGTCTAATTGCATCACTCACAAGTAAGGATGCAGTTCTAAAGGAAGTGCGAGACTGCATAATTCGGGGGGATGAAGAAAGACTGAAGGCCCTCAACCCGTACCTTCATAGTTATTGGCGGGACCTTCATGTGACCGGTGGGTGTGTTTGCATGGACGAGAAGGTGGCCATTCCGAATGCACTCAAAGAGGCCCTCATTGACGATCTACATGCAAGTCACCCGGGTAGCTGGGGGATGATATGTATGGCTCAGCACTGCTGGTGGCCATACATGAATCGCGATTTGCTTGTCAAAGCAATAGAGTGCAAATCTTGCACTGCTATCGGTAAAAACTTAAAATCTGTTATTCCCGCAAAACAATTTAAAGCACATACACCATGTATAGTTCCAAACCAAGAAATACAAATAGATTTTGCAGGGCCCATTAATAACGAAAAACAACATGAAAAATACATTTTAACATGCATTGATAGATTTTCAAAATACCCTTCTGCGGAATTAGTTGATAATGCAAATGCCTCGAATGTCATAAAATTCTTAGATAATTATATACAAATTCATGGAGTTCCTCGTTCCTTAAGAATAGATCAAGCCCGTTGTCTTATAGGTAACCAAGTAAAAAATTTTTGTACAAAAAATAATATCACACTAATACCAGCTCCGGCAAATGATCATCGTGCAATAGGTTTAGTTGAACGACTTATTGGTACTATTAAACAACGCTTGGCATGTATTAAAGACGCACATAAAGAAGTAAATACGTTCACCATTAAAATCAATTATATACCAGCTTCGCATATGTAAACATAAAACAACTAAGCTTTCGCCATTCGAATCTCACTTCGGGCGTACGGCCAATACACCACTTAGTAATATAAGTACTCAACCCAAATCATCTGACTTAAGTTATGAAAAAACTTTGAATCATTATTTAGATGAAGAAACTGTAACCCCTAACGAATTGCTGCCGGAGGAACACTGGGGAAACAGCCGGAGTGACGACGAAATTGAACGTAATATGTGTAAGGCGACAAAGGATGCTACCAATCGCGAACGGCTAGCAACTGATAATGAATCACGCTTCCTTCGCACCACGCAAGCACATCGTCCACTCCCATTGAAAGAACACGCCGTCCAATTAAACATTGCCCGAAAGAAGCACCTTCATAAGAGATCCAAGAAGAATCTGGACGGCTTGTTTAAGGTGTTGGCCCCAGGATCGGTAGTACAAAAGACCGACCAATACACTTCGGTCATTCGCGAGCCGGGTAAGATGGAAGTGACTGTACGCCATAGCGATATTGCAAAATTTGGTACTCGTGAAGAACGAAAAACCAAATTGACAGACTACATAAACCGCAGATGACCCCGCACACACGAGAAAACAACTGAGGCTAAGATACTTAGCCACATTAAAGAGTGTACCCGCATCCAGAAAGAAGACAGAAAAATGAAACACAGAAAACGAGAAACTGGTAGTGGTGTATCCTCGAATAAATCCAACATTGCTCGCGCAATGCGAGTACGCATGCCGAAAGTTCCGGACAATTTCGCTCCCGAAGTAATACCTGAAATTCCAGAGGCTGCTCCCGAACAGCCAATTATAACTGAAGAAGTATTTATTGCACCCCCGCCTACAAATACTCAGCAAGAAGCACTCGTATCATCTCCTCCAGTTCCAACAACAACTTTAGCCCATACTCTGACACGAACAACCAAACGGACTAGGAAAAGTCCTAAATATTATGGATATGACAAAGAAGATTCATCAGGTGATTCTACTAATTCGTGTCCTCCGAACTTTGCTCCACCCCGTAGGAAGCGACGAGTAGGCGACATCGAATCGATTCAACCTTCAGTTATACAAACAATTGTGGATACAGCTACTCGAGTTGAACCGATTCATAACGACTTTCCCTCGGCTATCATAGGACAGGTGTCTCCGACTGACCCCCGTATACGGCCAGCCGATCACAGCACTTCAAATGAACTGATCATTGATGAAGAAGACATGTGAAAACTCTGATACATTAAAACTGATACATTATTAATTATGACTAGCTATGATAACCAGTAAATATATTGTTGATACTATTTAACCGGTGAATAAGTATTATTTTTATTCATATTGTTATTAAAATTTTACTTTATGCAATTTTAATTTTCTTTGAAGCGGGAGAAATGTCATACATCATAAATTAATTTGGTGCAGTAAACTTATCATATGATGTACTTAATTTTATTTAGTGTACCTATTCCTGAGGGGCATGTGCATAAGTCATTATTATTTCACATGCTAGTCTGTTGCTCCCATTTTCCCACAACGGGAAAATTAGTGTTCACATTTTGTTACGACTTCTGGAATACCAGTTGCCTTATTCTTCATTCTCTTAGTTTTGCACTTCGCGTACAGTTGCTCAATTTAACTTATTCTTCATTAACTGTCTTTACAAATCGAGTAAAGTAAACAATTAGTCCTTAAGCGATTCGCTAAGCGGATTCATTTGGAAATTGTGTAAAGCGCATTCGCCGCGCAAGTAGGACATAGAACATAAACACAACTCGCGACTCAAGATCAAGTACGCAACTCCACTCGCGTACGACAGTTCCCTTGCTTTCACTTCGGTTCAAATTTCGTTCCACTATCGTAAAGATTTTCGAACAAAAATAAAAAAAACATTTTCTGAAAGTCAATGGACCGTCCAAGACGCTTCTCATTGTCTTTCAAATTGAGTTAGTGAAAATCATAAGTATGTCTCATAATCTATTTGAAAATCACGATTTGGTTCTGTAAATTTTGTCAGCTTACCAATGAGAAGCGAACAATTTCGACTGCTGAACAATTTTCATACATACGTTGAACTTGGGACATCCTTGCAAAATAATCCAATGCGTTTGCGATAACTCTGCATTTTGAGGAAGACAAATCATGCTTCAACTCTTGGACGATTTCATTAACTGCGGTAGATCTTTCTTGACTTAATGGAGAAAGGCCTATAACTCTACATACAAGCCATCCATTTTTTATCTTTGTCTTCTGTACAATTAGCCATCCAGTAAACAGTTTCAAAAAATTTCTTTGAAGATTTGCTCCCTTTTTAACTGATTCTTGTTAGACGTCTTTTCCCTTTATTATTATCCCGTTCGAGGACCTAAAATTATAAACATTCCAGGCTCGAATAATTTTGGCAAAATTTAATGATAAGCGGTATCTAACTCGCCTTGACAAGTAGGAAAACTCACCTCCATTTTCTTACATTATTTTGCACTAAATGCGTTGAAATTAGAGATGTAAATTCAACGCACTCAACGCAAAATTATGTTAGAAAATTCAGTGAATTTTTTGAACTTGTCAACGCTAGTTACCACTTATCGTACATAATTCTGACAAAGTTCCTCGGACCGAGAATGCTGATACTTGGACCACCTATACATACTTTGACGCAAAGTTATATAAGATCTACGCTAAGTTCAGCGCAAAATTATGATTGATCTACGCTTAAAAACGCGAAATGATATAAAATCAAGGCGCAAGCGTAGGTCTTAAAAAAATTCAACGCATTCGCCGCGAATCTTACACATAATTTTGCGTTTTTAGCGTTCACACCTCTGCCGGGGTTGCTTCAGCTGAAAACATCGGAAAACTTTGCATTGATTGGTGAATGGTGGGTATCATTCTATTTGAAATTGATTCAGGAAATCTTAAAATTGTCGGATTTAATTGGATTTGCAGATGTTGACGTGTCATGGCGAAGAATTACTGAGATAGTAGTAGAATGAGTGATTTTTTAATGAGTGAAACTGCTGCCCAGAAATTTATTGTAGCGCAGTTGTTAGAGAAAAATTTGGATCATTAAGACTCATTCAAAAAGTCAGATGCAAATATTGGACGAAGAACATAACGATAGAGACTGCGTTTCGTCAATTCTTACCTTTAAGATTATTGATTCTTATAAGTTCGGCTGCGATACAGAGTCCCTTTGTAGGGGGACATCCCGATATAGCTAGAAGGTTATTGACGCGCGTGATGAACCAATTTTCTCTTGCGATTAAGGCGTAATTGCTTTTCGACTCAATTCTATTTTGGGTTCTACTTCTTTTCACCCCGATTTATTTAACCCAGTGTATGGTCACCCTTCAGTTAACCCCGCAATTTATTTACCCCGAAATCGGTTTAACAGCGAAATCTTTTATCTATTTCGGTATCCAAAAGAAAAATTAGCAAAGCTAAAGTTCAAAGGACTTAAATAAAACAAAACTACTGACCTTCAAGAGAGCGGCATTGAACAGCTTGCGTTTGTTTCAAATCAAAGATGACGAGACTGCTTTTTAAAACAATGCCTTTGATAGAAAAAGAACACTTGACAAGTCTGACCTCTTCTATGTTGCACTTTGATTGGAATCAAAAAAGTTCAAAAACTGTCGTAGTCTAGAAAACGGAAGAACCAGTACTTTTCAAATGAAAGTATGTAAGCTAAACTTTAAAACCTACTTTCTGAGCAGGCATAAATTAGCCATTCAAAACAAAATTCAACCGTGTATTTAACAGAATTTCCAATGAAATCCAGATTGATATTTTTGCTAGCAGCTACGCTGTGCAAGCTTCAAATCTAAATGTTGCAAAACTGTGTTCCCAATTAGGGGTCCCATCATAGGGTTAACGCCCGGGATCAAATTCCCTAATGAGTTACGATATGAGGCTTCGACGTAACTCAGTGAGTACGCAAGGAGGGCGCCAACTCGAAAATATTAAGATGGATTTCGAATTTAAATTAACACGAAAACAAACACAATAAAATACACAATAAATACACAACTAAGTCAAACTGGTATAATTTGTTCGGAAACATAAGCAAAGCTCGTCTATTTTCTCAATAACGAAGCTATCTAAATTCTGCTGATCCGCCACATTCGTTATTTCCTCGACAATCAATTCAAAAGATTTTTCTATTTGCTCATTTCTTTCGAAAGCTAGAGCAGGGATCATTTTAAGCGCCAGGGCCACTTCATGATTTTCTGACACCAGCTTTTTTAGTCCAAGTTCTCCAATTTTTCTAACAAAATTTTGAGTTAAATGGAAATAACAGCCCGACAACATTGAAGCTGGATGATGTTTTTGAAAGGCATTATTAGGGGCAATTTCAAAATCCAACAGAACCTTATCCGGCTTACAAACTGAGGCAAAGGTGTCTAAGGCATCAAGTAATCGGCTGTACATTTTTTCCGTTTTGTTGGGAAGGAGGGCATATAAACAAGCAGGGGAAATACCGAGAACATATACATGAAGGGTGTAAATTTGATAAAGTTTTTGGGCGATAGTTTAAAAGTTCCATCCCCAAGCCAAAACTTGGAGCTTTCGAGAACCGATGTCATATAGGGATTACCAAAAACTAAAATACGCTCGTGGTCATCTTTTCCGCTGTCATACCACAAAAACTCATGAAACTTATCAGGTATATCAAAATGCCGGTCCGATGGCTCATGAACTGACCTTTCTCAAGTTTGTATAACCTTTCTCAAGCGCTGCGAGGTTTGTATTAAATTTGGCTTTGACGGCAACGCATACTGAGTCGAAAGAACGTCAGTTACTGGTAAAATTGCCGAAGCTACGGCTGCTGCGTTAGGTTTTCACTCAGGGCTTCGATCTCTTTTAAACTTTTCGTGTGGCTGGCTTTCCAATCGAAGCACTATGATTGTGCTCACCGTTCAAGCGAATAAGTTGGTCATCTTGTGTTAAAGCGGAAACGCGGCACTTGTAACTTTGATATTTTGAGCAATTCCAGGCAGTGGTAAACTTATTTAATTTTTTAACATAAAACTCATGGCCTTCTACAACTAATATTTCTTTGTTTTTTGAAGAAATAGTAAACTCAAAGTCGGCAGTTATCATGCTGAATTCAAAATGCAATAAAACAAGAAATGTTCTTGAGTTGCATCCAGTTTTCAATTGCTTTCAATTGCCCCATTAAGGATTAGTTGAGATAACTAATTCGCTAATTGTTATAGTTTTGCATTAAACTATTGTGTCGTTAGCTCTATGTCCCTGACAATTATGATCCATGAATTTACAGATTAAAATCGGGGTGAAATGATTGAGGTGTGAAAAGTATGTTCACACCTCAGTCATTTCACCCCGATTTTAATCTCCATTAATTAAAATAGAATTAATTGAGGCTTAATTATCCTCAATTATAGGAAGCTTAAAATCGGGGTGAAACAATATAGGGGTTAAATAATTGAGGGGTTAAATGATGTAGGGGTTAAAATATAGGGGGTTAAAAGAATATACCGACTTCAAAACTGGGCAAATTTGATATTAATTCTTTCAGCTCAGTTCAGCATGTCAAATTATCGATATCCATTTACAATACATCAATACCATATGTTCAATCAAAAATTTACTGATACTTGGGCTTCTTTTTCTTCGTTTTCTTGCTGTTAACCACTTTCGTTGGTTTATTGCTCTTTCTGTTCGCATCTTCTCTCCTTTCTCTGTTCTTTTTGAATCCATTTTGATCTTCTGTTTTTCTTCTCTTGTCAACAGAGTTAGTTACTTCTGCAGTTTGTTTGTCACTTTCATCACTTGAGGTCCACATCAATCTATCAGCTGTAAAACAAACGTGACATTTGATTTTAAAAAATCTTTTCAATAAAGCTTTGATTTTTTAATGGTCCGTCTAAGATTTTTTTTCCCGTACATCAACCGGATCATGCACATGGACGCTAAATTCTTCACTTCTAGTCTGTTTGAAAACATGAGTACACTGCTGTTAAAAAATTGCATGCCAACCATACTAGAAAAAGGAAAATAACAAAAGCTCTCAAACTACACATTTTTTTTATGAATGTATCTTTTGGAGCTCGGTGAACAGGGTGGCCGAATTCTTCGAGAAATTTATAAAAGCAAACACTCTCTGTCTTTAAAAAATGAATGGAGTCTAACCCGTGAGTTTAGCTGCTATTGGAGGCAGTACATATATAAGTATTATGGCAAGAGTGGTTGTGTCGTGGCAGTACCAGTTGAAGATAATCAGTGGCAACACACTTATGTGCATTCCGGTGTATGACAACCCTGAAATACAAAACCTTCGTATCATAAAGGGTTCGTAAACACAAACAACAAGACAGTAAAAGCGCCCTAACTAAGTCTGCGTGGCACAGAGTGGTCTCATATCCTTATTCAAAAAACATACAATGCATCGAATTATAGCATTATGGTCATTGCATTCTACGACTACTTTCATCTAAACACAAGAAAAATCATTATTGATTTGGACACCTCAAGTCGGATGGGAATAAGGAGAGAAAAGGATGACCTTGACCTGAGTTTGAAAAGGCACAAAATCATGATAAACGCCTTTTTATTGAATTTCATACAGAATTAAATTCCTTTTTCAAACGATAATTTTAAAAGAACTATTACCTCTATCAGACCCAGAGCAGTAGACCTACAAAAATTCAAATTTTGTATCCTTTTGTTGATTTCAAATATCAGTTTGTTTTATGTTGCCTCGTTGATTTAGCTGTTTGGACAACTGGTTTGAACCGTTGTTCTCCTATCTTAAATTGAGAAAAAAAACGTCTAAAAAGTCCAAAAATATTACTTTGAGCACGAAGTTTCTAAAATAATTTGAAAAAGCAGCAACAGGAACAAAGAGAACACAGTACGGCGATGAATTGCAGTCCAAATGTAACGAATTACAATACAAAAAGCAATACAAATCTAAAACGTCATAAAACAACAAATGTTGAGATCCTTTAGTAGAAAAAAAAACCGAAAACATATATCTAGCACAACTTCATGAAGCTTCAATATTATTTCCTCAACTTTTGTAAAACACATCAGGTATCTCAGCTTCCAAAAAACAACGAAAGATGCTTAAAAACAGTTTGATAGTTAAAACCAAGCTCAGAAGAGCTGTAAATTGTGATAAAAATCAAACTGGTATCTGAAAAATTCAGTTCAAAGGTTGTTGAGAACTACAAAATTTTTTAAAACTATGCAGAAAATTTAATTAGTTTAAGCAGTTGAAAGCTTCTAACTTGATGCAAAGCTCTTAGAGAAACAAAAATGCTTCGCAGAAAACAAATTCTGAATAGCCAGATTAACCAACAATTGATTTCAAAAATAAAAGATTTTTTTACCACTTACATGCATAAAAACCCAAAAATTAAAAAATTCTAGAAGTCTGCACAATATTGTGATGCATTTTCTCTCAAAACGTTAAAAAGAGTAGTAATGCAAAACTAAGATATCTACATAAGCCAATCAGACAACAAAATTGGTAACACTGCGACAAGAAAATACAAGCATTTCATTTTGCGACAAAAAGCAAACAAAGCGGTTTCAAAGACTATTGATCTTTTCAAAACCCTAACACTAAAAGTTATTTTAAATTAGAAATACTCCTTGCGATTGATTTGTCATAGGAATTGATCTGACAGAATCACTTTTAATGAGCTGAAGTGATCCGAAAAACACAACAGCCTCCAAACAATCCAAGAAAATAGAACATTGTAAAAGGTCGACAAAAATTGATATAAATAGTTTGAGCGAATATTGTGCCAAAATGACAAAAGAAGTTTAATATAAACAAGTTGAGCTCAAATAAACCTATACTCGGTTTTTTTGCCTAACTTATAGCATGCAAAAATGCAGACTGGCTGAAATCCAATTCCTTAAAGGTGCCACAAATCCTCGATTTATTTCAAATCTAAAATTGATTTGCTCGTTTTCTTTAGTAGCAACAAAACAATCGAGAGCTTTAAAAAGTTAAAAATCAAGAGTTGAACAAAAATTCCACAATAACAATTTAAAAGATTGCCGGAAAATAGCTGCCGTTGATTCCAATAAGCATGATTGGGATTGAAAGAATAGAAGATATCGAAAAAAAGATTTTTGCACAAAAACATTTTTTAAGTCCGATTTATTTTGATGGCATTCCATAGTTGAACATACTTCTGTTTCTTAGAGAGAGGCTACAGGGGCTACTATCAATACCAATAAGCATAAGAGATGGTAACTAAGACTTATAGTAACGACGTTCAAATAGCGGGCATCTAAAATTGGGCTTTATGGGTTTATCCCGTTTCTACTTCTGACTTCAATTTTTTATACTGACTCTGTTCATTTTGAATTGCTTTGCTGAGCAACTGATGTTCAAAATCACTTTTAGCAGAATGAGAGAAGAGAGAAACTAGTCTAGAGAAGTCAAAAAGATTTCACGCAAAATGTCGAAAAAGCGGCAAAATGGTAAAGCGAAAAAAAGTTCGACGAAGTAAAAAAAAATTAGGAGCGCTACAATAGCCGGCTGAGAAGATGAGGGCGGCTATTAAAAATACAAAATACATATATGTAAAATCTTAGACGACTATAAATTTAAAACCATTTGAAGAGAAATAACGAGCTGAACTGTTAACATTAACCGACTAACGTCGGAAAAATTGTTCTCAAACGACAAGCGGCGCAATTTAATTCAGGTGCTCTAGCCTCGATTTTTCTGTTACGGGTGCGAAATCAGCCAACGGTAGGATTCAACCCCCAACCTCTTGAGTCCGTTTCCGTAATCTCGACGAAGGTATCAACCGCTTGGCTATCAAGGACATGTCATAGAGTCTCTAAAAATGAGTTTTGTTTGAAAAACGAACTTTATTTTGGTGTGCCAGCAATTGAAATCACTCAAGAATCAAGAAGTACGTGAAAATAATTGCCTATCATTCGAGAGCAATTAATAACTTTAAACTATTTCGCTTATATAAAATTGTTTCAAGAGATCGACAATAATAAAAAAAAGACATTCAAGACTCTTTATCGAAGTCTCCAGTAGATGGGTTCATAAATAAACCAAACTTGTAAAAAAGTTTGGAGAAAAGTAAAAAGGAAATTTAAATTATAAAGGAAAAATGTTACCATAAAACTGGAGATGTAACATAAACTAAAGCGACTAACGTCGGACAAATTGCTCTCGAATAACAAACGGTGCAATTTAAAAATCAAGAGAGGAGAGGGCCGTAGCCTCGATAAATTTTTATGAAAGCAAAAATTCACAATAGGGAGGTGCACCAACCCGAGCCCTCCGGCATGATAGACTGAATCATTAACACCTCGGCTATCCCGGCTGGGTAATAAAAACGCTTTCGTTTTCCAATCACTTTTGTTTTAACAACAGCCTTACAATCTCTTTGTTTTAGCAACGGACTTAGAATCCCTTTTTTTATCAACACTTAATTTCCTGCTAGAAGCTATTTAGATCGCACAAAAATAAAGAGTTCAAGCGTTAAAACGTCATTCAAGAAGTGGAATCCAACGAATGCTCTGGAACAAAAGCGTAAAAACGGCCACTCAAAAGTAAACTCCAATAGGGAACTTTTCATCACTCCCAGCAACAAAAATTTTCGAACTTTAAACTACGCTGAAAAATTTACCTCGCAGGATTCTTCATTTCGAGAAACCGAATAAGATGACACAAATTCTCGTAGAATGCGCTGTAACATTTGAACATTGAATTGATAAAAATAAAAATCTAGACTCGCATAAATAATTCGCAATTCTTCGAAACGTCGAAACAGAAAACAAAAAAACTAACAATAAATTCACTCGTTTCTTGCTAACCCCTTGCGTTATCTTATATTTATTTCTTCCGAATCATTTAATTTTTTCCTCCGAATCACTTGTCATCATTTGGTCTTTCCGCTTGTTTTTTTAAAATAAAAGTTTACAGTGACGTTCACACAACGAACTACTTGCATTTAGCAGTACACATCCAAAAGAAAACTAAATATTACAATCGACTAAAAACGGACAATAATTGCGCTGCTAGAACCTGCATGACTGGCGAATTCAAATATCAAATAGTGAATTACACTACCAGTTGTCGAATGCAAGCTCCGTGCCGTAACGGTAGCAAATTCCAGAGTCGGGAACTGTTTTTTTTTCACCTTTAAACGAAATTGTTGCTCTCATAGCCACTCATAAACAAACAAATGCTTTTTTGTACCGATAGTGGTTTTGTGGTCTTACAAGAGACTAACCGACAAGACTGGCCATTTACATTTCAAAAGGTGCAAAACTATCAATTATGGAGGATCTTAATTTTAATAAATTTTTGCCACAGAATCAAAAAATACAAAGAATATAAAATGAATTTTCAACACTAACCTGGGGCGGCAAGAGCAATCAAGTAAATTGGCACTGTGACCTTTTTGACAGACAAGGGTGACAAATAGTCCACGTAAAACACTGACAGTATATAAACATACTGAAGTAGAAAAGCTTGAGCAAAGGGGATTTTCAAATCAAAATTACAAACTGAATTTTCGTGAATAAGCTCAATTTTGTGCGCGTGAATATTACTTGCAGACCAATTCCAGACATAAGGCATTAAGAAATAAGCACCGAAGCCGACTGAAATCTGGGCTATAATGACGACTATTTTTTTCAGAATCGATAACTTTTTCTCCAAAATAACCATAACAGGATCGGCAGAAGCGTCTCTAAAAGTGTAAAGGTGTAAGATAATTCTTGAAGCTGTGTAAACACACCACCAAAACACTCCATAGTGAAACATAACACACGTCCCTTCATAAGCGCCGGTTATAACTTGGAAAGAGGCGATAATTTCCAGAAGCAAAAACCTGATGAAATTATTCTCATCTTTAATCCTGCTAGTTATAAACCCAGTGATCATGTAACATATTACAACTAGGGAGGCATACGCTAATGAAAAACAAAGCAAATGTATTGGGACATCTTTTTCATAATCAATTTTGGTAATCGTCATTTTTACTTATCTTCGAAGTTATTGTCGAATCAAAATATGACTAACTTAAAAATCTAAAGTTTGAAAATTTGGCAGAAATGAATAGTAGATCAAATAAATATTATTTTCATCACTAAATAATTTTTCAAAATAAAAAACCCTGAAAATTACTCGAACTCGCTAATTGATCAGTTGAGTTTATTATAAAATTTATTTTAAAATACCTGAGTAATTTGATACTATCAAAATAATACAAATTTAAAATAATACCAGTTCAAGTTCTAATCTTAGTGCATACAATCTAGGCTGTAATAATGGCATCAATAAACAAGTTGAATAGTTACTAACTGAAGTTAATGTTAGAACAATAATTGTAACAGAATAGCATATATAATAAAGCTACGTTAACAAAAGAATTTGATAACATAACGCACCATATGTTAAAGTCAAATAATCGAACATAACTTGATCGTACCACCGTGTATTAGATATCACTACAGCTTTCATCAATAACCACCGCTGGTTTCAAATTCATTACGTAATATATCTATTATCTGTCTAGTTTTGGCAATCGCCGTCTGATTATAGTACATAGCTTTCTGAAAACAGTTCTAACAAGTAAATTAATGTAGCGTTGATACGTTTCAGAAATAAGCAGTTATTTTTGCAAGGTTAATGTAAAACCAACGAAGTAAAAGTGAGTCGACATAACAGCAAGCCGGATGTTCTGCAACCGCGCCCCGGTTATCTCAGCGAAGCCGCGATGCGCACCCACCGTCCCCCAGGGACAATTTATAATACGCCTATTTTTAATAAAATTTTCGGCTTACTTGTCCTCCTTTTCAAAATTCGGCTTGTTTGACCACCACTTTCTAGCGCACATGGCTGTTAATATAACAATGACCATACCAGTCAAATTTTAAACTGATCTTGATCGCCAGACCTGCGGGGTAATTAGACCACTGATGAGTGAAACACTAGAGCTCAATATCTACAAGAATAAACTTGGTTTTGATGTTAAGATGAGGTCAACATATAATATCAAGAG